>NW_020176571.1:21599662-21651909 GCF_003031525.2 Neophocaena asiaeorientalis asiaeorientalis | reverse complement strand
ACCCCCAATCCCCCAACCCCCTACCATTGGTTTGCTGGTGAGTGGTGCTGATACTTTGAAAGCACGAAGAAGACTCTTGGAACTCAGAGAGTGTCTAATCTACTGTCATGACTGACTACATAATTTATGGGGCCCAGTGAAAGTGAAAATATGGGGCTCCTTATTAAAAATTATTAAGACTGTCAAGACAGCAACAGAAGAACACTAAATCAAGGGTGGGGCTCAGGTAACTGCGCAGATCTCAAGCCTTTGAAGCTGGTTTGTAATTAAGCCCATGCTGATTTTACGTTTCAGATATGTTGGAATTTTACTTAAAAGTTAGGAGGAGAAAGGTTTCTCCTGCTAGAAAAAAAAACAGCAACAACAAAAGACAGAAGGAAAACAACTGACTTCAATCCTTTTATTTCCTACTTTAAAGAATATTGTTAGGGCTTCCCTGGTGGCACAGTGATTGAGAGTCCGCCTGCCAATGCAGGGGAAATGGGTTCGTGCCCCAGTCCAGGAAGATCCCACATGCTTGCGTACCGCAAAAAAAAAAAAAAAAAAAAGAATATTGTTAAAAATCACAAAATGAAAACAGTTTAATGTCACAAGAATTAAAACACTGTAAAAATATGCAGACTAAAAATTTTGCCTTACAATCCCATTTCTCTCCTCAGAGGTACGTATCAATATTTTGATCTGTATTCTCCCAGATACTTATCTATCCATATCTACATTACATATTCAGATACTTTTTAATATAACATTACTGGGCTGATACTGCATATTCTGTCCTATAACTTGCTTTTTTCCTCAATATCTTAGAACTTTCCATGTCAGTCTTATACATCTTCCTCATTCTTTTTAATTGTTGTATAATATTTCATACTATGGATTACCATAAAGTATGTAAACCATCCATTTCCTCCTATTCCTGAATATTCTTTTATTTTCAGTTTGGGGGATTGTTGTTTTTATAATAAACAACTCTACAATGAATGTCTGTGTCCATGCCTCTTTTTGTACAGCTCAGGGGCACTGCAATTCACAAACCTGCAGAGTTATAAAGGACAACTAACGTCCAAAAATATATTGAGGTAAGGCTACGAAGAGGACTTGAAAGCAAGGCAGAATTTCAGGAAACAGATTTCAAGAGGTAGATTGGAGTTGCCTTTAAAGCATATGAAAAGCGGCAGAACTTCGACAATGATGCCCTTGGCCAAAAAGGGCATATGCGCTTTTTCCTGAATATATTCAGAGTATTTTTCTTGGATACATAACCTATAAGTGGATTTGCTGGGTTGAGAGGAATTGAGATGCAAAATATCCTACCCCACGGCACACAAGTTTTTTTTTTAAATAAATTTATTTATTTTATTATTATTTTTTTTTATTTTTGGCTGCATTGGGTCTTCGTTGCTGCACGTGGGCTTTCTCTAATTGTGGCGAGTCAGGGGTGCTACTCTTCGTTGCAGTGTGCGGGCTTCTCATTGCGGCAGCTTCTCTTGTTGCAGAGCACGGGCTCTAGGCGCACGGGCTCAGTAGTTGTGGCGCATGGGCTTAGTTGCTCCATGGCATGTGGGATCTTCCTGGACCAGAGCTCGAACCCGTGTCCCCTGCATTGGCAAGTGGATTCTTAACCACTGCGCCACCAGGGAAGCCCAGGCACACAGGTTTCAATGGTAAAGTTGGTGAGATAATAAGCTTGGCAAAAGTATAAACTGTGTTAACTTTGGAAAAACAGTGTGGAGCTATATACTGAAAGCTGTACAGCTGTATCATATCTTTCGACTCAACAAAGGTGCATCTGGGAATAATCAGAGATCTGTGCAAAGATATCTCTATAAAGATGTTCATAGCTCTACTAGTTGTAATATTGATAAATATTCTGATATTCAGAAAATTTGCACCAATATAACCATATGGGTAGTTAAAATATTGAAAATCTTTTGTGTGATTGATAAAGAGATGCTGCTTGCATCCTTTCTCTCAAGTCCCCGTATACTGCCTGCCTCCTAGATCCTCCCCCAGATCCCTGCCATTCAAACACTAAACTAAGGTTCATGCCTGGCAGTCTGAAGCCTCTAGAATCCAGCTCTGGTCCGACTGCCTGGTCATTCTGATTGGGTGGCCCATGTCTGGGGCTGTTAAATGCTTTCTATGTATTTTGCATATAATCCCTGGAAATAATGTGGAAGTTCAACAATAGGAATTGGTTAACTTTAAGACCATGCAGCTATTAAAAACAGTGGTTTGGGGGATACTGAAAATGGGGAAAATATGCATGTGCGGGAGCAAAGGGTATATGGGAAATCTCTGCACCTTCCACTCGATTTTTCTCTGAACCTAAAAACTGCTCTAAAAATTAAAGTCTATTTTAAAAAATTATAATCTGAAGATACATGATGTCATTGCAAAATATTTAGAATATACTACCAAGTGGGGGAAAAGGCAGAATACAAAACAGTATACCCAATATAATCCCACTGGAAACATGTTTATTCGCACTGATTCACAGAGAAAGGCTAAAAGAAAACAAAAATGTCAACAATGATTATATGCGGAAGACGGGGTTATACTTGATCTTTGTGATTTGCTTTGCTGCTTATCTGCATTTTTCAACACTTTTTGCAATGAGCCTGACAACTTTCAGAATTAGAAAAAAAGTAGCGTTTTAAAAGCAAACTGAAACTAGTTTCCTAACTGGGAAAAGGCAATCTTTCTTCTTGATTCACACATTTGCCATACTTGCTGGAATACAGCTCCCTGGGGAGTGAGCCAAAGAGTAAGCCGGGAAGGCCGACAGGAGTTCAGTGAAAACATCTGGGAGGAGTGAGGCTGGCGGAGGAGGGGCCGGGAGACTGAGAAAGCAGCCCGTATCCAGGCTCCTTTCACTCTTCCTACCTCCTTTTGTTCAGACAGTTCGTTTTTTTCTTTTGTTTGTTTGTTTGTTTGTTTTGCGGTACGCGGGCCTCTCACTGTTGTGGCCCCTCCCGCTGCGGAGCACAGGCTCCGGACGCGCAGGCTCAGCGGCCATGGCTCACGGGCCCAGTGTCTCCGCGGCATGTGGGATCTTCCGGGACCAGGGCACGAACCCGTGTCCCCCGCATCGGCAGGCGGACTCTCAACCACCACGCCACCAGGGAAGCCCCAGACAGTTCGTTCTGATGAGACCACAGGCATTTTTGAAATTCTGCGATGTGGGGAGCTGCCAGGGCAGCCTTGCTGTTCCTTCATGTCTGAGCATTTGTGACTGTTTTTCAGGGAATACATACAAGCAAATGTTCCACTCTCTAGCTGGGCTTTAATCCAAGGAATAGATTTACAGAACTCTGCACACAGCCACTGAAATAACACTCATATTCCCCAGCATGGGATGGGGCAGCAGCTTTTATCTCAGCAGGCTCTAGTTAGAATCATCTTTTCATAATGATAAACCTTTAAACAACAGATGGCAAACCCAAACCACCCTAAAGAATCTGGACCACGTTTCAAAGGCTGTCATGGTACATGCTTTCCCAGCCAGCCAGCCACTGGAGGAGGTACTCCAACGCCAGCGATCTCCTATGGTATGAGGGATGCTCAACTCCAAAATCCCATCTGCTTAGAAACTCGGGGCCAATCGACAGGTACATCTCTCCTTGGACACTGAGATGAAAGTGTGAAATACAGAGACCCCAGGAAGAGTGGTCTGGGAGCTCTCATGCTCTGAGATTTCTGGCATTAAACAGAACTCCAGGACCATAGACTTCACAGAATATATTTTACAACCATGGGCCTAGGAAGAAAGTTTCAGTTCCCAGAGTAGGTGGTCCCTTACATGATATGATATCAGAAATGTTCCTCATTTCCTTTAGAATCCACCCTCCCACTCTGCAATCCTTTTATTAAAGTTTCATTAAATATAATGAAGGAACAGATTTTACAACATCATAAATATCTCTGGAACAGGCATCATATCAACTATGACCTGTTAAATTCGATTGAATTTATTGCAATCAATTCCTGTGAGCTCACATATGTTCCCCGCAGAGAGTGGTAGATATTAGCCAACTTTAACAGTGGGGAGGGAAGGGATTCGATTAAGGACTTTGCGTCAGGAAAGCAGGCCCAGGAGGGTTCTAGAACAGAAGACCAAGAATGAATGAAGGTACCTGAGGGAGAGGTGGCTGAGGAACCAAGAATATATACGGTCAGTCCTCATTAGTCACAGATTCCATATTTGCAAACTGACCTACTCACGAAAATTTATTTATAAACTTCAAAACTCTTGGCACTTTTGCAGTCATCTGTGGACTCGTGCAGGGCAGTGGAAATTTTGAGTCTCCTGACCACACATTCCCAGCTGAGGCTGGGCAAGGTGATGCACTGCCTTCCTGATTCAGCTCTGACACCGTAAACGAGCATCCTTTGGGGAACCATGGTTTTCACATTTTAGTGTTTTTTGTTGATGTCACTGTTTAAAACAGACCCCAAGCAGAACGCTACAGTGCTGTCTGGTGTTCCTTTGTACAAGAAGGCTGTGGGGGCTTCCCTGGTGGCGCAGTGGTTCGGAGCCCGCCTGCCGATGCAGGGGACACGGGCTCGTGCCCCGGTCCGGGAAGATCCCACATGCCGCGGAGCGGCTGGGCCCGTGAGCCATGGCTGCTGAGCCTGTGCGTCCGGAGCCTGTGCTCCGCAGCGGGAGAGGCCACAGCAGTGAGAGGCCCGCGTACCGCAAAAAAAAAAAAAAAAAAAAAAAAAAAAAAAGTCTGTGATGTGCCCTACAGAAAAAAAAAAGTGCATTAGGTAAGCTTCATCCAGGCATGAGTTATAGTGCTGTTGGCCGGTAGTTCAATATTAATGAGTCTTGATATATATTAAATATGGTGTCTTTAAACAGAAACACACATAAAAGGAGGTTATGTATTGATCGGTTGATGACAAACTTGTGACCAGAGGTTCGCAGAAGCCTAGCCCTGCATTTGCCCTCAGAGCAGCCGTTCACTGTTTGCTAATTCACAGTGTTCACGGCGACTTCATGGAACGTAACTACCATAAATAACGAGAACTGACTGGGATCTGAAATTTTGGAAGGAAAAGAAATGGCAGATGGTAAATAACTATCTGTAGCGATAAAATAAATGACATGTGTTTGTATCTTCCTATTATTTTCACGAGAAAAGAGGAATGAGAGCCTCAGCTTGGCAGTTTCTAAAGTTTATCGAAGTCTAGAATTCCTTGGACTCTATCAATGTCTCATAAAGAGGTCCCTGTGGAGTTACTGTTAAAGCACTTCGTGCTCTTGGAACATGTGGGTCTGAACAAGTTTTAGCTGTAACAAACTAAGCTTAGATAGCTTGTGTTGCAAGTTATCAGTTTTGCAGTTGTAGCTTCTGTTTCATTTTTCAGTATCCTAAACTAAGGCAGTGGTATGAGTAATTGAAATTGAAATAGGGCTGCCAGATAAAATATAGGATGCTCAGTTAAATTTGAATTTCAGATACACAGCAAATAATTTTTTACTATAAGTATGTCCCAAACAGTGCACGGGTTATACTAAAAAATTATTCATTGTTCATCTGAAATTAAAATTTAACTGATGTCCTATATTTTTGTTTGCTAAAGTGGAAACTTGAACCTATAATTAATATAGAGAGATGAATATTTATCAAATGAATGATGTGGTTGATCAGATGTATCAAGTGAGAGGCGTGATGAGTGGATGATGCCTTACAGGTGTCTGGCTTGAAAACTGGGTAAATCTTTGTGGCTACAGAAAAACAAGGGGCAGTGGAGGAAAAGCTGATTGAGGAGGAAGGGCAAAGGGATGAATTACATTTTGGACACGTTGAGATTTAAGGTCTTTCTGGAACAGATAGGTAGATGTAACCAGTAGGCAGTTGGAGACACAGTTCTGGAGTTCAGGAGAAAGATTAGGATAGAATCATAGATTTGAGAATCATAAGCAATTGGGTGGTAGGGAATCTCTACTTGTGGATGAGATCACAGAATATAGGCCACATAGAAAGAAAAAGCCTAGGACTAAGCCTGAAGGAATTCCAACATTTGAATGGCCAGAGAGCTGAGAAGGAAACCAGGAGTGAGATATCACAGAAGCTGAGGAAAGCAGATTCAAGAAGGGGAGGAAGGTGTCTGCAGTAACGAATATTAAAAAGAAAGAAATGCTAGAGACAACAAGGAGGTCGCTGGTGAACTTGATGAGACATTCAGTGAGGAGTGTGAGGGAAGAAGTACCTTGGAGGGGAGAAACTGAAAGCAGGCAGCATGGACTCTGGGCAAGCTGCGAAGAGGAATACACGGAACTGAGGATGATTGCTTTGCTACCAAGAGTCAATAGCGTAGGTTTAAATGCCGAAGGGGAAGAGGTAGAAAAGAGGGAGATGTTGAAAACAAAAGAGAAGACAGACTGAGGTGGCTAAGGTATTGGGAGACCAGATGCACAGTCCAGGAGAAGGGCTCTTTGGACAAGAAGAGGAGCCCTCTTCTGTTCAGATGGGAAGGAGGATGGAGGGATGGCCCTGTGCGCGGTGAACAGGTGGGCTCGGTGGAAAGATGTGGAGCGTGGCAGGAGCCCTGCACACAGACTCTCTGCCAAAGGAACTTTTCCCCTTGTGACCTGTTCATCCAGTTGTACTCATTGACTTGGCCAATGTAAACTGTTGTTTTTATGGAAGTTAAGCTTTGGGGAAAAAATCTTAAAACGGTGAGTTGCCCTTTTTTGTTTTTGTTAAAGTAGGTGTGGGTAACGCAACTTTAAATGTTTGGAGTTAAAAAAAAACAAAAACTAAACAAAAAATCTAGTAGGATTTTCCACTCACATTGCTTCAGCTAAAGAAATTCAGATTGGACAACACAAATGATAAATCATTGGCATGGTTTCTGCAGAACTCCAGGTAATGGACCGCCCCCAAAATGCCTTGGTCCTAACTCAGAATTATTAACAAATGGAGGCACAATTTTTAGGATAAAACAAAATGTTTGTTATACATGTAGCATTTTTAAAGTGACTTTCTATTTTTTCTTAGTGTGTTTACAATAATTCTTTCTAGTTTTATTGATGTATGATTGGCAAAAATTGTATATATTTAAGGTGTACAATGTGATGTTTTGATTTATGTATACATTGTGAAATGATTACCATAAACAAGTTAATTAACATCCATCATCACATAGCTACCATTTTTTTTGTGCGTTATGAGAATACTTGAAATCTACTCACTTAGCAGATCTCAAGTATACAGTATGTTATTAACTATAGTCACCATGATGTACATTAGGTCTCTAGAATTTATTCATCTTCTAACTGAAGTTTGTACCCTTTGACCAACATCTCCCCTTTTCTCCCACTTCTCTGCCCCTGGCCGTAACCATTCCACTCTCTGTTACTCTGAGTTCCACTTTGTAGATTCTCTGTATAAGTGAGATCACGCAGCATTTGCCTTTTTCTGTCTGACTTATTTTACTTAGCATAATATCCTCCAAGTTCATCCATTGTCACAAATGGCAGGGTTTTCTTCTTTTTTATAGCCGAATATTACATATCTCACATTTTCTCCATTTGTTCATTTTGTTGGACACTTAGATTTTTAATTTTTTTTTTCTACACCGCACAACATGCAGAATCTTATTTCCCCAACCAGGGATCCAAACCATGCCCCTTGCAGTGGAAGCACAGAGTCTTACCCACTGG
Organism: Neophocaena asiaeorientalis asiaeorientalis; assembly: GCF_003031525.2. Taxonomy (NCBI): domain Eukaryota; kingdom Metazoa; phylum Chordata; class Mammalia; order Artiodactyla; family Phocoenidae; genus Neophocaena; species Neophocaena asiaeorientalis. Next base: position 21,644,234 of record NW_020176571.1, on the reverse strand, counting down.
ACCGCCTGGGAAGTCCCGATGGACACTTAGATTGTTTCCATATCTTGGCTACTGTGAATAACACTGCAGTAAATGTGAGGGTGCAGATATCACTTTGAGATACTAATTTCATTTCCTTTGGATATATATACTTGGAAGTAGGATTCCTAGATCACATGGTAGTTCTATTTTTAATTTTTAAAGGAACCTCCATACTGTTTTTCATAATGGCTATACCAATTCACGTTCCCACCAGCAGCGTACAACAGTTCCCTTTTCTCTAAATTCTCACCAACATTTGTTGTCTCTTGTCTTTTTGATGATAGCCATTCTGACAGATATGAACGGACATGTCACTGTGGCTTTGATTTGCATGTCCCTGATGATTAGCAGTGTTGAGCATCTTTTCATGAATTTGTTGCCCATCTGTATGTCTTCTTTGCAAAAATGTCTATTCATGTCCTTTGTCCATTTTTAATATTGGATTGCTTTCTTCGCTAATGAGTTTTATGAGTTCCTTGTGTATTTTAGATATTAACCCCTTATCAGATATATGATTTGCAAACATTTTCCTTCATTCTGTAGGTTGTCTTTTCATTGTGTTGATGGTTTCCTTTGCTGTACAGAAGCTGTTTTTAGTTTGATGTCGTCCCATTTGTTTATTTTGCTTTAGTTGCCTTTACTTTTGGTGCCAAATCCAAAAAATCATTGCAAAGACTGATGTCAAGGAGCATACCCTCTGTTTTCTTCTAAGAGTTTTATGGTTTCAGGTCTTACATTCAAGTCTTTAATCCAGTTTCAGTTGACTATTGTGTGTGGTATAAGGTAGGGGTTCAGTTTCTTGCTTTTGCATGTGGCTGTTCAGTTTTCCCAACACGATTTACTGAAGAGACTCTCCTTTTCTCTTGTACATTCTTCTTTAGAATATAATATATATAACAAATACATGATATTTGTAATATAATTTGAAAAAGAAGCATACAGCTTTTTTTTTTTTTCTCAAGATTACTTTGCTGCTCAGGTTCTTTTGTGGCTCCATACATCTTTTCTATGTCTGTGAAAAATGCCATTAGAATTTTGATATAGAATACATTAAAACTGAAGATTGTTTTGGGTAGTATGGCCATTTAAACAACATTACTTCTTCCAGTCCATGAGCACAGGATATCTTTCCATTTGTTTGTGTCTTCTTCAATTTCTTTCATTGATGTCTTATAGTTTTCAGTGTACAGATTTTTGTAACGTTGGTTAAATTTATTCCTCATTATTTTATTGGTTTTTTTCTATTACCAATGAGACTACTTTCTTTTTTTTGATGGTTTGTTAGTGTATAGAAATGCCACTGAGTTTTTAAATGTTTATTTTTGTATCCTGAAAATTACTGAATTCATTTGTTTTAATAGTTTTTTAGTGGATTCTTTAGCACTTTCTATATATAAGATCATGTCATCTGCAAACAGACAATTTTACTTCTGCCTTTCACATTTGAATGTTTTTATTTCCTTTTCTTGTCTACTTCCTCTGGCTAGGACTTCCAGTACTATGTTGAATAAAAGTGGCACAAATGGGCATCCTTATCTTCTTCCTGATCTTAGAGGATATGCTTTCTGCTCATCACTGAATATGATGTTAGCGGTGTGCTGGTCATATGTACCCTTTATTATGTTGAGGTACAATCCTTCTATACCACCTTTGTTGACAGCTTTTTATTATGAAAGGATATTGAATTTTGTCAAAGGTTTTTTCTGCATTTATTGAGATGATCATGTGATTTTTATCTCCCATTTTGTTCACATTAGTGTAGCGTAACACGTTGATTTTGTTTGTGTGTGTGTGTGTGTGTGTGTGTCGAATCATCCTTGAATTTCTGGATTAAATTCCACTTAATTGTGGTGTATGATCCTTCTAATGTGCTGTTGAATACAGTCTTATAATATTTCATTGAGGATTTTTGTATCTATGTTCATCAGAGATATTAGCCTGTAACTTTCTTTTCTTGTGTCCTCATCTAGCTTGGTATCAGGGTAATATTGGCCTCTTAAATGACTTTGGAAGCGTTCCCTCTTCAATTTTTTTTTGAAGAGTTTGAGAAGGATTAGTATGTATTCTTTAAATGTTTGGTAGAATTCAACAGTTAAGCCATCTACTTCTGGACTTTGAATGAGTAATCAAAACCTCCCAATCTCCTTACTAGTAATTGGTCTGTTCAGATTTTCTATGTTTTCATGATTCAGTCTTGGTAGGTTATATGTTCTTAGGAATTTATCCATTTCTTCTAGGTTGTCCACTTTGTTGGCATACAACTGTTCATAGTAGCCTTATGATCCTTTGTATTTCTATGGTACCAGTTGTAATGTTTCCTTTTTTGTTTACAATTTTGTGTCATCTTTCTTGTTAAGTCTAGCTAAAGGTTTGTCTATTGTTTATTTTTTTTAAAAAAGTTTAGTTTTTGGGATTGACATGTACATACTGCTATGTTTAAAATAGATAACCAACAAGGACCTACTGAATAGCACAGGGAAACCTGCTCAATGCTCTGTAATACCTAAATGGGAAAATAATTTGAAAAAGAATAGATACATGTATATGTATAACTGAATCACTTTGCTGTATAACGGAAACTAACATAACACTGTTAATCAACTATATTCCAATACAAAATAACAAACTTTTAAAAGCTAGTTTCATTGATCTTTTCTATTAGCTTTTTAGTCTTTATTTCATTTATTTTTGCTCTGATCTTTATTTCCTCTCTTCTACTAACTTTGGGCTTAGTTTGTTGTTCTTGAGGTATTAAGTTAGGTCGTTTTGAGATTTTTTTTTTTAATGTGGACATTTATCACTATAAAGTTCCCTCTGAGAAATTCTTTTGCTGCACCCCATACATTTTAGTACATTGTTTCTATTTTCATTTGTCTCACGGTGTTATTTGATTTGTCTTTCAATTACTTCTTTGACCCATTGGTTGTTCAGGAGCATGTTATTTAATCTCTATGTTTGTGAATTTTCCAATTTTCTTCTTGTGATTGATTTCTAGTTTTATACATTTATAGTGAGAGAAAATGCTTAATATAGTCAGAAAAGATGCTTAATATGATTTCAATATTTTTAAAGTTAAGACTTCTTTTGTGGACTAATATATGATCTATCCTGGAGAACATTTCATGTGCACTTGAGAGGAATGTGTATTCTGCTGCTGTTGGGTAGAATATTCTGTAAATATCTCTTAGGTTCATCTGATCTAGTGTGTAGTATATATTCAATATTTCCTTATTTTCTGTCTAGATGATCTGTCTGGATTCTTGAAAGTGGTGTATTAAAGTCCTCTACTATTGTTGTATAGCTGCCTATTTCTCCCTTCAGATCTGTTAATATTTACTTTATATATTTAGGTTCTCCTATATTGGGTATAGAAATATTTACTAATATATCCTCTTGATGAATTGACCCTTTTATCATTATATGACCATCTTTGTCTCTTAGACTTTGGCTTAAAGTCTACTTAGTCTGGTATAAGTTTAGCCACCCCTACTTTCTTTTAGTTTCTATTTGCATGGAATATATTTTTCTGTCCCTTCACTTTTAGTGTATGTGTATTCTTAAAGGCAAAGTGAGCCTCTTGTAGCAACATATAGTTGAGTCTTTTTTAATCCATTCAGCCACTCTGTCTTTTAGAATTTAGACCATTTACATTTAAACAAATTATTGCTGTTTTGTTCATTGATTTCTGATTGTTTTTAGTCCGTTGTTCCTTTCTTCCTCTCTTGCTCTCTTCCTTTGTGATTTGATGATTTTCTGTAGTGGTGTGCTTTGATTCCTTTCTCTTCATCTCTTGTGCATCTATTATACACTTATGCTCTATGGTTACCATGAGACTTACAAAAAACATTTATAAGTTTGTTTTAAGCTGAAAGCAATTTAGCTTTGAACACATACAAAAGCTCTACATTTTTACACTGCCCCCCACATATTTTGTTTTTGATATCATAATTTATATCATTTTACCTTGTGTATCCATTAACAAACTGTAGTTATTTTTAATACTTTTATCTTTTAGTCTTAGAGTACGAGTGACCCACATTACAACACTAGTGTATTTTGAATTTAACTATATGTTTACTCTTATCAGTGAGTTTTATACTTTCATACGTTTTCCTGTTACTAATTAGTGTCTTTTTGTTTCATCATGAACTCCCATAAACAACTATCTTGTAAGGCCAGTGATGATGAACTTCCTCAGCTTTTCTTTGTCTGGAACACTCCATATTTCCTTCAATTCTGAAAGACAACTTTGCTTGGAAGCGTATTCTTGGTTGGCACTTTCTTCTATCAGCACTTTGAGTATTTCATCCCACTCCCTCCTGGCCTGCAACATTTCTGCTGAAATAACTGCTGATACTCTTATGGTTTGATGGCACATGTGGAAGGACTACAGCTCCTGGGTCTGGGGTGGTGGTGGTGTCAGTGCCCAGGTCATAGGAACCCCTGCTGCAACACTGATAATGTTGTGTGAGGTGCAGGTGTTTGTGGAGCAGCTATGGAGTTGGGGTTTGGAGCATGGTCTGAGCAGAGTAGCCACAGCTCTGGGGTATAGGGTATGCACAGTATTAGGAGAGGGTGGCCCTGCTCCCAGGACTGGGTAACAGCAGATCCTTCTTTAAGGGTGACAGTAGCAATGTCCCCATTTATGGGGATCTGTGGTGGCAATGGCTGTTGGTTACTCTGAAGCTGCCAGTGTCTTCTCCATAGCAGGCTGCTGGGGTCCAATGCTGATGAACACTGTGGTGTCCTCTGCTGTGGAAGCTATGGAGAGTCCACAGCTGCTAGATGCTGCAGGAGTTGAGGTCCTTGGTGGCAAAGGCTGTCAGGGTCCTCTGTAGAGCAGGCTGCTTTGGACTGGTGGCAACTACCATGTGGCTGATACTGTTAAACCCCACCCTTTGTCTTTGTTCTTAGCCATCTCCAGGTGTCTCAGCTATGCCGATCTTCTGAGTGTCCTTTCTGTGTGGTTAGTTCTAGTTTTTGCTCCCCTGTGCTGCTGCAGTTCTTAATTGGATTCTTAAGCTCTCACTGGACTATTATCATTCATGGATAGGTGTCCCACTGTTTTATTTTCCCCCCATGGGAGGATGAAACCTAGTGTCTCCTACTCTGCCATCCTGCTGATATCACTCTGCATAATTCTCTATTTTAATCAACCTTTTCAGTTAATCAAATAATGAGAAGTCCTGACCACATCAAATACATAGGTTTCTGCATTGTTTTTATGGTGAACATGGTGAAGTGATATGCAAAGTTATCTTTCATAAATACAGACAAAGCAGTAACATAAAAGGTTTGAAGAAAGTGGGGATGGTCTGAAATAGCTGTTAATGGAAATGGGCAAGACAACTGGCTTTAGAAATATATCTGTAGCCTTATTGTCATGCCCTTCAGTGCCTGGAAGGGCATGTGGATACAGTCCATTACCAGGAGAGCACAATATTACAAACTTACCCTTAGCTAGCTCACTAGGACCATATGTGGGGGTCAATAGATGGAGTAAAATTTTACTATTGCCCATCTGGTCACAAATTTATACAGAATCAGACTGAGGTAGGCATCCAGTAGCACATTCTCTCCCTGGCTTTCTTTTTCTACTCCCACCTCATTTTTTTCCTACCCCTCTCCTCTCCTATTAGATCCCTCCTGAATGTGCCCTTCAGGGTCAGGGCTGGGAAAGGACTGTTCCTGGCTCATTGTGGTGGGTAAGTGTGGGTCCATTCAGTGGGTTACTCCTACAGTCCCAGTCTCCCACCTCCAACATTTTCCATTCTTCAATCTGCAGTATTAATAAGACAAAACCAAACCAAACCCAAATAACTTTTTGTTGTTGTTAATATTGAACACCGTTCCAATGTGTGTATGAGCTCCCCACTCCAGGTGAGGATGGAAGAGATGGAGGTGGGTGAAGAGAAATAAGAACTTCAGGCTGCCTCACTGAGGCTCATGAGTGGGAGACCACGAATTTATGCAGACCTACGATTTTCTCAAGTGATATTACTTGGTAGTCCTAGTGTAGGTGTGGGGTCGTCAGAGAGCTGAATTGATCCAGAACTGGGATTTTCTGGGGTTCACTGAGGCTAAAGGACAATGGGGCGAGGGCGTTGAAGAGTAAGCCAAATGATAGCCTTTGAGGACCAGTCCAGTTGTGGAAGGAAGTAAAGACTGTATGTGTTTTGGGGAAGAAAGGAGGAAGCGTGAGGGGAGGGGATAAATAAGGAAAAATGAGAGTGATCAAAGGAGTGGTAGTTTTAATGAAGATAAAGAAAAGGAAGAGTGATTTTTTTCCTACCCACTTTAACCAAAAGGGTAAATGATCTCTCTAGAGCAGTGGTTCTCAACTTGGGAGAGAGGGGAGAAATTTTGCACCCCTTCCTCCAGAAGACAATGGCAATGTCTGGAGATGTTTTCGGTTGTCACCATGGCGGTTGCTACTGGCATCTAGTGGGTATTGGCCAGAGGTACTGCTGAGCATCCTACAGTGTACAAAATAGCCATCCACAACAAAGGATCACCCATGCTAAAATGTCAATAGTGACAAGGTACAGAAACTCTGCCCTAGAGAGAGTGTCATTATAATCTGAAAATTATGAAGTGTCTCCCCAAATGGAAATATTACCCAGGATTTTTTTCAAATGCCTGGTTAGGGAACCCAGTTTCTCAGCAAAATTCACACTGCTATGAAGGTGAATGTGAAGGTCTACAGAGGGTGGGTAGATTTCAGGAACCCCTCAGAAGGTGGCGGCTGTGACTAGAGCCTTCAAGCCACCCACCATGGCCCAGTACCAGATGCCACCTCTATATAGCAGACAGCCTCCTACAGAGGCGCAGCCACTGGATCTGCCCTGTGGGGTGGGATGTCCCTTCAATCCTTAGAGCAAAGGTGCCCTCTTATTTGGCTTGCGGACAGCCTCCACTATTTAAAATGTCCCCTTTCTATTTATATGAGTTTGGACTGTTTTCATAGGTGGGGAAGAGCTACACTATTTTCTTCTTAAGCTGCCACAGATATTAGTCAATTTCATAGCTATACTATACTCTTATCCTGTACTTTTTTCCCTTTTATTTGTTATTTGTAGAGCAATCATCTAAACTTAGTGACAACAGAATGGATCTTTTATAGCTGGCTTGTTTTCCTGAAAATGCTAGCAAATCTTTTTATGTACTAAAAATACAGAGACAATTTTTGTACTCTATTTTGCTACAGAGGGAGGGTCATTTCTGATTGCTCATTAGATGTTATATTTGGAAAACAGCCTCTGTATTCTGCTCCTCAAATGTGGGGACTTTCCATTATTATCACGATCACACAGAATGAGAAACTTCAAAGAGTCTAGGTAAGATAGATACTAATAGCATATGTGAACTAGAGTAATTCTCAAACCTTAGCATATATCAGAGTCACCCGGAAAACTTGGTAGAACAGATTACTGGGCCTTAATCCCAGAGTCTCTCAATCCGTAGGCCTGGGGTGGGGCACAAGAATTTGCATTCTGACAAGCTCCCAGGTGATACTGATGTTACTTATCCCAGGACCAGATATTTAGAACCATGGTGGAGTTTTACTTTTTTTTTTTTGGTGAATTCTATTTCCATGTTAATTTATGTTTAAGAAATCAGGTCTTTATAAGGTTTTGCACCATACAGTATGTTTTTCTGTTTTAGAAAGGCTAGATTTGGTTTTTTAACAGGTATTCCTGTGAACACACATATCTGAGAGTGAAAAACATTAAGCCTTAAGAAGTTTTGCAAACTTGCATATTCACAGCAACTGTTGCTATGATTTTTAAGGACTTGATTTATTTTCTATAATCTCTTGAAAAGGACCAATTTAATAAATGCTCACCAAAATTGTACCTATGTAAACACAAAAATCTAGAGTTAAGTGAGAGCCAGACTCTAGGTAGTGGGCCTGAGTGGCCATGTTTCTCATTTGTATAAAATACCAGGTAGATAGCATATTAATAATTACATCATCCCTTTTGTTTAGTTATTCAATCGTTTTAATCATTTTGGCTTATAACAGTCACTAAAAGTAGAACAGTGTTTCAGAACTTTCTTTCTCTTCCCAGTTTTGAAATTTTCATTCCTAGTTTGAAGATATGATATTCTTTAAAAAAAATCTTCCTTTTTAGTCAGTAAAAATTAAATAGAAGTAGATCAAGATTGCAGAGTAGAAGGACCCAGAGCTCACCTCCCCCAACATACACTTCAAAAATACATCTACATGTGGAGCAGTTGTCACTGAAAACAAATGAGAAATTGGCAGAAAGACTTTTCGACAATCAAGGCTATAAGAAAGATCCATGCAGAGCTGGATAGGAAGAGAAGAGAAGTGATCATGTTGGGGACCTGTGCCCCTAGGAGGGGACACAGAAGAGAAGGATTACAAAGATTCAGAGGTCCTCCCTGGAGAGTGAGCAGTTCAAACCACTTACTGGGCACTCAGCCCTGGGATCCAACACTGAGAGGATGAATCCACTTAGCTGGTTTGAAAACCAGTAGAACTGACAGTGGGGCTGTAGAAACCTAGACTCCATTCGTGAAGACCACACACATACTTGCTTACTTCCTAAACAAGGCAGAGGAAGCAGACTGGAAGTGACCACCCCAGCCCAAGCTGAGCACCCATTCTGGCCCCCTCTCGCTCTACAGCATAGCTAAACACTAGGGTGAAGGCAGTCAGGGCTTAGGAGAATGCACAGATGTGTAGGATGAAGCTGCCTCAGACCCAGCATCTGAAATGGGGTGAGGGCAACTAGTCCTGGCACATGTGGAGGCAACAGATTAGAAGCAATCTGGAACTCTGATTGGTGTGCCAGAACCACCCCAGTGTGGGCCCATACTGGGTGCCCTCTCCAGCCCCTCTTGCTCCAGCACTGCTCCCCTCTGGGGCAAAGGTGCCAAGGCTGGGAGGGGGAAGAACACATATGCTTAGAGGGAACAAAACCAGCCTGGACTCTACCTTCAGGACTTCTTCTCCAGCAACTTAGGACATACCCTACCCTTAATAAGGTGGCATTGGTCACTAACCAGAGGAGAAGCCGTGGCTCACACCTGGCTCTGGCTCTGGCTCTGGCTCTAGCCCCTTTGTGTCCAGCCCCACCTCCTACCAAGGTAACAGCTACCAGCAAACCCTGGGGGAAGATGTGACTCATGCTCACTTCAGATACAGCTCTTCACCATAGTCACTGGGCACACACAGGCTGCATAGAGACACTCCCACACAAAGACAACCCTTCCAGACCAGGATAGGTAACTGTTTCACCTAACTTCATAGAGTAAGAGAAAGTTAAGCAAAGTAAGGAGACAGAGGAATTGGTTTAAAATGAAAGAACAAGGGAAAAAACAATTAACTGAACAGAGATAAATGATTTATCAAAGAGTTCAAAGCATTAGTACTAAGAATGTTAACTGAAATAGGGAAAAGAGACAACCAAAGTGAGAATTTTAACAAGGAACTAGAAAATATAAAAAAGAACCATTCAGACATGAAGAATAAAATAACTGAAATGTAAAACCCATTAGAAGGAATTAAAAGCAGACTAGGTGATACAGAAGAACACATAAGTGATCTGGAAGATAGAATCATGGAAATTGCCCAATCAGAACAGCTAAAAGAAAAACAAATTAAAAAAAATAAGAACAGTTTAAGGGACCTCTGTGACAACATCATGCATACCAACATTCACATTATAGGGGTCCCAGGGGGAGAAGAGTGAGAGAAAGGGGTCAAAATGTATTTGATAAAATTATGGCTGAAAACTTCCTGAATCTGAGGAGGGAAACAGATATACAGGTACAGGAAACACAGAGAGTCCCAAACAATATGAAACCAAGCAGACCCATACTAAGACATATAACTAAAGTGGCAAAAGTTAAAGGGATAACTCTAAAGTCAGCAAGAGAAAAACAAAGTCACATGCAAGGGAACCCCCATAAGATATCAGCTGATTTTTATAGAAACTTTGCAGGACAGGAGGGAGTGGCATGATATATTAAAGTTCTGAAAGGGAGAAGCCTACAACGTAGGATATGCTACCAATCAAGATTGTCATTCAGAAGTGAAGAAGAGGTAAAGAACTCAGACAAGAAAAACTGAAAGAGTTTTATCAATCTACCCTAAAAGAAATATTAAAGGGGCTTCTTTAAGTGGAAAAGAAGTAAGACTCTATAGGAAAGGGAAAATTGCAGTAGTAAAGGCATATATATAGTAAATTCTGTGGATCTACCACTTAAATAAGCTAGTAAAAATATTAAAAGACAAAAAAATTAAGACAAAATTGTAAAATCAACTATAACTACAATAAACAGTGAAGGAATAACTATGAAGATGTAAAATATGACATCAAAAACACAAAATGGGGGGGAGGGGAGTAAAAAAATTTAGATCTTTTAGAAAGTATCTGAAATTAAGTGACTACCAGTTTAAAACAAGGAGATATAGTTATAGGTCAACATCTATGAACCCCATGGTAACCACAAATCAAAAACCACAAAAACTAGAAAGAAAGGAACACAAGCATACCACTAAAGAAAATCATTAAACCACAAAGGGTTTAAATTTGTTTAAACCACAAATCATTAAACCAAAAAGAAAAGGAACAGAAAACTACAAAACAACCAGGAAACAAGTAACAAATGGCAATAAGAACATACCTATCAATAATTACTTTAATTGTCAGTGGACTAGATGCTCCAATCAAAAGATATAAAGTGGCTGATTGGATTAAAAAAAAGCAAAACCCATCTATATGCTACTTACAAGAGAACCACTTCAGGACTGAAGACACACATGGACTGAAAGTGAGGGGATGGAAAAAATATTTCCTGCAAATGGAAACAAGAAAGCAGGGTTAGCAATACTCATACCAGACAAAATAGACAGTAAAACAAAGTCTATATAACAAAAGACAAAGAAGGGCATTATACAATGATATAGGCATTAATATAAGAAAAGTATACTATGCTTGTTAACATATATGCACCTTATACAGGAGCACCTCAATACATAAAGCAAATATTAACAGACATAAAGAGTGAAATTGATAATAATACAATAATAGTAGAAGACTTTAACACCCCACTTACATCAACGAACAGATGATCCAGACAGAAAATCAATAAGGAAAGAGTGGTCTTAAATGGCACAATAGACCAGTTGGACTTAAGAGATATCTATCAGACATTTCATCCAAAAAGAGCAGATTACACATTATTGTCAAGTGCTCATGGAATGTTCTCCAGTATAGATCACATTCTAGGCCACAAAACAAGACTCAACAAATTTAAGAGGATAGAAATTATATCAAGCATTTTTTCTAACCACAATAGTATAAAACCAAAAATAAATTACAGGTAGAAAAATAGGAAAAACACAAACACGTGGAGACTAAACAACACACTAATAAAAACCCAATGGGTCAGTGAAGAAATCCAAGAAGTCAGAAAATACCTCAAGACAAATGACATAAACACGCAAGTTTCCAAAATCTATGGGACACAGCAAAAGCAGTTCTGAAAGGGAAGTTTATAGTAATAAAGGCCTACCTCAAGAAACAAGAAAAATCTCAAATAAACAACCTAACCTAACACCTTAAAGGAATTAGAAAGAGAAGAACAAACAAAGCTCCCCCAAAAGAAATAAAGATCAGAGGGGAAATAAAGACCAAAAAAAAATCAATGAAACCAAAAACTGGTTTTTTGAAAAGATAACAAAATTGATAAGTCTTTAGCCAGACTCATCAAGAAAAAACAAGAGGACCCAAATAAACCCAAATAAAGAAAAAAAACAAAAGAGGAGAAATTACAACTGACATCACAGAGATACCAAAAAAATATAAGAGAGTACTACAAACAGTTCTGGCCAACAAATAGGATAATCAAGAAGAAAAGGATAAATTTCTAGAAGCATACATTCCAAGACTGAATCAGGAGGAACAGACTAATCACTAGTAGTGAAACTGAATTAGTAATCAAAAAAACTCTCAGCAAACAAAAGACCAGGACCAGATAGCTTCACAGGGGAATTCTACCAAACAGATAAAGAAAAGCTAATACCTATACTTCTCAAACTCTTTCAAAATATTGAAGAGGAGGGAACACTTCCAAATTCATTCTAAAAGGCCACCATGACCCTGATAACAAAACCAGACAAAGACATTATAAAAAAAGAAAAGTACAGGCCTATATCTCTGGTGAATACAGGTTTAAAATTCCTCAACAAAATATTAGCAAACTGAATTCAACAATATATAAAAAGGATCATAAACCATGATCAAGTGGGTTTATTTGAGGGATGCAAGGATGGTTCAATATCCACAAATCAATCAATATGATATACCACGTGAACAAAAGGAGGGATAAAAATCACATGATCATCTCTATAGACCCAGAAAAAGCATTTTACAAAATTTAACATTCATTCATGATAAAAACTCTCATCAAAGTTGGTATAGAAGAAACATATCTCAACATAGTAAAGGCCATTTAAGACAAACCCACAGGTAACATCATACTCAATGGTGAAAAGCTCAAAGCTTTTCCTCTAAAATCACTAACAAAACAAGGATTCCCACTCTCACCACTTCTATTCAACTTAGTATTGGAAGTCCTAGCCACAGCAATCAGACAAGAAAAAAAAAAAGGCATCCAAATTGGAAGGGAAGAAGTAAAACTTTCAATATTTGCAGATGACATGATATTCCATAAAGAAAACCCTAAATTCTCCACCATTAATAAATGAATTCAGTAAACTTGTAGGATAAAGGATTAATTTACAGAAATCTGTTGCATTTCTATACACTAATAATGAACTATCAGAAAGAGAAAGCAAGAAAACAATCTCATTTAAAATTGCATCAAAAAGAATAAAATACTTAGGAATAAACTTAACCAAGGAGGTGAAAGACCTATACTCTAAAAACTATAAAACATTGATGAAGGAAATTGAAGAAGATTCAATGAAATGGAAAGACATCCTATTTTCATGGATTGGAAGAATTAATAATTGTTAAATGTCTGTATACCCAAAGCAATGTACAGATTTAATACAATCCCTATCAAAATACCCATGACATTTTTCACAGTACTAGAACAAATAATCCTAATAAAATCACAGAAGACCCTGAATAGCCAAAGCAATCTTGAGAAAAAAGAACAAAGTTAGAGGTATCATCCTCCCAGACTTCATATTATACTACAAAGCTACAGTAATCAAAACAGCATGGTACTGGCACAAAACAGACACATAGAGCAATGGAACAGAATAGAGAGCTCAGAAATAAACCCACGCACCGATGGTCAATTAACCTATGACAAAGAAGGCAAGAATATACAATGGAGAGAAGACAGAATCTTCAATAAATGATATTAGGAAAACAGGACAGCTACATGCAAAAGAATGAAATTAGAATATTTTCTCACACCATATAAAACATAAATTCAAAATGGATTAAAAACCTAAATCTAAAATCTGATACCATGAAACTTTTAGAAGAAAATATAGGCAGAACACTCTTTGACATAAATTGTAGCACTATGTTTTTGGATCTGTCTCCTAAGACAAATGAAACAAAAGCAAAAATAAACAAATGGGCCCTAATTAAACTTAAAAGCTTTAACCCAGCAATGGAAACCATCAAGAAAATGAAAAGACAACCTACTGAATGGGAGATAATATTTGCTAACAGTATGACCAATAAGGGGTTAATATCCAAAATATATAAGCAGCCCATACAACTCAATACCAAAAGAATACAAACAACCCAATTGAAAAATGGGCAAAAGACCTGAATAGACACTTTTCCAAAGAAAACATACAGATTGCCGATAGGAACGTGAAAAGAAAAGATGTTCAACTTCACTAGTCATCAGGGAAATGTAAATCAAAACCACAATGAGATGTCGTTTCACATCTGTTAGAATGCCTATCAGCAAAAAGACCACAAATAACAAATGTTGGTGAGGAGGTGGCGAAAAAGGAACCCTAGTACACTGTTGGTAGGAGTGTAAATTGGTGCAAACACTATAGAAAACAGTATGGTGGTTCCTCAAAAAACTAAAAATAGAACTACCATATGACCCAGCAATTCCACTCCTGGGTATGTATCCAAAGGAATTGAAAACAGTATTTCAAAAAGATACATGCACTCCAATGTTCATTGCAGCATTATTTACAATAGCCAAGGTATGGAAGCAACCTAAGTGTCCATCAACAGATGAATGCATAAAGATGATGTGGTATATATATATATATATATATATATATATATATATATATACACATACATACAATGGAATACTACTCAGCCATAAAAAAGAATGAAACTTTGCCATTTGCAACAACATGGATGGACCTGGAGGCTATTATACTTAGTGAAATAAGACAGAGAAAGACAAATATTGTATGTTATCTGTTAAATGTGGAATCTAAAAAATAAAGCAAATGAATAACAAAATAGAAACAGACTCATGGAGACAGAGAGCAAACTTGTGGTTACCAGTGGAGAGAAGGAAGTGGGGAGGGGCAATACAGGCGTAGGAGGTTAAGAGGTACAAAGTACCATGTATAAAATAAGTTATGAGGGTATATTGTACAACACAGGGAATATAGCCAATTTTTAATAACTTTAAGTGGAGTATAATCTACAAAATATTGTATCACTATGTTGTACACCTGAAACATATAATATTCTAAATCAACTATATTTCAATTAAAACAAATTAATTTGTGCAGACCAGATTCCACAAGATGTAAAATAAAGTTGACTAACATTTTTCAGAGTATTGACAGCAATATAAAATGATCTTTCAATGGGAAATATCAGAGAACTATTTCAATATCTCAAATATTACCTATTTCTTTTCTTCAAATAGTACCTATTTCATAAAAATCTAATTTCATAGTATTTTAATAAGGAACAATGTGACAAAAAGGGTTCTATGGTAATACCAAATTAGGAAACAATGGATTAATCAGTTCAGTAATTTCTTTCTGGGGGAACTTCTTAGTGAGTTTAATATGCTTATAATCATTATGAATCTGCAATCATGACTCTTTTTCAGTGTGACATGTTTGAGGAATTCTCCTTCACCTAATGTTGTTTTGGAGGTGCTTGAGGACAGGATGATAAATAGATTTTATCTATATGTTGCCTCAGTTCATTATGAGTGGTTGCCTGGAGCAGTGTGTTGAGAAGGATTCTGAAGCCCAGTTGGATTCAACAAGAAAAATTATGTTATTTATTTAGTCATGTCTGCCATGCATGTGAAGAGGATGGTGGCATAAATACCATGTCCTGCCATACCTTCTCTAGATATCTTAGAAGAATAGTTCTTCTTTGTCCTATTTCTTCTTATATAACTGTGTAAATTAGCTTCCCATATTTACTATGCTGAACTAAGTAATGATTTGTAAATACAATTTCCTTCTACCTATTTGAAATTTCCTAAGGTTTTCAAAATTCATTTCACTATGGTCTTTAAAAGTTTGTAACGTATTTCTTTCCCAGATAGATAGGTTATATACTTCAGCAACTGAGATGGAAATATACACCAAAAGTATAGGCAACAAAAGCCAAAATAGACAAATGGAAACGCATCAAACTTAAAACCTTCTGTGCATCGAAGGAAACAAAAGTGAAATGGCAACATACAGAATGAGAGAAATATTTACAAATCATGTATCTGATAAGGGGTTAATATCCAAAGTATAAAGAATTTCTACAACTCTCAACAGCAAAAATATCCTGATTGAAAAATGGGCAATGGACTTGACATTTCTTCAAAGCAGATATGCAAATAGCCAACAAGCATATGAAAAGATGCACAACATCACGAATAATTAAAGAAATGCAAATGAAAACCACAATGATAAATCAACTAGACTCTAATAAGATTTAAAAAACACACAATGAGATATCACCTCACACCCATTAGGATGACCACTATAAAAAACAAAACAAAATAACGAGCGTTATTTGGATGTGGAGAAATCAGAACTCTTGTGTATTGTTGGTAGGGATGTAAAGTGGTGCAGCCACTATGGAAAACAGCATAGCAGTTCTTCAAAAAGTTAAACAGAACTACCGTATATGATCCAGCAATCCCACTTCTGGGTATGTATTCAAAAGAATTAAAAGCAGGATCTTGCAGAGATATTTGTACACCCGTGTTCATAAAAGTATTATTCACAATAGCCAAGAGGTAGAAGCAAATGTCTATTGATGGATGAACGAATAAAGATGTGGTATATACATACAATGGAATATTATTCAGCCTTAAAAGGAAGAAATCCTGGCATATGCTACAACGTAGATGAACCTTGGAGACATTATGCTGAGTGAAATAAGCCAGTCACAAAAAGACAGATACTGTATGACTCCACTTATACGAGATCTGGAACAGTTGAACTTATAGAAACCGAGAGTAGAATTGTGGTTATCAGGGGCTGGGAGGAGGGGGAAGTAGGGAGTTGTTCAATGGGTATAGTCTCAGTTTTGAAGGTGAAAAAGTTCTAGAGATCTATTGGACAACAATGTGAATATAGTTAATCCTACAGAACTGTACACTTAAAAATGGTTAAGACAATAAATTGTACTGTGTGTTTTACAATTTTAAAAATATTAAAAAAAAAGAAAAGAAAAATAGTGGTGCATTGCGTTTAGGACAGGGTTAGGGGAAGGTAGAAAGACCCTGAGAGTCCCACAGCAAATCAAGACGTTTACCAAAACGCAGGTTAAGAGCAACAGTCTGGGCCGCTCAGGTCTGGATCCAACTCCACAGCTTACGAGCTGGGAAACATTGTTGAGTTATTTAACTCTGAGCCTCAGTTTCCTCATGTGTAAAATGGGGCAATACCAGCATTTATCTTCAGGGTTCTTAGGTGGCTTAAATTAATACATGTAAAAGGTTTAGGAACTGTGCCTGCCATTTTAAGAATTTAATAAAAGTTAGATTTTATTCTTATTCCCTCAGAATGTCAGCAACTTAAGGGAATGCAGCCTGTAGCATTGGACAGATGGTTGTTCCAAGAATAAACGTCTTCTATATATAACAAAAGCATAGAAGAATGCTAAACACATCAACACCATTCCTCAAAGACGCAGTTGTAACGTAAGTGTGATTAACTGACTTAAGTGATCTATTTGTAGTCTGATAAATATAAAAGTTTATTAAAGAAGAAATGTTGAGATCAGAAAAGGGTACTATTCTCGCTACTTTATGAATTTATAAATTCATAGAAATACATATTTTTATTTTTAAAACTTTTCAGTGAAAAGGAATGAAAAAGTGTGGCGCAGGAAAAACTTCCTTCCACTCTCTTAGGTTTTGCTACTGGGCCTAAGAATTAAACTGACAAAGACAGGTTAACAGAAGAAAAGCATTCAAATTGCTTTAATTTTTTGTGTGTGCATGAGATCTCTTTAGAAGGAAAATGAAGACCTGAAGAAGCTATTAGGCCCAAAAGCTTACATCCATTTTTACACGAGGAAGGATAAATTGTGGGGATGTGATAAGACAAAGGAGCTTGGGCTAGGGGCAGTAAATTGTGGGACAGTGACTAGGAACTAAATGGGGGAAACTAATGGAAGATTGGTGTTATTTTACGAGGTGTGTTTGTACAGGTCCATTTCAACATCGATTTCCAGTTTCTGGTGATAAGAATGTTCTTCTCTTCCTGGTACAGGGAAGGCACCTTTCTTTGGGGAAATTTCATGTCCTGCTTTTAGGTAGAAAGGGGGAGTCACAGAGCCCTTCCTGTACCTGCTGTTCTCAAGTGCCTTCAGTTTAAAATAATCTGCCAAAGCAGCATGTTTCGGAAAGTCATGTTCTGAACCCTTCAGAAGAAAAGGTGATATACTATCTATTACATTTAATTAATTTAAGCGGTTTGATACTGGTGAAAGAATAGACAGATTAACTCAATAGCACGGAAGTCTCTCCCCTCCCTACCTTCCACTACCTGCATCTCCACCACCACCTCTTTTCCAAATAGGTTCCAGAATAGTATATAACAACTTAATTGACGGTAAAGGTAACATTTCAAAATGGTGGGAAAAGGAAGGACTAGTCACTGAATGGTTGTGGGACAAGTGGCTAATATTTTGGAAAGAATAAGTAAACTTCTGTATGGTTAACAATTAAAATAAACTTCAGCTAGATCGAAGCCTTTAGGGTGACACTATAAAAGCACATGACACCTAGGAGGAAATACAGGTGTGTGTTTATTCGATCTTGGGGTGGAAACGTTTTTCTTTTTGAGCATAAAAGCAAACAAGATTAAAAAAAAGGAAATATCGACATATTTAACCAGGTAAAAATTAACTCTGGAAAGAACACTGTATAAAACTTTATGGGAATTGGGCAATGTTGATCTGTAATTACACTTCAATAAAGTCATTCTAAACAAAATAGTAAACATTTGTGTAGAAGGATGTTAACTGACATATTATCCATAATAGTAAAACTTTCCAAACATCCTAAATGTTCCATAGGAGGGGAATATTTTAAATAAATTGTTGGCTCCCTGTTCTATACCCATTCTGGATAAATCAGGAAGTGGCAATAGAACCATATTTAGAAATATAACTACAAATACCATAATCAGTGAAAAAAAAGTTTCAGTGGTTGATCTGGAGAATGAGAATTAACAATAAGTTGCCCCCTCTATTTTTTTTTTTTTTGGTACTTTTATGCCTTTCAATACTGACTTTTAACTGATATACATCTGTTACTTTCCTACAAAAAATATAAGAATAATACAATTGTATAAATAGCAGGATTCTAACTTCAAAAAAAATCATCAGAATATAAAGGCCTAGAAAAAAGAAATATTCAAGTATCAATTGTGGTTTTTCACTAGGTAGTAAAATTATAGTTGATTTTTATTTTCTTAGCACTGTTCTATATTTCATTTTTTTCACTTTCACCATTGCACATTTTTTTTATTGAAGTAGAATTGATTTACAGTGTTGTGTTAGTTTCTGCTGTACAGCAAAATGATTCAGTTATACATATATATATATATATACATTCTTTTTTATATTCTTTTCCATTATGGTTTATCACAGGATATTGAATATAGTTCCCTGAGCTATATAGTAGGACCTTGTTGTTTATCCATTCTATATATAATAGTTTGAATCTGCTAACCCCAAACTCCCAGTCCATCCCTCCTCCACCCACCCTCCCCCTTGGCAACCACAAGTCTGTTCTCTATGTTTGTGAGCCTGTTTCTGTTTTGTACACAGGTTCATTTGTGTCATATTTTAGATTCCACATATAAGTGATATCATATGGTATTTGTCTTTCTCTTTCTGACTTACTTCACTTAGTATGGTAATCTATAGGTCCATCCATGTTGCTACAAATGGCATTATTTCATTCTTTTCATGGCTGAGTAATATTCCACTGTATATATGTACCACATCTTCTTTATCCATTCATCTGTTGATGGACATTTTGGTTGTTTCCAGGTCTTGGCTATTGTGAATAGTGCTGCTATGAACATAGGGATGCATGTATCTTTTTGAATTATAGTTTTGTCTAGATATATGCCCAGGAGTGGGATTGCTGAATCATATTGCAACTCTATTTTTAGTTTTTTGAGATACCTCCATACTGTTTTCCACAATGCCTGCATCAACTTCCCAATTCCCACCAACAGTGTAGGAGGGTTCCCCTAAAAACCAGCAATTGTTATTTGTAGACTTTTTAATGATGGCCATTCTGACCGTGTGAGGTGGTACCTCATTGTAGTTTTGATTTGCATTTCTCTAATAATTAGTGATGTTGAGCATGTTTTCATGTGCCTGTGGTCCATCTGTACGTATTCTTTGGAGAAATGTCTATTTAGGTCTTCTGCCCATTTTTCCATTGGGTTGTTTGTTTGTTTGTTTTTTCAGTATGCGGGCCTCTCACTGTTGTGGCCTCTCCCGTTGCGGAGCACAGGCTCCGGACGCACAGGCTCAGCAGCCATGGCTCACAGGCCCAGCCACTCCGCGGCATGTGGGATCTTTCCAGACCAGGGCACGAACCCATGTCCCCTGCATCAGCAGGTGGACTCTCAACCACTGCGCCACCAGGGAAGCCCAGGTTGCTTTTTTGTTGCTGAGTTGTATGAGCTGTTTGTATATTTTGGAAGTTAAGCCCTTGTCGGTCATATCATTTGCAAATATTTTCTCCCAGCCCATAGGTTGTCTTTTCATTTTGTTTTTTGTTTCCTTTGCTGTGCAAAAGCTTGTAAGTTTGATTTAGGTCCCACTTGTTTATTTTTGCTTTTATTTCTATTGCCTTGAGAGACTGACCTAAGAAAACATTGCTATGATTTATGTCAGAGAATGTTTTGCCTATGTTCTCTTCTAGGAGTTTTATGTTGTCATGTCTTATATTTAAGTCTTTAAGTCATTTTGAGCTTATTTTTGTGTATGGTGTGATGGTGTATTCTAACTTCATTGATATACATGCAGCTGTCCAACTTTCCCCACACTACTTGCTGAAGAGACCTTTTCTCCATTGTATATTCTTGCCTCCTTAGTCAAAGATTGACCATAGGTGTGTGGGTTTATTTCTTTGCTCTCTATTCTGTTCCATTGATCCATATGTCTGTTTTTGTGCCAATACCACACTGTTTTGATTGTATTGTACTGTAGCTTTGTATTATTTGATTAATGATTTGCACTGTAGCTTTGTATTATTATCTGAAGTCTGGGAGGGTTATGCCTCCTGCTTTGTTCTTTTTCCTTAGGATTGCTTTGGTAATTCTGGGTCTTTTATGGTTCCATATGAATTTTAGGATTATTTCTTCTAGTTCTGTGAAAATTGTCCAGGTAATTTGATAGGGATTACATTAAATTTGTAGATTGCTTTGGGTAGTATGGCCATTTTAACAATGTTAATTCTTCCAATCCAAGAGCATGGGATATCTTTCCATTTCTTTGAAATATCTTTAATTTCCTTTATTAATGTTTTATAGGTCTCAACATATAAGTCTTTTACCTCCTTGGTCAGGTTTATTCCTAAGTATTTTATTTTTTTGGATGTGATTTTAAAAGGAATTATTTTTTTTACATTCCCTTTCTGATATTTCATTGTTAGTGTAAAGAAATGGAACCAATTTCTGTATGTTAATCTTGTACTCACTACTTTGCTGAATTTGTTTATCAGTTCTAGAATATTTTGTGGGGAGATTTTAGATTTTTCTATATATAGTAATGTTATCTGCGTATAATGACAATTTTACCTCTTCTCTTCCAATTTGGATAACTTTTATTTCTTTTTCTTGTCTGATTGCTGTGGCTAGGACTTCCAATACTATGTTGAAGAGAAGTGGTGAGAGTGGGCATCTTTGTCTTGTTCCAGATTTTAGCAGGAAGGCTTTCAGCTTTTCATCATTGAGTACTATATTGGCTGTTAGTTTGTCATAAATAGGTTTTATTCTGTTGATATATGTTCCTTCTATACCCACTTTGGGTAGGAGGTTTTTATCATGAATGGATGTTGAATTTTATCAAATGCTTTTTCTGCATCTCTTGAGATGATCATGTGGTTTTTGTCTTTACTTTTGTTGATGTGGTGTATCACATTGATTGATTTGCATATGTTGAACCATCCTTGTGATCCTGGGATGAATCCAACTTGGTCGTGATGTATGAACTTTTTCATGTGTTGTTGGATTTGGTTTGCGAATATTTTGTTGAGAATTTTTGCATGAGTATTCATCAGACGTTGGCCTGTAATTTTCTTTTTTGAGAGTGTGTTTTTGTCTTGTTTTGGTATCAGGGTGATGGTGGCTTCATAGAATGTCTTTGGGAGTGTTCCCTCTTTCTTCTGTCTTTTGGAAGAGTTTGAGACAGATAGGTATAAATTCTTCTTTGTTTGTTTGGTAGAATTCACCTGTGAAGCTATCTGGTCCTGGACTTTTGTTTGTAGGGAGTTTTTTTAAAATTATAGATTCTATTTCACTTCTAGTGATCAGTCTGTTCAAATTATCAGTTTCTTCTTGCTTCAGTTTTGGTGGGCTGTATGTTTCCAGGAACTTGTCCATTTCTTCTGGGTTGTCAAATTTGTTAGCATATAATTCTTTTTTTTGTATTTCTGTGGTATCAGTTGTTATTTCTCCTTTTTCATTTCTTATTTTGTTTATTTGGGTTTTCTCTCTTTTCTTCTTGGTGAGCCTGCCCAGAGGTTTGTCAATTTTGTTTACCCTTTCAAAGAACCAACTCTTGGTTTTATTGATTCTTTCTATTTTTAAAAATCTCTATTCTATTTATTTCCTCTCTGATCTTTATTATTTCCTTCCTTCTGCTGATTTTAGGTTTCATTTGTTGTTCTTTTTCTAATTCTTTTAGGTATTAGGTCAGGTTATTTATTTGTGATTTTGTTTTTTGAGGAAGGCCCGTATCGCTATGAACTTCCCTTTCAGAACTGCTTTTGCTCCGTCCCATAAATTTTGTATGGTTGTGTTTTCATTGTCATTTGTTTTAAGGTGTTTTTTAATTTCCTCTTTGATTTCATTGTTGACCCACTGTATTTTTAGTAGCATGTTGTTTAGTCTCCATGTAATCGTTTTTTTCTCATTTCTTTTTCTGTGGTTGATTTCTAGTTTTATGCAATTGTGGTCCGAAAAGATACTTGAAATAATGTCTATACTTTTAAATTTGTTGAGGCTTGTTTTGTGCCCTGGTATGTGGTCAGTCCTAGAGAATGTTCCATGTGCACTTGAACAGAATGTGTATTCTGTGGTTTTTTGTATGTAATGTCCTGAAAATATCAATTAAGTCTAACTGTTCTATTGTATCATTTAGGATCTCTGCTGCCTCATTGATTTTCTGTCTAAAACATCATTGGTGTGAGTGAGGTGTTAATGTTTCCTACTATCATCATCACATTCCAGTCAAGTTCTCCCTTTATGTCTGTTAGTATTTATGTATTTGGGTACTCCTCTATTGGGTGTTTATATGTTGATGAGTGTAATATCCTCTTCTTATATTTATCCTTTTATCGCTATATAGTGTCCTTATTTATCTTTCTTTATGGCCTTTGTTTTAATATCTATTTTGTCTGATATGAGTATCACAACCCCTGCTTTCTCGCAATTTCTGTTTATGTGAAATAGCTTTTTCCATCCCCTCACTTTCAATCTATGTGCGTCCTTTGCCCTAAAGTGGGTCTATCGTAGGCAGCATATTGTAGGCTCTTGTTTTTTTTATCCAATCTGCCACTTTGTCTTTTGATTGGAGCATTTATTCCATTGACATTTAAGGTAATTATTGATAGATATGTATTCATTGCCATTTTAAACCTTGTTTTCCAGTTGATTCTGTATTTCTTCTTTATTCCTTTCTTTTCCTTTTTGTTTTTCCTTTTGTGGTTTGATGAGTTCCTTTTATATTATGCTCGTGTTCTCTTCTTTTTGGCTATTGTGAATCTATTGTATGTTTTTGATTTGTGGTTATCCTGTTTTTCAAGTATGTTAACCCCTTCCGGTATCTACTTGCTTTAGACTGATATTCATACAGGCTCAAACACATTCTAGAAGAAAAAACCCCTACATTTTCTTACTCTCCTCCTCCATATTTTATTATTTTGATGTCCTCTTTTACATCTTCATGTTTATCCTTTTGCTGTTCATTGTGGTTATTATTACCTCACAAAAAATTTTTTTTTGATTTTTTAAAATCTGTATACTGGCTTATTTAAGTGATTTACTTTCCAATTGTGATTTTCTCTTTCTTATAGCTTCCTGCTTCTTTTCTATTTAGAGAAGACCTTTCAATATTTCTTTTAGAATAGGTTTAGTATTGCTGTATCCTTTTAGTTTTTGTTTATCTGAGAAATTCTTTATCTCTACTTCTATTCTAAATGATAATCTTGCTGCGTAGAGTATACTAGGTTGCAAATTTTTCCCTTTCAGGACTTTGAATATATCTTGCCACTCCCTTCTGGCCTGCAACGTTTCTGTAGAGAAATCAGCTGATAGCCTTATGGGGGTTCCCTTGTAATTCTTTGTTTTTCTCTTGCTGCCTCTAGAATCCTATCTCTAACTTTTGCTGTTTTTATTATGCCTTGGTATAGGTCTGTTTGGGTTCATCTTGTTTGGGATCTTCTGTGCTTCCTGTACCTGGATATCTGTTTTCTTTTTTAGGTTTGGGAAGTTTTCAGTCATAATTTCTTCAAATACATTTTTGGTCCCCTTTTCTCTTTCTTCTCCTGGAATTCCTATCATGCATAGATTGGCACACTTTATATTATCCCATAAGTCTCTTACATTGCTTTCATTTTTCTGTTCATTTGGCTTTCTATCTGCCGTTCTGGTTGGGTGATTTCTATTATTCTATCTTTCAGATCACTTATTTGCTCTGCATTGTTCAATCTGCTATTCATTGCCTTTAGCTCAGCTTTTATCTTAGCAAATTAGTTTTCTAATTTTTCTTGGCTCCTCTTATAGTTTCTAGTTCCTTTTTATAGTAATCTGCATTTCTATCAGTAGCCTTTCTTAGTTCCTTCAGTATTTTCATTCTCTCATTTTTGAACTTGGTATCTGTCAGACGGAAGAGGTCTGTTTCATTGTTTGTTCTTCCAGGGGAGTTCTTTTGATCTTTTAACTGGGAGTGGTTCCTTTGCTTCCTCATTTCACTTATATTTCTCCTACTCTGTGAGTTTAGGAGAAACGATTATCTACTGTGGTCTTGGAGGGCTATTTCTATGTGGGTGTCCCTGTGTAGCCTGCGTGGGTTGAATATTTTTAGTGCAAGGGCTGTTTTTAGTATGAATGCCTGCCACCTCTTTCCTCAGTGTGTCCTAGCCATTATCCCCTTGATAGGGGGTGTGACTGGTGTTGTGGTGACCAGAGCCTGCCCTGGCTGTTGAGCGGGTCCTCCTCTTTGCTCTGTGGTTGTCACAGTACTGTCAGGAGCAGGGTCTGCTCCCTAGTTGCTGGAGTAGAAGCTGCCAGATCCGTTTTTGAGCTGCATTTCTGAGCTGCGGTGTGAGGTAGGTGGGGTCATATTCCTCCGTCACAGCTGTCCACCAGTGAGTGCGCTCTGTTGTGTCACTTTTCACCTGTTGTGCGGGCTCACAAAGTACACTGTTGTTGGCATTGCCCTTGGCCCTGCCTCAACCGTGGGAATGCTGGCAATTGACCCTAGTGTCCCTCAGGCATTGTTTTCACAAGGCCACCAGCACAGATCCATTACGTCAGGTCCCAGACTGCAGTAATCAGGTGTCTGAACCCGCTGTGGGAGCTAATGAGGCAGCTCAGACCCTCACCTCACCCAGCCCCCACCTGTATGTGCCCACAAAGCTCATGGTTGATAAAGCCAGACCCATCCCAGCCAGAGGAGATCCTGTTGTCTGCTCAGATGTCCTGCAGGCACTGAGTTTACAAAGCTGGTGGCAGAGGTTTAAATTCATGGTTCATACAGCCACGGGGAGATATTTCAGCCCTGCTTTTTTTTTTTTTTTTTTTTTTGGTACGCGGGCCTCTCACTGTTGTGGCCTCTCCCGTTGCGGAGCACAGGCTCTGGATGCGCAGGCTCAGCGGCCATGGCTCACGGGCCCAGCTGCTCCGCGGCATGTGGGATCTTCCCGGACCTGGGCACGAACCTGTGGCCCCTGCATCGGAAGGAGGACTCTCAACCACTGTGCCACCAGGGAAGCCCTCAGCCCTGCTTCTTAACTCACACAGCCCCTGGGGCTCAGCTATGATTTCATCCCCACCTCTGCATGTGGGCAACCTGCTGGTACCTGCTCCTGGAGCCCACTGAGGCAGTGGCTGGGGGGCAGAGAAAGAGGCTGCTAAGGCGGGCCCACCCCTCCCTTTATGCGCCACTTATCAATGGCACTTTGCTTTAATGGCAGGCCTGGGCTTCTTCCGTGTACACCCCTGTTTGCAGCTGCACCACGCTCCAGCCCCACTCAGGCTGTCTCCATGCAGCCAACCCCAGTCTTCTCCCTGGATCTGTCCTCTGAAACCCGAGTTTCAGCACCCAGCCCCAGCCTGTACCAGCAGACATGCGTCTTGGGCTGGGGCACGCAGAGCTGTGGCACGAACCACCTGTGCAGGTCTCTGCTCTGCCTGCCACAAACCAGTTGTTGTGCTCTCCATGGAGCCTCTAAAGCTCCCTTTCTGTTCTGGCTGATGTCCCTGGGACTTCCCAGGGTGTGGGAGCCTTTCCTCCCTCCCAGGGGCACAGGTCCTCTTCTGCTTCATTTTTTTTTTTTCCTTTTGTCCTACCCAGTTATGTGCAGATCTTTCTTGTCCTTTCAGGTGTCTGAGATCTTCTGCTAGCGTTCAGTAAGTATTCTGGAGAATTGTTCCATATATAGATGTATTTCTGATATATTTGTGGGAGGAGGTGAGTTCCACGTCGTTCTACTCCCCATCTTGATTGGATCCCACTTTTCTCTATTTCTGAATTTTTGATAATGAATATAAAGTTCCTTTATAATCAGAAAACCAATTAAAAACAAAATATGAAAACAAAAACCAAAAAACAAAATATGCTGCTACCGTTATTACAAAGAAATAGAATAGTATCCTTTCTATTGTAAATATTACGAATTTGATTATCTTACATATAATCTGATATGTATCCATCCCCCCTCAAAAAAACCATTTCAGGCCCTATGTCTTTCTTGATCTTTGCTAAATGAAATAGAATACTATGGATTCCCACAAATAACTGAACAATCAGGTAATTGTTTGCTATTGGTCTAGATGTTGGTTCTGATAGACGGGAAGCCTTTTGGGTTACTGCATATTCAACCAAGTATTAAATGAGATTTCCAAGAGCTCACTTAAGTTACAAGTTTACATAATCTAGGCTTCTAATTTTAGTATTTTTTAACAAATATTTTATCGCAAAACTTATTTTGATGTCTTTACCCCCAAGGTAACATGCAACAGATTTCTTCCTGGATAGGAGTAAATGTGGGAAATACTGCCTAACAGTCAGCCTAGTGCTAGGACTGCCTAAGAAAGTGTAAATTCAATGCTAGAAACACATAGGGAGACAAGGATTTAACAACCCTTTATTGTCTCTCTCAAAACACACCTTAGGCAATGGACAGAGCCCTCCAAAGTGACTAGGTATCAAACAGAAGAGGTAGCCAAGGCTTAAAAACATGTGATGTAACTTGCTATTCCTTGCCATGACCCACGCTCCAAAAAAAAAAAAAAAACCACACACACACACCAAAAACAACAACCAAAACCGAACTATGAAAGACTTGAGGCTCACATAACCCAAACACACAATTCTAGGAAGTCATCAGCTCTCAAGAGTTACAAGCTTTCCATTGTCTCTTCTGCCTACATCCTCATTCCTTCCTCTGGCCCTAGGCTGTCAGGCAGTTGGCTATTTTTGACCTGATTTCCCTTTCAAGGATATCTTTAAACCCAGATTTAGTCATGGAACCAAAGCCTTGCCATCTGTATATTTCAGCCTGTTGACCACAGAGAAGTCCATGTGAACCAAGTTGAACCAGAGGCTTAATCAATGGACATTTTTGTGTGAATTACTAGGAAATAGAGAAGCTCTCTTTCCATTGTAATTGTCAGGTATAAGGATAATGTGCTTGGAGCTTCTGAGCATCAGTATGGAGAAGAAGGTCCACTAGAGGATAACACCCGCTTACAGGAAAGCAAAGCTGAGAGTTGGAAAGAGAGAGAGGCAGGGAAGGGGGAGGAGTCGAGTCAGGGAGACAGACAGTGCTAATGACATCGGATGTGATATGAGCAGAAGGAAACCTTTAATGGATTAAGCCACTGACACTTTAGAGTTGTGACAGCAGTTAGTACACCCTGATGAACACACCCCAAAATGTATAAAGTAACATATACCTCCCTTCCCAGTGGTCTTAGAACACTGGATCTTCTACACATTCTATGTTTCCACTTTATAAAATAGTTAAGGACACACTTTTTGGAGGAAGTTTAAAATGTTAAATGAAAACTTCAAACTAGTAATTATTATAAAATATAGTTTAATTTCACTCTTCATTATTTACCACAAAATTTAAAAAATACCAACATACAGACAAGAGCAAGTGAAATGGAAAAGAGCTTAAAAATTGTATAAAAGACAAACCTAAACTCAACACTAAGAGCAGTGACACACACACTCAACACTCCCAAATGAGCTCAGAAAGCATATTCTAGGTTGGATGGGTTTTCCTTCTAAAGTCAGCTTTTACTGGAGCCACATCTGGAGAGGTCTCTAAACCAAAATTCTTATTTTATGTGGAAGGGATCTTCCCAGACGTCTCTTGAAAAACATTTCTTATAAAACAGGGGCAGACTTATTCTAGACATAGAAGTCATAAATGCCTGTCCTAGGCCCCATGGAACTTGGAAAAATTAATCTAATGAAAACAAAGCCCTACAGGAATGGGAAAGTGACACCTAGTGGCCATGCAGCAGGTTTTCTTTATGGCTTCTGATCATTGTAGACGTCAGGGATGCTGTGCCCACAATACTATGCTTGGCAAATCTGAATCTCTAATTCCAGAGCCCAACAATGACCTACCTGAGTGGTGGATTCCTCTTTACAGCAGGATCTGAAACGGGACCCACTAAACATGGTCTGATACCTAGAGAGTTGCTATCTTATATACCTGTGTCCTAGACTCTATGGAGATTTGTCAAAGATTATGATGACCAATGAATATAGCCTTTTCCCATTATGACACTGTAATTAGTTTCCTTTAATTCCATTTATTTACCAAAAGTCTATTCTGTATCTTCTTGTTTGTCTTTGTGCTTATCAATGGATTTCCAAATTTAGTGACTACCATAGGGTGTCAACATATACCTCAAGTTTTGTTTGATTTCAGGCTAATAAAATGTCTAACATTTTCAAGTTTACTCATTTCAAAAAAGTTTTAAATTTGATACATCGATAGAGGTTCACAGTTATTTGCACTGAACCGAGGATCAATAGATGTTCTTTAAACCATAGCATTTAGAGGTAAATATCATACTTATAACCTTTGGTCTGCTTAAATAACATCCACTTAATAAAATGTTCTAGAGCAGGGCCATAGAATGGAAATATAATGTGTGCCACATGTGTAATTTAAAAGCTTCTAGTAGCCACATTAGGACGGTAAGAAAATAAAATTAACTTTAATGTTTAATTTGGTATATCCAAAATATTTGAACTGTAATCAATATAAAACTGTTAATGTGATATTTTATATTCCCTTTTTTCATACTAAGCCTTTGAAATCTGGTATGCACTTTACATTCATAGCACATCTCAATATGTATTAGCCATGTTTCAAGTACTCAGTAGCCACATGTGGCCAGCGGCTATCATACCGGACAGCGTATGTCTAGCAACAGGCTAATGCTCGAGTCCTGCGGGTCAGAATCACAGAATTAGAACTGGAAGTAAATGGAGAGATCAAACCTCTTTTTACAAATAAGGAAACAGAGGTACAGAGAGTTTAAATGACTTGCTTGAGGTCACACAGATAAATTTAGGTTGAGTGGGCTCTCCTGATTCCAGGCATGCCTCTCACTTCACTACATTATTGTAGGTAATTCTCAGAATTAAAAAAAAAAAATAGGGCTCCCCTGGTGGCACAGTGGTTGAGAGTCCGCCTGCCGATGCAGGGGACACGGGTTCGTGCCCCGGTCTGGGAAGATCCCACGTGCCGCGGAGCGGCTGGGCCCGTGAGCCATGGTCGCTGAGCCTGCGCGTCCGGAGCCTGTGCTCCGCAACGGGAGAGGCCACAACAATGAGAGGCCCACGTACCGAAAAAAAAAAAAAGAGTATTCTTTATAGGATGTTTTCATTAAACTTATATTTTTCAACAAAACATAAGAACTTAATTGGTAGGAGAAAAAAGTAATATAGTATAAAGCATAAAAATACGTCACTCCCAGTAGCAATCAAATATAAATAGAATGCATTTTGAAGAAAGCACTGAATTTAGAGCTACAGTATCATACAGTGCATGGATTGGATCCTGGGTCCAGGGCAAAAGATAAATATCAGAGTAGGCTACTAAAGGATCAAAGCCTTCAATTGGCTTTCCATCCATAAGTCTATGGGATAACCTCTCCTCTTGCAAAGACAGAATTGTTACTGTGTAAGCAGCAGTGGCCAGCCTCTGGAAAGTCTGCCTCTCAGATCCCTGCATCATGAAGTTTTGCCCCACCTGCTTTGGAGGTCATGCAGCCACAATGACCTATCCTGCTACCACTAGCTTAGGCTGACTCTGGAGGTCTAGCCCGACCTGCAATGGTCCAGATCCCTAAAATGTTACATTTGTAGGCAGGCCTCTCTGGCTTAGAGAACAGATGTGATCCTTCACGCTTCTTCAGACTTAACTGTCATGCTTAGGCCACTGCAAACCAATATATCCCCCATCTTGTGAGGGTTTTTTTTCGGCTTATTCTAAACCTAGATGTCTCCCAAGCCCTCAAATGCCAGAACCAGGAATGGTGCTGACCCTCTGACATTACTGGAACATTGCATCGGCTCAAGACAATAGGCCAATACATCTTTGCCCACACAGCCACTGCAAATGTCAAACGTGAAGGAACATTTGATTTTGGTTGTTGCCTGTTGCTATGTTTGCCATTAACGTGTCTGAAAGTTCTAATCTATTACTTACAGCCTACGGAAGTATGTGAGGTCAAAAGAATGCTTTGTTTTCGTGGGGCTCTGAGGGAAATCTGCTGGAGATGTACAGCACCACATAGAAAAGGAAAACTGGATTTGATCCCCATATCTGAGCCTCAGAGTTTCCCCATTAGTTTCCTAGACTATCATTACTTTCCCTGTGGGACACAAAAGAGAATATATGGGAACACACGTAGTAAACTAGAAAGAGCTATTAAAACCATAGGTATTATGGAAGTATGATCTTCAAAAAGGTAGCTATACATATAGTATTTTATTTTTGGTTTTTTGGGGGGTTTTTTTTGGCCGCGCTGCACTGCTTGCGGGATCTTAGTTCCCCGACCAGGGATCAAACCCATGTCCCCTGCAGTGGAAGCGTGGAGTCCTAACCACTGGACTGCCAGGGAAGTCCCTACATACAGTATTTTAAATATCCTTAATTCTTGCCCTCAATTTGAGCTACCTCTGAATTAATTACTGGCTTAAAAAATGCTCTCGATTTTTAATTATAGCTAGAAAGTTGGTTTTTAAATTCTTTCTCATTGCCTCATGGTTTTAAAAACACACTTATATAATAACTACCTTTGGTTACAGGCAATAGTAACTGTAAATGCCTAATAATTTAAAAAGCCAACAACTGTTCCTAGGTCAGTTAACTAATCATTTAACCAGTGAGACTACTGCTTTCTCAAATGTGTATAAAGAAACTGGTTTATATACATTAAACATTAAAAGACATATGAACTTAATTGTGACATTACACAAGGCGTTGACTCTGCCTGGGCCTGTTTCTTCCTCTAAGACTAATCCTAAAGGTTGCTAAAAGCCTTTTCAGCATCAAAACCCTGTTCTATCTGTAAAAAGAATCTTGAGTGGTTATACTAAGACTAAATCTTATAGGCACAGGTTAACCACCACCAAGCTGTAGGGCCCAAGATCTTTCCTTTTCTGTAAGCAAAGCTGAAACTCTCTCAGCTTTTTTTTTCTTTTCTGAGTTTCAAATAAGAAATCATCTCACTTAAAATCCATCTCAAAGTGCTCAACTGAGCATAACTATCGTGGCTCTGTGCTTGCCCAAGTCTACAAAGACTGAATACAGTATTCACTGTGATTACCACTACAAATTGCACTGTCCCTTTATATTTTTTTTGCGATACGCGGGCCTCTCACTGTTGTGGCCTCTCCCATTGCGGAGCACAGGCTCCGGACGCGCAGGCTCAGTGGCCATGGCTCACGGGCCCAGCCGCTCTGCGGCATGTGGGATCCTCCCGGACCAGGGCACGAACCCGTGTCCCCTGCATCGGCAGGCGGACTCTCAACCACTGCGCCATTGGGGAAGCCCTGCACTGTCCCTTTAAATGTTCAAGTACTCATCGTTTTCTTAAAATGGATAAGCCCTATCCTCAATTAAGGAAATACACAAGGAATGGAAATGTTCCAAATTACACAAATCTTCTATTATAAATCAATTATAAATGAATCTCAGACACAAGGAAGATGTCAACACATTAAATTCTCCAAACTCAAAACAACTGCATCAAAAAATAAAAACAAAACCCAAACAAGATACATGTGGTATTCTTGGTTAGAAAGACTTTAGCAAAAATATAGCAACTAGTGGGTTTTAAGCTATGTCAGTGAGTAAAGTGGTCTATAGAAAATTTTGAGAATTTGAAGGGAAACATCACATTTCCCTGTACCCCTGTGAAAGTCAGGAGCAAATCTATAAAAACTGGTCAACCATTAATAGGAATAAAAGATAAAAACAGTATCAGTACAGTACAGAAGAATATATAGTTTTTTGTAAGCGAAATGCTTCAAAACGTTTCTCATGTTGAGTTAAAAATCAAATGCTAGAGTGCCCAGTGTATGTCACTGAAGTCCCCAGGGTCTCCCAGCCCCCCCTCTGCTTCTAAGTAATTCATGAAGGCAGCCATGGCCGTGTCGTCATTGTCACAGAGGGCATCAAAATCCAGCTGGGCACCTTCTCCTATTGAATTAAAATACAGGCTTATGTAAGTACATTTGGAGGTTAAAAAATGAGTTATCATCAAAAATGGCAAACCAAGGCTAGGATACCATACAATGTATTATTGAAGGCAAAGTATACGTCTTCAATTGCAGAAGCCTGATACATTTTTAAATGGGTCGCCTATTTTTATAACAATCTGCTGTCAGATAAATTGAGCTTCACTCATCTGATGCACGTAAGTGAGCTAGTCTACGAGCTTTCTAATAGAAAGTAAAGGCTAAGAGGTACAGACTCCCAGACAGTTGGAAGCTAGGGGTTGGGGTTTATTCATGTGGGTATATAGAGCCTTGAAGGAGAAATTTAACTTTAATCTGCCTGTGAAAATACTCTGCTTGTTTAACCCCAAAATGAGAAGGCTGAGACAAAAGCATCTTCCCCCAAATTTGAAAGACTCTTATAAAAGTGGGGGCGGTCCCCAGATTTTCGAGTGAAAAAGGAAATAAGGAGGAACCATGGAAATGAGATTTAAATCAGAGATAAGGAAGAGGTTCTAGAAATTCAGGGTTAAAACACAGCTACAGATTAATCGAAGTTTTCTAGGTATCGTTCAAAGCACAATAAAATTTGCGATGATTAATATGTGGCTCTCTGTGAAGCTGACGTCCAGGTTCCTTGAAGTCCTCTGATTCTCTTTAACATATATTTTCAGGAGATCACAGTCAGTTATGGGGGGGTATAAAATTGTGTCATTTCAATTTTCTTCATCTGGACTTTGCATAAACATAGTTAAAATGAATAATTACACCTTAAACATTTTATGATTGGTATCTTTAAAAATTCTTTTTCTTAAGAATGGATATTTTCCCCTAAATACAAGAGCTTCAGTTTTATTGAAATTGTGTGTTTTAATAATACCCATAACTGATTCAGTGGATAATCAAATTTTCAATGACAGGTCCATTAAGCAGCATACACTTAAAAAGTAACAGCATGATTACTGTATTTATGATTTTGAATGAAAAACTCTTAGTTATTTTTATTGAAGTATAAAAAATATATGATAATGTGTTAGTTTCTGGTATACAGCAAAGTGATTCAGTTTTATACATATATGTTTTATATGTATAAAACTGAATCATTTTATATAAAATATATATGTATTCTTTTTCAGATTCTTTTCCATTATAGTTTATTACAATATATTGAATATAGTTCCCTGTGTTATACAGTAGAACCTTGTTGTTTATCTATTATACATATAGTAGTTTGTATCTGCTAATCCCAAACTCCTAATTTATCCCTCCTCGCCTTTTCCCCTTCGGTAACCATACGTTTGTTTTCCAAGTCTGTGAGTCCATCTCTGTTTTGTAAATAAGTTCATTTTTTTAGATTCCACATATAAGTGCTATCATACGATGTTTGTCTTTCTCTGTCTGACTTTACTCAGTATGATAATCTCTAGGTCCATCCATGTTGCTGCAGACAACATTATTTTTTACGGGTGAGTAATATTCCACTGCGTATATAAACCACATCTTCTTTATCCATTCATCTGTCAGTGGACATTTAGGTAGCTTCCACGTCTTGGCTATTGTAAACAGTGCTGCTACGCACACTGGGGTGCAAGTATCTTTCTGAATTAGTTTTCTCCAAATATATGTCCAGGAGTGGGAATGCTGGATCATATGGTAGCTCTATTTTTAGTTTTTTAAGGAACCTCCGTACTGTTTGCCATAGTGGCTGCACCAACTTACATTCCCACCAACAGTTTAGGAGGGTTCCCTTTTCTCCCCACCCTCTCCTGCATTTATTATTTGTAGACTTTTTGACGATGACCATTCTGATCGGTGTGAGGTGATACCTCACTGTAGTTTTGGGAAAAATCTTAAAGTTGTTTGCATCTCTAGAAATTTCCTAAGCCTGAAAATATAGTGATTAAGAAAGAGTTTTTGGCAAACCAAAATGGCAGGCAGTTGCCAAAGAAAACTTACCAAGGAGTGGTTCGTGCCTATGGGGAGCAACAGCACTTTGGATTTGCTTTGTAGCCTGTAGCTCCCCTATTTCAGAAGGACTTAGTGTAGTCAGCTCCTTATTTGACATCTGTAAAGAAAGAATAATAAATAGAAAGTTTCCTATTTGAGTGAAATAAAGACCTCTTAGCAGTTTTCAGATGCGGGTACTCTGGCAATGCCACCACTGCCATCAACAACATGGCAGCTCACACTTCGTATTCTGTGCTAAGTACTCCACAAGCATCATCTCGTTTCATGTTACACATGTCGTGAGGTCAGGCATCTGAGGCCTAAGGAGTCTAATATCTTGCCCAAAGTGTTGGAGCCATGATTCTAACCCAAGTCTACCTGACTTCAAAGCCCCCGCATTATTCATAACCATAACTGAATTACATGCATAAGGAAAAGTTTTCGATTAAAAATGAAAAGCTATTTCAGTTTTTTAAAAATGATGATAAAACAGTATCTCATATGAAACTACAATGGGAAATACTGCTTTGGAGTAGGGAATGGAGTAAACCAGAGACTTTTACCAAAATGTTATCATACTGTTAAAATAGTCACAGGACAAACAATCTAATGTTCGTGTAGCTCATCATAAGAAGAAATCATTTACCTATGTTGTCTTATTCAGTTGATGACCTTTGCCATAGAATGCCTATATAACGTACACTACTTGGAGATGCTTGTGTGTTACAAGGACTTAAATCCCTGTTTCTGGCATATTGTCTGGCACAAAATGGGTACCCAATAAACATTTGCTAAATGTATGAGTAAAACTGGCAAATACTAGATCAAAAGCCTATATTAATATAAAAAGATATTTTCAAGTTCCCTTTTGTCCCTGGTCAGATTTAATTTCTCTTTTCTCCTACATTCTTATACCACTTAGTTTATATACCTACTTTAGAGCTTTCTGTGGTCTGGGGTACATCTGAATTGTATATGGGTCTTCCACATTTTCAGCAGTATGTTCAGTCATTTTTGTATGTGCAACAATGCATTTCAAATAGCATTGTTTCTGCCCAATTCAATTGAATTAAATAGTAGGTAGTACTTAATTTGTAGCTTATATTATTTAAACATCTTTCCAGACCCTAAGGAGTATATTTAATCCATGGAATCGAATCTATTAAAATTACAATAATAGCTACCATTTATTGAGCACACATTGTGTCCCAGGCACTGTGAAGTTTTTGTTTCTTTGTGAATTAAATCATTTAATTCACACACCACTCCAAGAGACTGGTGCTATTATTAATCCCTTTTTTACAAATGAGGAAGTTGAGGTGCAGAGTTTAAATAACATGCAGGAGGTTACCCAGAAGTAAGTGTCTGAATCACAACTTGGACCCAGATAGTATGGTCCCAAGCGACTTCACTCTTAACCACTATTCTACATTGCCTCTTAAAAACTCTGAGCTAAGTAGAAAGGGTTCATTCTTTACAGGATGGCCTCTTTTCTCAAAAGAAATAATCAACAAGGAGCAATGTTATTGTTCATTTATTTCACGAATATTATCACTTACAATGGTACTTACATTCCTGCAGTTTATAGTGTGAGTATCTTTCAATAAATCTGTTGGACTTGAATCATCAAGGGATGAAGAAGACTGTAACCTTCAAAAAGTGACACATAAAACATTTTTTGTGTCTATTTATATATATTTTAGAAAATTTTCTCCTTTGAATACATAATCTACTGATAAAAATACAGGGAGGAACATAAGACTGAATATCACAACAGTTTTCATAATCAGACTGACTCGTTCAGTGCCAGACTTATTTTTGACTATGGAGTGCTGAAAACACTATAAAAATAGAAACAAACTCTGAGGTGAAAGCTCTTAAGTACATCACGTTACCTGTCTTAATACAGCACGTGGCAAAGTAATGGAATAACAACATGGTTCAAGACAGGCATTCAGCTCCTTATGAAAAGCAGAACTAAGAATAAAGAAAGATTTCCTAACATCCTGCAACCTTTTTTTTAAAGTAGAAAATGCGTCATATTTTTACTGTAATAGGTCATCCCCAGGTCCAAAATCAATGGAACACATAAAGACAAAAACATAATCATACGCTTTGATCATAAATCTCTTCAAGACTTAATATGTAAAACTGACAGTGTCATATAATATATTACTAAATGCTCAATTATGTGAAACATAATGGCATAAACATAACTTTATGTCCTTTTGTATTCCCAAGAAGGCAACTGACAAGAAAGTACAGAGGGAGAAATTAAAACAGAAGAATGAAATGAATTAGGTAGGAAACACAGACAAAAAGATCAGTGACACTTACATGTCTTAGAGATTTTTCACAATGTAATGTATATAGCTTGGCTGGCTTCCCATCTGTGGTTCATGGTTTAAAATCACCATCTGCTCAACTAGCCTTTGTTTAAAGATGAAAACTATCTGCCCCCACACGCACATCACTACCAGATTAATCTTCTGAAATATGGCTTTCTTCATATTAGTCACTGGGCAGAAACTTGCTATTTAAGTCCCTCCACTATTTGACTTCACCTTAGTTAGAAGTCCCTTTAATCAAGTTAAAACTCAGTTGCTCAGCAACCTGACTCCTCTCTCAGTGAATCTCCTTGATGTTTGCTGAAACCACCATGCTTTCTCCCACTCACCTCCATACATTGGCTGAGGTGCCTCCATATATAAATGCTCTCCCCACTGCATCCTGCAGCTGCATCCAGCTAGCAACTTTGGCTCAATTTCCACTTTCCCTACGAATCCCTTCCAGCATATACAGTCAAGTGATTTTCAACAAGGGTGCCAATACCATTTAGTTGGGGAAGGGACAGTCTTTTCAGTAAATGCTGTGAGGAAACTGAATATCCACATGCAAAGGAAGTCGGACTCTAACCCTACTCAGGGTAATGTTTTGGTCGAACTTTGTCCTACTTAGTACAAGTATTTACAATTCACTCCAGAAATACATTTTAAGCTTTTATTATGGAAAACTTAGATATAAAAATAGACAATATAATGAAATCTCATATACCCACCAAACAGCTTCAATAATTATTCTTTCCTAATCTTGTTAAATGTATTTAACCTGAACTCATACTTCCCCTCTCCTCCCAGACATTTCACCATTTAATCTGTGAATACTTCTCACTGCAGAAATACTGATTTAATTGATTTTGGGGTGCTGTCCATGATATAACTGTTCTCTGCGGGTATTACACATATCTCTTAAAAATAACTGAATTCCAGGGGCTTCCCTGGTGGCGCAGTGGTTGAGAGTCTGCCTGCTGATGCAGGGGACACGGGTTCGTGCCCTGGTCCGGGAGGATCCCACATGCCGCGGAGCGGCTGGGCCCGTGAGCCATGGCCGCTGAGCCTGCACGTCTGGAGCCTGTGTTCCGCCAACAGGAGAGGTCACAACAGTGAGAGGCCCGCGTACCGCAAAAAAAAAAAAAAAAAATTGAATTCCAAAACATTGCCTTTCTCAAATCCAGAAAAATTCTGAGTTCAAAACCTATCTGGTCTAAAGGGTTTTAGATGAGCAATTATGGGCCTGTATATACACATATTCACATATATCCACACATATCTTTCTTTTTTCTTTTACAAGTGAGTTATTACACATGCTATTCTTTTGTTCTATTCCTGTGCTTTTTTC
The DNA here is from genome assembly GCF_003031525.2 of Neophocaena asiaeorientalis asiaeorientalis. NCBI lineage: Eukaryota > Metazoa > Chordata > Mammalia > Artiodactyla > Phocoenidae > Neophocaena > Neophocaena asiaeorientalis. Next base: position 21,605,943 of record NW_020176571.1, on the reverse strand, counting down.
TATTAACCAGATAAAGCTCTTGCCATATTAGCATAAACAGAGCTACCTAATATTTAACTGTTGCAGAGTATGCCATTGTATGGATATACCATAATAAGTTATGGTTATGGTAAAGATTTAAATATTTAAATCACTACTTAAACAGTGTAGCAAGAAACAGTCTTGTTCATGGGTCTCTGCGCAGTTGTGTAAGAATATTTGATCCTGGGGTAGAGTTGCTGAGTCTGAGATCATATACACTTATATTTTTGATGGGTGTAGTCAAATTGCGCTTCAAAGAGCTTGCACTAGTTTATATTCCCATGGACAGTTTAAGAGGGACTGTTTCCTCAGACTCTTACTAGTATCACCAAACTTTCAAATCTTTGACAATCTCCTAAATGAAAAAAGGTATGTCATTATTGTTTAATTTTGTATATATATAATTTTAACTGTGAGTGGGGTTGAGCAATTTTTAAAGTTTCTTGGCCATCTGTACTTCTATTTTCTATTTATGTCCACTCTCTAAATTTTTTGTTATTGAGTTATTTAAATGACTCCTTTAATAACTTTACTCTTTATTCTACATATAAAGTTTAATATATATAAAATTATAAAGTTTTATATAAAGTTCAATAACTTTATACTACAAATCTCTTCATGTATTAAGATAATGAGTACATTTTATCATATGAAGTACATTTTCTGTGTATAATTTGTCTTTTAACCTTGCTAATTATAATGGTTATAGTTATGTTTAAGTTTTGAGTTTTTATACAATTAAATTTATCCATTTTTTTCTTAATAAATTCTGGATTTTGTGTGATATTTAGAAAGGACTTTCCAAACTATGCTGCTACTGTAAAGGTGATCTTCTCTTCCATTATATTATTGAACTGGTTATTGTTTGCTATAGGAAACCTATTGATTTTTTAATATTGGTTTTGTAAATATGATGATAATTTTGTGAAAGTATTTGCAGCAATAAAACATTACCTTTGTAAGTCCAGAAGTTCACTTGCAATATCTGTTCCGATACTACCAGCACCAAGTACCGTTCCCGTAGACATTCCAGGCACACTAATGCGAGACTGTCTTGAGGATCCTAAATAATAACAGAAGGAAAGACTCAATAGAGGGCTTTAAAAAAATATATAACTTTGGTCAATACCTTTCTTTCAATTCAAATATATTTCCTATTTCCCTCTTTAAAAGTAATAAACCAGCTGCATCCTAAAAGGTTAGAAATATTCATGCTTACATTACACACATAACTCATGATGGGTTAAGATGCTTATGAAGAGTGATGTGAATCAAATATGTGGAAAGTCACTGAGGGTTCAATCATGACCTGTAACCTTTGAGTACATACAGTTCCTTTCCACTTTAACCTCCACACTAAAGCCAGAGCAATACCACTGTTTTTCTTTTATTGAAGTACAGTTGATTTATAATATTGTTAGTTTCATGTGTATAACAAAATGATTCAGTTATATATATGTATGTATATACATTCTTTTTCAGATTCTCTTCCTTTATAGGTTATTACAAGATATTGAATATAGTTCTCTGTGCTATATGGGAAATCCCTGTTGTTTATTTTATATATAGTAGTGTATATCTGTTAATCCCATATTCCTAATTTATCCCTCTCTCCTCCGTTTCCCCTTTGGTAACCATAAGTTTGTTTTCTATGTCTGTGAGTCTGTTTCTGTTTAGTAAATAAGTTCATTTGTATTACTTTTTCAGATTCCACATGTAAGTGATATCACACAATATTTGCCTTTCTCTGAAGTGACTTACTTCACTTAGTATAATAATCTCTTTGTCTATCCATGTTTCTGCAAATTGCAATATTTCATTCTTTTTTTATGGCTGAATACTTTATTTTAAATATTTCCCAATATTTTAATTTTTCTTTACACAAATAATATGTTAAAATATTCCTGTGGTAAAGAACTAAGATAATCCCCCTTAGTGCTTTTCATTAATTTGACCAACAGATATGTGAGTGCCTTAATGTATAAGGAACTATGCCAGCTGCTGGGGATGATAATGAGTAAAACACCACTCCCACCCTTGAAGAACTCACAGTCTAGCAGTGAGCCAGTTGAGTGAACGAATAATTGCAATACAATGTAAGATTATAACAGAAGTGTGATCAAAGTACTGTGGGAATTCTGAGGAGGATAACTCAACCCACTGAAATCTTTTTTTTAAATGAAACTCTCTAGGAGTTAAGCCAGCATTTTATTTATTTATTTATTTTTGGCTGCGTTGGGTCTTCATTTCTGTGCAAGGGCTTTCTCTAGTTGTGGCAAGCGGGGGCCACTCTTCATCGCGGTGCACGGACCTCTCACTGTCGCGGCCTCTCTTGCTGTGGAGCACAGGCTCCAGACGCACAGGCTCAGTAGCTGTGGCTCATGGGCCCAGTTGCTCCGCGGCATGTGGGATCTTCCCAGACCAGGGCGCGAACCCGCGTCCCCTTGCATTGGCAGGCAGACTCTTAACCACTGCGCCACCAGGGAAGCCCCTGAAATCTTTCTGATTTTACCTTGAAATTTTTCCCTCTCCAAGACAGAAAAAGATGGTAACTTAATAATAACAGTCTTAGTAATAAGTCTCCATCACCTAAAACTAACTTACCTTCTGATGATTGAGAGCTACAAGGAAGTAATGATGTTTCTCCAGTATCACTATGTCCCCTAGAATTAAGAAACACCATAGGTGATTTTTTTTTTAAGGTGAAGGAAAATGTTAAAGCAACTACATTAAGCTCTGTGTATTTGAATTATCAGTTTTTGACCTATTTGTGTTTTATATACATATTGTTAATGTCACCACCAGAGACGGAGGTATTGATGTGCTAAGTACCAGGGCTTTTGCCAGATGTCATATTACCCTGTAATGTACATGCTTCCAAATATACAAACTCTCAGCTCATATTCTAATGATAAGGAGACAAGAATTATTGGGATGAATAATAGAATTATTGGGATGGGTAATTAGTACCTGCTGGAGGCACTAAGAATTGGGGGGCTCTTTTTTTAAATATTGTACATAAGGAAATAGAATTGGTTTGATAAAACCTTACAGCAATTTTAAAGAGAAACATAGAAAAATAATACTTAGAACAAGGCCATGCTAGCATATTGAGCAAATCAGGAAAAGCTGGCTCTCCCTTCAGGCTGACACAGCCATAGACCAGGGCTTGGAAGGCAGTGAACGGGCAGGATTTGTGCTTATCCCTCAGCCAAGTACTCCTGCACAAGCATATGTGCTCCCAAGGCTCAGAAGATGGACATGCAAAAATGATGTGGAGGACAAAACAGTTTCTTACCATTTTAAACAGTTTAAAGCCACATCCACATAGTTTTTTGGAAGGACAAAGCAAGGCCGTGAAGGGTTCAAAACAATTGCCTGAATAAATGCATTTACTGTCACATTTTATACTAAGCCAAAAGGAATTTTTTATGAAAGGGCAAACTTTTAGCTTAACTCTGAGAACTAATGCCAATGAACAGTGAATGAATTACTCAAAATATATACTCAAATTCCAAAGCCAGAGGATCACACAGGGTTTTTTTTTAAATTGAAGTATAGTTGATTTACAATGATTCAGGGGTACAGCAAAGTGATTAATATACATATACATACATGTATACACACATATTCTTTTTCAGTTTCTTTTCCACTATAGGTTATTATAAGATATTGAATATAGTTCTCTGTGCTATATAGTAGGTCCTTGTTGCTTATCTATTTTATATATAATACTGTGTATCTGTTAATCCCCAATTCTCGATTTATACCCCCCTTCCTCTTTGGCAGCCATAAGTTTGTTTTCTATGTGAGACTATTTCTGTTGTGTAAATAAGTTCACTTGTATCATTCTCCAGATTCTACATATAAGTGATATCATATGATATTTGTCTTTCTCTGTCTGACTTACTCCACTTAGTAGGATAATCTCTAGGTCCATCTATGTTGCTGCAAATGGCATTATACTCAAGTTATAAAGCCAGAGGATTAAACAGGTTTAATGATTTAGCAAGATGAAAAGAGGGAAGCAAAGATACTCATTTGAAATCAATATAAAGGTCTTAACAACATAAAAAATTACTTACAAAACTAAAGTGTTGACAGACACAATATATTCCAGTTCTTTGGTCCAAGGATTTGTGAAACTAAACCACTGGCTTTTTAAAGTTACGAAAGAGCCATCTTTTGCTCTGAATTTGTATGAATCTGTAAATATTTTCTCTTTACTCTGTAGAACTTAACAAGAAAAGAAAATAATCAGCATAACAGTCTACCACTATATAAATCAATCCCTTAAGGATTAATTCAAGGTTCAGATTTCACAGGAATGAAAAATTAAGAGTTGAAGTTGTAATTAAAAAGTACCAAAAGACGATCCCACTCAATGCATACCTGCTTTGTGCTTGTCAGTCAAATTACTATGGTCATCTTGATGAAAATATTCATAACAAGAAGTTCCCAAAAGTTCCTGAGGCAGATATCCTAAAATTGCTGTTGCCCTGGTTTTAAAATTAAAAATAAAGTTCAGAATTGGTGAATGTATCCCCTTCCAGAATACTGTTGGTCCATACATGGTCAGGATAGTAGAGAAGTAGACCGGGGGGATGAGTAACCCATTTGCTTTACTGGGCTCCTTTGGCTGCCCTAGACCCAGATTAGAGCTGCAAAGCAGAATGGACACCTAGGCACCAGGCTACTCCAGAGGCCACCTACCCAATCCAGGGTATACTATTCCTACCATTCACCAATAAAATTGTGGCCATAGACCATGCCCAGTTTCTGCACCATTGGCTAAGAAATATTTCAAGTTTACAATTTGGCTTGAACAAGTTTACTGGTATATCCATATCCTTATTTCACTTAAACTTTATTTCCTGTTCTAAAGCCTTAAAAAAAAAATCTAGCCGTGCTACTAAGCCACATTTTTTTTTTTTTTTTTTTTTGCGGTACGCAGGCCTCTCACTGTTGTGGCCTCTTCCGTTGCGGAGCACAGGCTCCGGACGCGCAGGCTCAGCGGCCATGGCTCACGGGCCCAGCCGCTCCGTGGCGTGTGGGATCTTCCTGGACCGGGGCACGAACCCGTGTCCCCTGCATCAGCAGGCGGACTCTCAACCACTGCGACACCAGGGAAGCCCCTAAGCCACATCTTTAATAGCCTTAAACATCCCATTGAACTCTAATCATTATGGCACATAAATGTTTACCTTTGATCAACATAGACAAATTGTCCATTCACTGCAAAACGGGTAATAAATTCAGTTGGTTTCACTTTAATCTCTCCACTGTTCTGTGGGACAATATATGGATGTAATCTTCCAATGGCAACAAGGCAGGTAAAATTACTACTGTCTTTCTTATTGTCCGCTTCTTCTTCCATTCCAACAATATTTGGAGGCCAGTTTCTCAAGTAACCAGTGCAGTGGATAGTACAGAATTTTCTATGATCTAATTCAAAGGTTTAAAAAAAAAAAAAAGCATTTGTCAACTATATCACAATAAAACTAAAAAAAAAGATAAAAATTTAAAAAGCATTTGAACCATTATGAATTCTTAAATTTGTTACACTGACATTTATAATAGTTATAATTGTGCTATGAAATAGTCTTTAAATATGCTAAACATGAAAAGGGAATAGGATTGCATTAAAAAGAAATCATCAATCATGTTTACTTAACAACTTCATCCCTAATGGGTTATTTTTCTCAAGAATTAACCTATACATACTACATCAAAATGATTGTTTTAATTTCGGTTTAAATAGGTCTATAGTTATTTTGTTATTTCCAAGTTAATTTTTTAAATTACAGTACTTTATGTATTAGAAAAAGTTAAACTTCATGCTCCCTTGCTCTCAGCTACAGAAGTATTGTTTTCAGCTTATTTAAATTTTGGTATAATTTATATTTATAAATTTAAAGGATACATGGATATATTTGTAAATTTCTTATGTAAGCACTTATAATGGCTAATAGATACATATGATTATAATAGATTATAGAGACATTTCAGAGAACATTTAGAGGAATTTATAATAAAATGTAAAAAACTTGACTCAAATTTCACTTTTCAAAAAAATCTTAAGCAATTAACTCAAGAAAAAGCTCATCAAACAGATCCAACCAGAAAAATAAAAAATTGGAAATAATCCATATATTCAAATAACAGGAAATGCTTAAGAAAACAATGACAGTATAAAAGATAGGCAGTATATGGCAATCTACAAAAAAGTAACTTAAAGGTTAAAAACGGGGGGGGGGGGG
>NW_020176571.1:21554728-21598688 GCF_003031525.2 Neophocaena asiaeorientalis asiaeorientalis | reverse complement strand
GGGGGGGTGGGGGAAGCTGATAAAAATTACTCAAAACAGTTGCTCGTGATAAGATTTAGAAAAGACCAGAACAGTCATTGTTTTAAGTTGGCACCTGTTGCTAAGACTGTTACTACAAATCTTTAAAAAAGAAAAAAATTTTTTAAATGGAAGATATGGGCTGTCTTATAAGATAGCAACTAATAGTATTAGCAAAGGTATAAAGAACACTTTATGTGCCATGCTCTGTTTTAAGTTCTCTAAATGAATAATTCATTTATTCTTCTTAGTAGTCCTATGATAGGTTCTAATATCATCCCCATTATCTCAGGAAACTGGGAGTTACTGCCAGGGTCACAGCAGGGAAGGGTGGAGCTGAGGGTTTACATCCAGACAGGCTGGCTCCAGAACTCCCTCTGTGAACCACTACTGTGGTGCTACTTGATGGTAGTGAGTGGCTGTCACAGAAGGTGTTCAAACAGGAGTTGCCTGAATGATGGAGGGGGAGTACTACAAAAAGGTGCTCCAGTCAGAGGGAACAGCCAGTGCAAAGAGAGTCAAAAGCGAGCAGTCAGAAGCAGCTGAAGCATAGTCTGTGATGGGGAAGTGGCAGAATAAAGCAGGGAACAGATAGTTTAGCTCTTGTAAGCCCTGCGTAGAACCTTGTATTCAACACCTAACAGACATCATCCCCTCCACAGCCCACAGATACCTTAAATTACATGTCGTTATCTCTTCCAACCCCAACCCAAGCCTTTATCACTTATTCCCTATCCTGCTTAATGACACCACAGTCAACCCAGGTAGTTAAATGAGAAACCTGGGCTCCTCCCTTCACCTCACCCAACATCCAAGATATCTTAAAGGAATTAAAAATTGGGGTAAGTGTAATACAAGGTTTTCATTCATATTAACAAAATTAGATGGCAGTCAAAAATAAAAAGGTTTACATCTGTGACAACATGGTTGGACCCTGAGTATATTATGCTGAGTGACATAAGTCAGACAAAGAGAGACAAATACCATGTGATTTCACTTATATTTAGAATATAAAAAACAAACAAACAAAAACCAAAATAAATGAACAAACCAAACCAAACAAAAGCAAACACACAGATACAGAGAACAGAGTGGTGGTCACCAGAGGGGTAGGGGAGAAGGAGAGTGGGGGCAGAGGGGAGGGCAAGATGAATAAAGGGGAATCAACCATATGGTGATGGACGGAAACTAAACTTTTGGTGGTGAGCATACTACAGTGTATACAGAAGTAGAAATATAATGTTGTACACATGAAACTTATATAATGTTATAAACAAAAGTTACTTCAATAAAAAAATAAGTTAACTTTAAAAAAGGCTTATAAACTGAGTTTGGCATTTCTGATGATGCTTGCAAATTTACAAATGATACTGACAAAAAATATTCTACTCAATGGAAAATATAGACTGAAAAATGTTTTAAATTTACATACGGAAGCTCATCACACAGAACCTAGCCTCTTTAATTCTTCTCTAAAAACAGGATTACTAACAATTTCCAACTCAATCTGTCCCTCAATTCTCACCTTGAACATTTATTCAGTTGGCAAAATTCTAGCTGGGATTGTGTAATTCCATTCACTGATGGAATCTGACCCATTTGATCAATTATTTAAAGTTTTAAAAAATCCTATTAAAAAATCCTCTTGGGGATTGCTTCAAGATGGCGAAGTAGAAGGACATGCTCTCACTACCTCTTGTGAGAACACCAGAATCACAACTAACTGCTGAACAATCACTGACAGGAAGACACTGGAACTCACCAAAAAAGATACCCCACATCCAAAGACAAAGGAGAAGCTGCAATGAGAGGGGAGGAGGGGCGCAATCACAGTAAAATCAAATCCCATAACTGCTGGGTGGGTGACTCACAGACTGTAGAACACTTATACCACAGAAGTCCACCCACTGCAGTGAAGGCTCTGAGCCCCACATCAGGCTCCCCAACCTGGGGGTCTGGCAACAGGAGGAGGAATTCCTAGAGAATCAGACTTTGAAGGCTAGCAGGATTTGATTGCAGGACTTTGACAGGACTGGGGGAAACAGAGACTCCACTCTTGGAGGGCACACACAAAGTAGTGTGTGCATCAGGACCCAGGGGAAGGAGCAGTGAACCCAGGGGAGACTGAACCAGACCTACCTGATAGTGTTGGAGGGTCTCCTGCAGAGGCGGGGGGTGGCTCTGTCTCACTGTGAGGACGAGGAGACTGGCAGCAGAAGTTCTGGGAAGTACTCCTTGGCCTGAGCCCTCCCAAAGCCCGCCATTAGCCCCACCAAAGAGCCTGGGTAGGCTCCAGTGTTGGGTTGCCTCAGGCCAAACAACCAGCAGGAAGGGAACCCAGCCCCACCCATCAGCAGTCAAGCAGATTAAAGTTTTACTGAGCTCTACCCACCAGAGCAACAGTCAGCTCTACCCACCACCAGTTCCTCCCATCAGGAAACTTTACCAACAGATGGAGAGATATACCATGTTCTTGAATTGGAAGAATCAATATTGTGAAAATGACTATACTAGCCAAAGCAATCTACAGATTCAATGCAATCCCTATCAAATTACCAATGGCATTTTTTATGGAACTAGAACAAAAAATCTTAAAATTTGTATGGAGACACAAAAGACCCAGAATAGCCAAAGCAGTCTTGGGAAAAAAACGGAGCTGGAGTAATCAGACTCTCTGACTTCAGACTATACTACAAGGCTCCAGTAATCGAGACAATATGGTACTGGCACAAAAACAGAAACACAGATCAATGGAACAAGATAGAAAGCCCAGAGATAAACCCACGCACCTATGGTCAACTAACCTATGACAAAGGAGGCAAAGATATACAATGGAGAAAAGACATCTCTTCAATAAGTGGTGCTGGGGAAACTGGACAGCTACATGTAAAAGAATGAAATTAGAACACTCCCTAACACCATACAGAAAAGTTAACTTAAAATGGATTAAAGACCTAAATGTAAGACTGGACAGTATATAACTCTTAGAGGAAAACGTAGGAAGAACACTCTTTGACATAAATCACAGCAAGATCTTTTTTGATCCACCTCCTAGAGTAATGGAAATAAAAACAAAAATAAACAAATGGGACCTAATGAAACTTCAAAGCTTTTGCACAGCAAAGGAAACCATAAACAAGATGAAAAGACAACCCTCAGAATGGGAGAAAATATTTGCAAATGAATCAACGGACAAAGGATTCATCTCCAAAATATATAAGTAGCTCGTGCAGCTCAATATTAAAAAAACAAACAACCTAATCCAAAAATGGGCAGAAGAGTTAAATAGACATTTCTCCAAAGAAGACATACAGATGGCCAAGAAGCACATGAAAAGCTGCTCAACATCACTAATTATTAGAGAAATGCAAATCAAAGCTGCAATGAGGTATCACCTCACAGCAGTTAGAATGGGCATCATCAGAAAATCTACAAACAACAAATGCTGGAGAGGGTGTGGAGATAAGGGAACCCTCCTGCACTGTTGGTGGGAATGTAAACTGATACAGCCACTATGGAGAACAGTATGGAGGTTCTTTAGAAAACTAAAAATAGAATTACCATATGACCTAGCAATCCCACTAATGGGCATATACCCAGAGAAAACCATAATTCAAAAAGAGTCATGTACCACAATGTTCACTGCAGCTCTATTTACAATAGCCAGGACATGGAAGCAACCTAGATGGCCATCGACAGATGAATGGATAAAGAAGTTGTGGTACATATATACAATGGAATATTACTCAGCCATAAAAAGGAATGAGATTGGGTCATTTGTTGAGGCATGGATGGATCTAGAGACTGTCATACAGAGTGAAGTAAGTCAGAAAGAGAAAAACAAATATCATATATTAATGCATATATGTGGAACCTAGAAAAATGGTACAGATGAACTGGTTTGCAGGGCAGAAATAGAGACACAGATGTAGAGAACAAACGTATGGACACCAAGCGGGGAAAGCGGCAGGGTGGTGGTGGTGGTGGTGTGAAGAATTGGGAGATTGGGATTGACATATATACAGTGATGTGGATAAAACTGATGACTAATAAGAACCTGCTGTATAAAAATAAAATAAAATAAAATTGAAAAATTCAAAAAAAGAAAATCCTCTCATCCCAAGAATTCTTTAGACTTTTACCTAAATACTGGGGTCATGGGCCTCAACCTTCTCAAACTAATTATTTACAATCAGCTCCACAGGGTAGACTCATGTGCAATCGACTGCATGATTTTAAAAAGAGAAAAACAAACAAAAACAACCCAAACACTGCCTTAATCCACAGGGTATCTGTTCAAAATCCTTTATGAAACTGTTCTTCCACAAGTTGCCGGCTGGGTCTCTCAACTTGGTATCTTGATGGCTTACTTTGAATTCTCACAGCCGCTGATCCTGAGACAAGGATTTGAGTATAAGAAGTGTATTTGAGAGGTGCTCCCAGGGAACTCTGGCAGGGAAGTGAGACAGGGAAGACAAAGAAGCTAATAATAGATACATTTTTCAACAAGTCCCCACTTTGGGAGACTAAAGCTTAACCTATTGGGGCATTCTGGGAAAAAAATGTAGAACAAGAACCGCAGTTATACAGCTTGAACGGCCTCAAGGAAAAGAGAGCAAGAATATTTATCCATCAGCTCCCCTCAGTCAGTGGATGAGGGACCCCCCGGGGAGCACTGACTCCCCAGCACTGGAGGTCCACCCCTTGCTGGTACAGGCAGAACTGTCTCTAAGGACCAGAGAAAGAGGTCAAGCAGAGAGTCACGAGTATTGGACACTGGAAGCCAAGGGGCATGAGAGGATGCCATATCTTGTTGCAAAAGAGGCCCATGGATTACTGATTATCTTACCAAGATAAATTTAAGAAATACCTAAGACATTTGGTAACAATCACCCATCCTTATCAGCGTTTGATTTCACAAGTGGAGATATATGAGAAATCTTAACCCCGTTTTAAAAGCTGTTTCAAAATCTGAATCCATGGCATTTATGTTAGAATCATGGTAGAAATAATGGTTTTAATGCCAATCATGTTTTTAAAAAACTTTTTATTATGGAAAATCTCAAATATTCACAAAATCAGAGAGAATAATATAATGAAGCCCTACTTGAGCGACTCATAGCCAATCTTGAGAAATGGCCTTTCCATAAACCTTAATTTTTATTTTTTTTGGTTGTGCTGGTTCTTAGCTGTGGATGGCAGGCTCCTTAGTTGTGGCCTGTGGCCTCCTTAGTTGTGGAAGGAGGGCTCCTTAGTTGCGGCTTGCCAGCTCTTTAGTTGTAGCATGCGAACTCTTAGTTGCGGCATGTGTGTGGGATCTAGTTCCCTGACCACAGATTGAACCTAGGCCCCCTGCATTGGGAGTGCAGAGCCTTAGCCAGTGCATCACCAGGGAAGCCCCTTAAATTTATTTTCAATTAGCATTAAAAGGGCTGCTTTCTAGTCTCTCTTCTTTTAAATTTAAATATAACGAAGGCAAAAGTAGGAAAGAAAAAATAAGTGATTGCCAGGGCTAGTTTGGGGGAGAGATGAATAGACAGAGCACAGAGGATTTTTAGGGCAGTGAAAATACTCTGTATGATATTACAATGATGGACGTATGTAATTATACATTTGTCCAAACCCACAGAATGTACAACACCAAGAGTGAACCCTAAGGTAAACTAATGGACTTTGTGTAATTGTGATGTGTCAATGTAGGTTTCACCCTTGTTTTAAAAAGTATATATGGCATTCTGGGTGGGAGATGTTGATAATGGGGGAAGCTATACATGTGTGAGGGCAAGGGGTACATGGGAAATCTCTGTACCTCTCTCTCGATTTTGCTGTAAACCTAAAACTGCTCTAAAAAATAGTCTTAAGCAATAATTTAAAATTTTAAATGGAACTGGCACGTCCTGGTAAAAGGCTTTCTTCATTAATAGGGAGTGGTCTTAAAACATAGTGAATTCCATTAGCTAATTATTATTGGAAAAAACAATGTAGTAGCAACTCTATGCAAAAGATAATCATTTCACTTGACGGACACTGCCTTTGGTTAAAGTAAAATACAAAACAGTCTCATGAGTGGGAAGCCATCCACGTGGCCAATCAGGGTTACATTCTGCGGTTACCTCATCGGGGCCCAGGCATCTGTCTACATACACTGCTCCCCAACTTCCAACTCTTCCACTGCGGGGACTGGCCCCGCTGATGGTTAACACAAGCCCTCATCACCTCTTAGGCCAAATCGACCTCATGCTTTTGGCACAGAGCTTTGGAGTATTAAGTGAACACCTGGTCAAGTACTTGAGCAGATTAAAAAGTCCTCTTTGAAAACATACTTGGCTCTAACTGCAGGCATCTGTGTGGCCCAGCTTCGCGTGGGGATGAGCATCTGTGTGTGGGCGGGGGTACATTCCCACAACAGGAGCCGACCCCCTTGCTGTGTGTCTGCTGCAGAAATCATCTAGAATGGACCTCTCCCATTAATAACCTTTGGCATCTAGGAAGCTACTCTAATAGGCGGCATGGCATAGTGGAAAGAAGACAGATTTTAAAGCCAGATTCCTGATTCTGCCACTTTCTATGTCACTTCAGACAAGTTACAGAACCTTTTTCAGCTTCTGGTTTTTCTCATTTGCAAGACTGGGATGGTTTGCACAGGACTGTTATGCAAATTAAATTAGGTACTTATGCAAAGTGCTTGGCATACAGACTTTAAATACATACTGATTCTCTTTCTTGCTCTTTTATTTTCCCTCTCCTTTCTGAGCCACAAATAACAGCTTACACATAGTGAGTGCTTACTAGGAGCCAAACACTGCCTCAGCTACATGTAATCCTAACCACACTCCCGTGAGGTGCCGTTAGTCTACCCATTGTATCAGCCTGCTCAGGCTGCTATACAAAATACCACAGACTGGTGGCTTAAACAATAGAAATTTATTTTCGCAAAGTTCTGGGGGCTAGAGGTCCATGATCAAGGTGTTGGAAGGCTTGGTTTCTCCTGAGGCCTCTCTCACTGCATCCTCAGGTGGCCTCCTCTGCGTGTATGCACCCCTGGTGTCTTCTCCTCCTCTTACGAGGATACCAGTCACACCGGATTAGGGCCCCACTCTTATGACCTCCCTTAACCTTTATTACCTCTTTAAAGGCCCTGTCTCCAAATACAGTCACATTGGGAATAAGGCCTTCTACATGTGGATTTAGGGGAAACACAATTCAGTCCACCCACCCATTTTCCATGTATTGAGAGGAACTTGCCTAACGCTGCACAGTTGTTAAGCAGCAGACCTGACATGAAAACTCTACTGAATTCAGAGCCCAGGCCCTGTCCACTCTGTCCTAAAGCCTGTCCACCAGCATGGCTGTTGTGAAGCAGGGCCTAGTAGAAGAACCTGGGACAATGGAGGGACTTAACGATATTTCAGTTTCTTTAATGCATCACAGAATTCAACTAAAAATTAGCTCCAATTGACCGTTTACCAGATATTCTTGAAATATCTGTCTTTTCCCAGTAGGATTATCAATATTTATTTCAAAGGAAAGAAACTTTCCCTGCCTCTCTTATACATCTCTAAAACTTATAATTAAAAAAACAATCCTTTTAGAAACCACATGGAAGGACTAAAGTTTGATTATTACATTCTTCAAGAATGCTGCTTGGATTTTTTTTTTTTAACCTATGACTATACACATGTGTTTTTGCTTAAGATTCAGTATTTACAAGACTGCTTTGGAATGCTACCACAGTACCACGGAGTTTCACAAAAGATACCTCACTTTCCTTTCGGTATCTTTACAAAGGGTTAAAAGGTCAGACACAGAAAGCATTATACCTCTGAGATTATTATTAGTGACTGACTGTATATATTCAGTCATGTGCTGTCCTAGAATTTGACAAAAAATGAAATGAAAACTCTAAGGTAAGAGAAAGGATGAGCCTGGACAAGGTACAGTCCTACCACCTATTTGTGACTTGCAGTCCCGTATTTCAAGACAAACTGTAAAATGCCAACTTAATAAACATATATTTATTTTCAGCAAGGCCAAGATTCCTTTGGTTTCCACTGCAGAGCCTTTTCAGATTTACTTATTGGAATTCTGGTAGAGAAAAATGATCCAAGCTGTTTCCCATCCTAGTCAGCTGGGGCCCGCATAACAAAGCGCTACAGGCTGAGTGGCTTAACTAACAGAAGTTTATTTCCTCACAGTTCTGGAGGCTGGAGCTCCAAGGTCAGGATGGCAACATAGTTGAGTTCTGGTGGGGACTCTCATCCTAGCTCACAGACAGCTACCATCTCGCTGTGTGCTCACAGACTGCAAACTCTCTGGGGTCTCCACTTAGAAGGAGGGCCTCACCCTCATGACCTCACCTAAACGTAATTATCTCCCAAAGGTCCCATCTCCAAATATGACCACACTGGACTTCAACATATGGATTTTAGGGGACATAATTCAGTCCATAGTATTTGCTCAAAATGTCTTGGGGGAAAAAAATCTCAAAATGTGTTTAAATTGCTTCTTTGGTGAAAGAAAGACCCTATAATGTAGACTAATTCACTGGATTCGTAATTGTTCTTGTAGACTGAAGAGCAATGATGCGGTCAGTGAATCAGGAACAAAGGGCAAGAGGACGGTCACTTATGCCTTCAGTAAATGTTTCAGTGCCTACTGTGTGCCAGCCATCATGGAAATGGAAATGAAGCTCTCAGTTTAGTGTGGGAGGCAAACAAAAAAATAATAATAATTTTGATACAGTGTGGAAAGGGCTGTGATGTCAGAGATGCTCAGGATTATTAATGGATTAGCAAAAGCGGGTACTGGGGACTCAAGCCAACCAACAAGGGGAGGGTGTCAGGGAAGATTTCCTGGAAAGAGGTGTTGCCTGTGCTTTAATGGTCCAGGATCTGCCAATGGGCTTGCACTCTCCATTCCTTCCAGCAGGATGCCCTGGTGCTGCTGTTGGCATCCTGTTTTGGAGATCTGAGTCTGGGAAGCCTCCAGGGCCATAGGCTTGACAGGCACCAATCTTTTCTTCCACACTGGGCACTTGTCAATTCAGGATTAAACCTTCATTATGGTGGAGAAGCACATCACCAAGCTGTCCTCTTAAATCTTTCATATCTCCACTGATCATCCTGTAGTCTTCCTTATTCGGGGACAGATCTTTTGAAATGTTTGTGAGGTTCTCCTAGCTGGTCTACACGTCTTGACCTTCCTGTGGTCTTAATATGAAATCCTAAGGGGGGCAGACCCAGGGTGTCTGATTTAGTACTTCATATGTTACTGCGGTGATGGCAATGGTCACTTAGCTCCCCCTGGACCTCATATAACATGAAAAAAGTCTTTCTCACTATCAGGTGAGGGGTCTACTAAAAGCACAGAGGTGTTCCTAGGGGTATCCTGTGACTCATCTATTACTTCTCTAATCTCTAAAGCAATGGCCTTCAAACATTATTTTGCACGCTATAAAAAAACTGTAAGCGGGCCTTTCCTGGTGGCGCAGTGGTTGAGAGTCCACCTGCTGATGCAGGGGACGCGGGTTCGTGCCCCGGTCCAGGAAGATCCCACATGCCGCAGAGCGGCTGGGCCCGTGAGCCATGGCCGCTGAGCCTGCACCAGTCTCGGCACTGCTGCCCAGGGCATCCCCTCTTCCTCTACCCTTTCCTCTTCTTGTGTTCCCAAAGAATCTCATACTTGACACAAGAGTTTAAAGCAGTGGTTCTCAAAAAGAATAGAGAGGTTGCAACCTACGCAGTTGCAAGGTTTAGAAACAAAGAGTAAGATGCTAGGCCAGGGGGCAGAGGGTGAGATCAGGTTTTACAGAAGTAAAATGGTTACCCTGGACACTAGCCATGCACCACAACAAAGAGATGACTGAAATATTAGTACTAAATAAGTCCATGTGGAAACTC
Source organism: Neophocaena asiaeorientalis asiaeorientalis (assembly GCF_003031525.2). Taxonomy (NCBI): domain Eukaryota; kingdom Metazoa; phylum Chordata; class Mammalia; order Artiodactyla; family Phocoenidae; genus Neophocaena; species Neophocaena asiaeorientalis. Next base: position 21,588,771 of record NW_020176571.1, on the reverse strand, counting down.
TTTTCTTCACAGAAGGAGAGAGAAATTAATCTGGTAGTCTTTAAAACACAAACAAAACTTGATAATGTTAGCCTCTACTCAATTTATAACTTGCATCGAACATCACAGAGATTTCAGCCGTGTTAAGGTAGTTGGGTTGGCCGCCAAGGTTTTCTCTCATATGGACTGCTGTGTAGGTTAGCTGATTCACTTATGGTTGGATCTACTTAACACGGTCTTGGTTCACCAGAACCAGAATTATTTAGATAAATAAATGCTTTTGGCCTCAATTATTTGCCTTGACCATTCAGCTTATTTTTTTTTTCTTGTACAGAAAATATTTAGGACATCTAATTTTATATCCATGGCTCAAATCACTTGACATTTCAAAAGGACAATACCTTTCTTCTTTGAGTTGAGTAAGCATTCGTGCTCTTCTTTAACAGAGATTTTACAACTCTTGATTCGACAGAAAAAGGATCGTCTTGAGCCAGAATACACACAACTCCTTCCGGTGTGGAAATTACTGTGAGCTTGCAAACCAGCTTTCATAGTGCAAAAAGGTAAGAGAATAGGTAGAAAATAACATTTTCAAATAATTTTGAAATCTATCTCCTAACATTTTCTGGTCATCTATTACTTGAGAAATGGTTATTGACATTATTATACAGTAAACCCCAAAGTGAAACATACCAAAAAAATGTATTTGTCAAGCAATCACATTTTGATAACTTATAATCACTTGAAATTTACCTTTATATTTTTCCCCAGGGGGGCAGATAGTAAAGATAATTTAAATGAAATAAAAATTAAATGAAAAAAGCCTTAACTAAAACAGTAATCAGTAGCATAAAGCATTATTATTTTTATATTATAAATAATTATTAGGCAATAAGCATTTTCAGAGAAGAGAATTATTTCTGGAGAAGATAAAGAATATGTATACTTCTCAAGCACAATTATACAAGGCCTTTCACACTGAGTAGACCTAACTAACACATTTAAGAAAGAGAATAATTGTCCCTCAGCATACAACTAAATAATAAAAAAATCCAGCAATTTTTTTTACTCCAAATGATACTTTCCTATAAATATTTTATTAGTGTATGAAAAATAGAGAATATGAAGTGATAACATTTTCCCCAAAGCATCTTCAGATGAATGTATTTGTTATATTGCTTTATTAAACTGAGGTTGATGATTATAAAGTTTACTAAATAATTCTCCTCTTGATAAAACCATAATTAGCTAATGTTTTCAAAACACTGTACAGCTGTACTCTGAAGTAATAATTACATTTACAAAAAATGGTAAGAATGCTGAAATGAGTACTTACTTTCGGCATCTATTAGCTTCTCTCTTGGTGAAATATCAGAGGAAGAAAGTTGTTCCTTTACTTCGGCAACATCTTTTGGATGTAAGAAGTCAAATAAGCTTTGTCCAGTCAAACTAGCCTATTTATAAGGTAGATGTTTATTGAAAATCAGTATCATGTCATTTCTGCCTTTCCTCATACAGACAAAGGATACTCTTTCTTTGGTTTAAAGTGGCTTTTTCTTAAGCTCAGGTGTTTTTAACACCTGGTCAGTGTTAAAAACAGTGATACGTGCAGATAGAAAAAAACACATGCACACAGACCCATAACTGGATACACACAAACCACATACACACACCTAATAACTAACATTCTATTTATTCTTGTTAATTTTGGTAACATCCCCAATTCACATGTTACTTCAAGGCATATTATTATTTACTTTAAACTTTACCATTAGTAAAAGAGATTATATTAACAGTATAATATAGAAGTCAGAGAATACCTGTGATTTTTATGGTGTAACTCAAATTTACCATACTGCTTACAAATAATTACCATACTGTTGATAACTCAAATCCAACCTGGAATACGTCTCATTTGGCATTCCACTTCTCCCCACATGCACAGCATTCCTCAGCCCATGACTTTGCTTGCATGGTCTCATCACGTGGAATTCATTACCTTTTCTCTAGAAACTCAGTTCCCTGGCTGATCCAGCCAATTGCCTTTTACTCCCTGAATTCCAAGATTCCTTCTCCCAACCTGAAATGTCTTCCTCCCCTTCTCTGCTCATCTTAAAGCCTAGGAGACATTCTACTTCACATGTGAAGCCCACAGTGATCACCCCTCTTCTGAACTCCTTTATTACCCAAGCAGACATTCCTACAGAAGGTAAAAAAAATGGACCAGCTGGCCCAAGTGGCCTGGAGTGCTTGGCGGTTAGATATCGCTATCAAAAACAAAACAAACAAAAAAACCCCACTAGCAATCTGATTTATACATCAGTCTATTGTGTGATTGGCTAAGATAAGTCTATACCCAGAACTGCTTCAGAGCAAATCAGTTTTTTTTTTTTAAATTGAAGTACAGGTGATTTACAATGTTGTGCCAATCTCTGCTGTTCTAGACAAATCAGATTTCTGAGGCTGAAAAGTTGAAGACCAGACCCTGTACCATGGGGATCCCAAAGTCCTCCTGAGCAGTCAGTGAGTCTCTTGAATGGTCTCTGAAATGCAAAGTCAGTGTCCAGTGGGGCTGGCCTCCATGTTACTAATTTGGAACTTAAGAGCTACCTTGAATTGTCAAGTATCTTGGTGTGTATGTATGTGTGTGATGTTCTCTATTTCCAATTAGAAGACAGAAAAATCAAGTCTTACCCTGCTTTTGTGTCCCCACCTATAACCAGCTGCATGATTCATTTGGTTTTCACTCCCTCTGTATGTAAGTTCATAAAATCTTTTTCTGCTATTTAACTCATTATCTATGAATGCCTTCTATCTCTCCAAATTTTCAAGTTTGGGGGGACTACAGGCAGAGATTAATGGGAGTTATTTAAGATTAAAGCTGGGGGCTATCTTATTTCTATCTTATTTATTATATCTTTATATATATTATTATTATTTTTTACAATGGTGTGTTAGTTTCTGCTTTATAACAAAGTGAATCAGCTATACATATACATATATCCCCATATCTCCTCCCTCTTGCGTCTCCCTTCTACCCTCCCTATCCCACCCCTCTAGGTGGTCACAAAGCACCGAGCTGATCTCCCTGTGCTATGCAGCTGCTTCCCACTAGCTATTGGATTTACATTTGGTAGTGTATATATATCCATGCCACTCTCCCACTTTGTCCCAGCTTATCCTTCCCCCTCCCAGTGTCCTCAAGTCCATTCTGTAGTAGGTCTGCAATCTTTATTCCCGTCCTGCCCCTAGGTTCTTCACGACCATTTTTTTTTTTTTAAGATTCCATATATATGTGTTAGCATACGGTATTTGTTTTTCTCTTTCTGACTTACTTCACTCTGTATGACAGACTCTAGGTCCATCCACCTCACTACAAATAACTCAATTTCATTTCCTTTTATGGCTGAGTAATATTCCATTGTATATATGTGCCACATCTTCTTTATCCATTCATCTGTCGATGGACACTTAGGTTACTTCCATGTCCTGGCTACTGTAAATAGAGCTATATATATTATTTTTATTATGTACTATATTATTCTATTTCTATTTTGAAGGAGACCACAGGTGCTAGTTTATTCACTCTGTTGGTTTCAGTGCTATAGTTTTTGAGTAACTTGTTTAAATTAAATGGTGTTCAGTAAAAAGGAGGCAAATCAATCACACCACTAGTTAAATGAAAGATGTATTTCAGAGTTTGTTGCCAGAGCCTAGATAAAAAGCTGTTTTGCAGTGTGTGTAACTTAATAAATAATAATGCTGTCTCTTGGAGGAAACAGAGAAGGGTGACCGATATTTTTCAGACACTCAAATATGATATCGTATTTAGTGCTTACATCCTGAGACAGGTATAATCATAATTTCCACTTTTTACATAGGAGGAAGCTGAGGTTCAGGAAAATGAAATAACTTGCTGAAGGAAGTGAACACTCCTGTCAATAACAAAAAATTCATACTTTTTCCACACATCTTCCCATCTCTCTTAGTTCTAACTTAGCAGAAGCCAATCCCACAGCCCAATGGGAAGAAAGAGTTCAGAAAAAGAGCTTCAAGATGTGTTTTGTTTTTACAAAATAAACATAGTGGGACTTCCCTGATGGTCCAGTGGTAAAGAATCGCCTTCCAATGCAGGGGACACGGGTTCGATCCCTGGCTGGGGAACTACGATTCCACATGCCATGGGGCAACTAAGCCCACATGCCACAACTACTGAGCTCGTGCGCCTCAACTAGAGAGCCCGCGTGCCTCAAACTAGAGCCCACGCACCGCAACTAGAGAGAAGCCCGCATGCCGCAACGAAGAGCCCATGCGCCAAACGAAGAGCCCACACCACAACGAAAGATCCTGCATGCCTCAACTAAGACCCGACGCAGCCACACACACCCCCTAAAAATTTTTTTTAAATTAATAAACATAGTAAGAAAATATCCTCAGTTTTGGATACCTGATCATAATTAAGTATTTTGGAGACTGATTTAGAAATGAAGAGAATTTTTCCTCTTTCACATCCAACCACAAACAGGAAGCCGTCTGCAGTCTAGGATTTAAAAATACAAAGTGAACATTTTAAAAATACAAAGTGAATTCTGTCTCTCTCATACACATACATTCAGATTTTGAGGAAATTATTGTAGCAATAAAACTAGTAGAGTGGTCATAAGAGCTAGTGAAATTAATTTAAAGAAATTTTCTCACTACATAAAAAGACTGATAAAATCAAATTGAACCCCAGTCTAAAGTAATGTTTTTGACTTGGAAAGTCCAGGCATGGAATATCTAGTTGAGATATTTCAAAATACAAAAATTACCTATGTTGAATTCTATACTCATACAGAAACTCTGTAAAGATACCAAAACACATCAATAACAGTTGCCTGTGGATGCACTGAGACGGAAGGACTGTGCAGACTGGGATGAAGGAAGCATCAGGAATACTATATTTGAATTCAGCTGTTCAAATAAAAAAGGGGCTCTTTAAAAAAATTAAAAGAAAAACGGACAAATGTATATCAAAAATCTTTCTATTTAATCATACTAAGGCATAAAGCCTAGTAGTAATAGCACAAGATCAAGACATGTATTACCTCCTGGGAGCAGGATAAGCCAATGACATGGTCATATTTTCCACGTCAAATAAACCTGTAGACCAGTGGGTCTGAAACCCAAGCATGCATGTGAAATGATGAGGACAGAAATGGCAAAGCATCGACTAATAACTCATTCAGTAAGCAGTGGCTGGCTCATCTGCAGAGAACAGGATCCTGAAGGAATTGAGTACCAGGTAGATGGCCTTGAAGGAGGTGCCAACAGTGGGGAGTAGAGCCTACGGTGTGGGAAGTGAGTGCAGCAGGCAGTGTAAGGAGCTTAGCATTAAAGACAAGCTATGCTCTCTCCTTTGGAAAGTGCCTATCCTCTGCCTCTACATTCATCAGCCCAAACTAATAAGACATATTTACTTGCATAACTTAAATTTTTATCTTAAAGGAAATTCGGTATAATACAGAGTCCTGTATGTTTAGAACAGGAATTTTTAGAACTAAAAATCTTCCTCCCTTTCAAACAAAAATGAAAGGACAAATACAACTTAGACAAACATAGCTCTTAACTTACCTTAAGAATTAAGTGTCTGAGCTCATTATCCTGAATGAATGAAGGTCTGTAATTATTTCCTGCATAAGAACTTGTCATACCTGAAAATAAAGAAGTCAACTAGTTATTAAAAATAGAGATGGAGGGACTTCCCTGGTGGCGCAGTGGTTAAGAATCCACCTGCCAATGCAGGGGACATGGGTTCGAGCCCTGGTCTAGGAAGATCCCACATGCCACGGAGCAACTAAGCCCGTGCACCACAACTACTGAGCCTGTGCTCTAGAGCCCATGAGCCACAACTACTGAGCCCCTGAGCCACAACTATGGAGCCCACGTGCCACAACTACAGAAGCCCGTGCGCCTAGAGCCCGTGCTCCGCGACAAGAGAAGCCACCACAATGAGAAGCCTGCGCACCACAACTAAGAGTAGCTCCCGCTCACTGCAGCTAGAGAAAGCCCACGTGCAGCAACGAAGACCCAATGAGCCAAAAATAGAAATAAATAAATAAATAAATAAATAAATAAAATAGAGTACTTCTTTAAAAAAAATTAGAGATGGAAATGTAGTAAATGCTCAGTGAACGTTAGCAATGCTGCTGTTGCTATTGGTGACAACGACGATGATGGTATTTTCTCTTTTAGCACACTCTAAGACCTCTTCTGTAATCATTCTCTTTCTTCGTTATTACTAGACTGAAATGTCTAGTAATACAGCCTCTCAGACTGTAAACTCTTAGAACTACTTATTCCATTACACTCAAATGTGCAGACAGTAAGAGCTGTATATTGAAAAGTAATAAAGTGCAACGTATTATCTATAACATTATAATAACATGCAACAATATTCATGACTCTGGTTATTTTTATAATTTCTTAGCTTATTAAAACTGATCATATGAATTACCCTGAATAGAGAGATTCTGGAATTCTAAGCAAATTTTATGGATTCATAAGATTTCCCATAGGACCCTTTAAAGATCATATGGAGACTTATACAAAAAAATGTATAAAATATAAATGAAATAATTCACTTTAAGCCCTTAGCATAGAGGTTACAGTATTAAAAGGAAAGTCTCTAAAGAAACCAGAAGAGCTGGGAAAATGATAAGTAATGATCATGTCAAAGCTAGGTAAAATTTGACCTGAGAGAAGTAAGGGAAGAACTAAAAGTACGTTTGTCTTGAGGGCATCCACCAACCTTGACAGGGAAAGCCCTTCATGGCCACAAGGGGGCGCAGGGGACAGTTCATCGAGCCAAGGTGTGCTGTCCCCAGATAACCTCCAAGCAAGGGTGATTTAAAAGTAAATCACATTTCCCTCCCTTGCACTTCCCAACCTCCCTAACCCTAAACCCCTCCTTCTAGGCACCGCAAGGAAAGATGCTTTTGCAAAAGAAAGGTAGGGTAACACCCTGAGACATGTTAACCATTAATTGGTCCTTGGATGAATGTATAGCCGAAACTCACCAACTACCTAAGTGGTGGGGAAAAAACAAAACCAGAAAAATCACACACACTCATGGAGTGATTGGGTAAAGTCTTCTCAGACCGGCAGCACCCCTTAAAGGCCTGGCATAAGCAAACGAAATCTCTTTTGGAATCTACCTTCTAGGTAGCCCTCAAAGAATTTCCCCAAATGACTACTTATTATTATTACTACCCAGTAGCCTGGTAGGAGGGAGTTGAGAAAGGGATGAAAGACGCAGACTCTGCGTGCCAGGCCAGGCACAGGAATACATCAGTGTGAGTGAGGCGCTGACACTTCCAGGCTGGCCTGAAGCCAGGTTGGCGGAATCGCGCTGAGGAAAGCCGGTCAGTGTCTGTCAGCCAGAATGGGCGAGCCCTGACGCAACAGGAGAGTGAGGACGTGAGGACGTGAGGACGTGAGGACGTGAGGACGTGCCAGGGAGAAAAAGAGGGCAGTCAGCAAAGAGCTGAAGCCAGGGTGAGGTGAGCTAACAAAATGCAAGCCGTGCGATTCTGTACGCCTGCCAAAGGGCAGTGACAAAGTTGATCCTCAGATTCTGGTGGCAAAAATAAATGAGGAAACATGATCACTGACTTTTGTTATAAAGTTCATCACCGTCATTAGAAAATGACAGTATGACAATGATCATTATAATAAGGATAATAATGATCAATATGACAATAACAATTCTTCCTCCTGTCCTCTGACCACCACCTCCAGCATCAAGAAACCCTGCGCTCTTTCTCTGACATCTGTCTTAGGACAAACTTCATACGATATCACTTACATGTGGAATCTAAAAAAATGATACAAATAACAGAAACAGTATTTACAAAACAGAAGCAGACTCACAGACATAGACTCACACTTGTGGTTACCAAAGCGGAAAGGTGTTGGGGGAGGGATAAGTTAGGAGTTTGGGATTAATGGATACAAAATAAAAAACAAGGACCTACTGTATATGTATAGCTCAATATATACTTTGCTGTACACCTGAAACCAACACGACATTGTAAATCAACTATACCGCAGTAAAAAAAAGAACAATAATGAAAAAAAGAGAAACACTGTGCTCACCCTTTACACTTGTCCTTTACTCTTAACAACAACCCTATGAGGCAATGCATTATCCCTGTTTCACAGCTGTGGGAGTTGAGGGTTAGAATGTGAAGTAACTTAAGTCCCATGGCAATTAAGGCAGGGAGCCAGGATTCGAACCCAGGTTTGCCTCCAGGACCCACACGCATGCATTATTGGCTCCCAGGTATTCGGACCCACGCAGGTTCTCGGAAAGCGCCTCCTGCTGCAGAAGGCGGCTTACTCCAAATGTGGTCTGCAAACCACTGTCGTCACCACACCGTGGTGAGATGAGCACAGAAATTAAGAATACACATTTAGACACTTTTACAGAAACGTAACACTGTTGTGGCATCCCAGCCCATGAGCGTTTTTCCACTGATTAATTGTACCGTATTTTACAATGGATGGGGGTGGGGAGCACTTGCTCTCCCCCCCAGATAGTCTGCAAAGCACTGCTGCAGAGTGTAGAGAAAAAAATCATTTCACCATCCTCTGTCTTCAAAGTAATTACGTGTGGACCATCCACGTGCAGCCTTCTCATGATCTGGCATCTGGGCATTTGTGGATCGAGTTGGGGTACACTCTGGCTAGGGCACTGGAACGCAGCCCCAGCTGCTTTAAGTCATCTCATCCGTGGGTAGCACTGACTAAGGATCTGGTCAGGATGTGTGATGCGTACATGACCACCTCGCTTCAGCTTAGAAGGGCCAATGGTTAAATCTACGCTCTGCTCCAAAGAATCCCTTCTGGATTTAGACAGCGTCTCCTCCCTGAGCTGCCCCTCGTCCCACGCGTACTTCCACATAACATTTATCACACCGGGTGTTAATGATCTCCTCCGGGGTCTGTCTCCCTTTCCACCACGAACCCCTCCAAGCACAGAGATCTTGCCTCCTTCATTTTCCTAACCCCAGCACAGGACAGGAACCGAGCTGATGCTCATTTCATGTTTGTTGAATTAGTTGACTGATTCATGGCTTTTCCCTCAGGTCCTCTTCTGCCAGGACGTTGTGAATGTGAAAACTGTTGGGTAATTTTAGGGCTGCAAGCAAATGACCTCGGTTGAGCCTGCTAATGTTCACTGCTAAAAGATTTAAGGGAAGTGTTGCATACAACTTATGCAAGACCCAGTTGTGGGTAAAAGAGAATCTTCTTTCACAACAGACTCTTATGAACCAAAGACCTCCTATCACACTCCCAAAAGGAAGCCAGCCAGGCAGTCTCCCAACACCTGGGCTGCTCTCTGCATGGCACTGAAGGGATCAAGGGCTGAACTTGCTTTTCCCCACTGCCTGCACTCCAGATCTGCATGCAGTGCATAAGTCATTTTTCTACCATCTGTGGAGATCTGAGGAAGGTGATTTAAAGTACAACTTGCACAAATTACTACTGAATAGCCCTTTAATAGCTGTCTCTAGTTTTACTTCCTAATTTGCCAATGGCCCCTCCTCCTCCAATCCGAACAGATTTGCCAGGATTTTTTGTCTCATTATGAAGTAAGATCCTCTTTGTCTGGGCTCCAGTTTGCACCTGGAGTCCAGAGAACACTGCTCTCCTCTAAGCCACTTTAACTTGACTTGGCAAAGTCTCGATGTGCAGACCACAGAACTTCCTTTTCCCTGAAACAGATTCCTTTTCCTGGTATGCAGTATAGGACAGACATCTAAAGAAGACCCTTGGTCTTCCTTTGCTTATTCCTTTCTTATACTTTCTGAGCCAGATTTCACTATAATCTTTTAGATCTTTACAAATCTGAACTTTCAGAGTCTTCTCAGTGGTCTGCAGCGAACTCCTCTGCCGGTCCTCTGATAATCTCAATATGAATTTATGTCATTAACATTCCTGTACCTAAAACTCAATTCTATTTCCATCATTCTGCCCCCCAAGTCAGACCAGGGTTATTCCCAAACCAGATGTGATTTCGACTACACATATACACAGAATACTTATTACACTTTGATTTAAAATTCAAGCTCAAATAGGGGAACTTCTAAAGTCAGAAACGATCCCGCACGCCCCAAGAAGCATCAGCTAAGGACCTCCTTCACCCAATGTCTCGTAAATGTGAGAATATCTTAGAATAGTAAGGTGTGATGCATTTTCAGGTACTACTTACAAGTCTGAATAAAGTTTTAAGAGAAATTGCTGAATTTAAGGAGGTTTTCTTTTCTAATAGTGGAAATCTGTCAATAACTTAAAATTATAATAATTAACATTTAAAAACTTCTAAAATATTGAGAGGTATGTACAGCAGGTTTTATCATCTTCATATTATGTGTGAGGAAACTAGTAGAAATATAAAGGCTTTTCAAGTTCACACAGTAAACTCAAGATGAAGCTTTTAGTGCAACCAAGTTTTCTGACATCCAAATTAGTATTTTCTCCACGTACAGAATACGGACAAGCATCAAAATGAATACCTATGAAGTTGAAAGACACATCTGTATAAAATCTCAGTAGCCAATAACAACAAAACAAACCCATCAGGGACTTCAATTACAGGGAAGACTTCACAAATCCAAGTATGGAGGCCATTTCAAACTCACCTTTTAAAGATCTCAAGTGTTCAACAGCCATTCTTAAAACTGTCAGTTTGTCCAGTTTCCGTGCCATGGGATTGCACTGAGGGATCATCGCGGACAGTTTTTCAATCAGGTTGTTCATTTTATCTCTCCTGCGCTTTTCGGTTTGGCTATGAGCTTCTCTAAGAAGGAGAAAGAGCTTCCATTATATTTAACATTTAACAGACCCCCAGTGACCCCAGAGGCAGCAGTGGGAGCACGGGTGAGGCCAGCAAGCCCCCACTGTTCTTCCTCCCGACTTTGGCCCTGCAGGTGGCATTCAGGGAAGAGGCGGGAATGGCACTCATTCACACTGCTTTTACCTCCACCCCCCATACCCTTGCTCCTTCCTTCCTGACCTTATTCCCTGAAACCTTCAAGAACTAAGACCTCTGTGTGAGAGCTGCAGCAGGTGCTTTTTGAGCTTCCCTCCAGTCGTAGAGGAAGAATGGGCCGCCTTCTATTCAAAGCTAACTCCCTTCTGGTCTTTGCTTGCACAGTTATCAGCATTTTAAGCTCATTCTCTTTCACAGCTCCTTCTATGCGTCGATAAATGGGCTCAAGTCTCTTCCCTTTGAGGAAGAAACCCCTTTCCAGAATTCTAGGGATTTTTTTTCCTTGCTAATGTCTTCCCTCCTTGGCCAGCTTCCTGAGAGTACGGTCTCCACTTAACGTTTCATCTCCCAGGTGCCTCTCCTATTTAAATCAACCTCCCAGGACTTCCCTGGTGGTGCAGTGGTTAAGAATCTGCCTGCCAATGCAGGGGACACGGGTTTGATCCTTGGTCCAGGAAGATCCCACATGCCATGGAGCAACTAAGCCCGTGAGCCACAACTACTGAGCCTGTGTGCTGCAACTACTGAAGCCCATGCACCTACAGCCTGTGCTCCGCAACAAGAGAAGCCACTGCAACGGGAAGCCCACTCACTGCAGCGAAGAGTAGCCCCCGCTCACCGCAACTAGAGAAAGCCCACGGGCAGCAACAAAGACCCAGTGGAGCCAAAAAAAAAATTGAAATCAAATCATCCTCCCAGCCCCCATTCCACTAAAACTACTCTAGCAGAGGTCATCGTCATCTTATGCAACCCCAGGTGATCCCTGCCTTGAATATGACACTATTGCCATTTCTCATTCTTCACTGGCTTCTGTGACCTCTCCGCTCCTCCAGCCTCTCCGCTCTGCTCCGCTAAGGGAGGCTCCGCTCCGCTAAGGGAGGCTCCGCTCCCCTTAGCCTCCCTACTCAGCTCTTCCTCTGTCCTTTAATACTGGCCCCCCAGAGACCCCTCACTTGACACCACTCTCTCCTCACCTATAGCTTCACCCTAAGAGATTGCACACCTTCATAAGGCTTTACAACTACTCATAAGCTACTTACCATTCAATCCCTATCTCATTCATTCTTTATCCAATTCCCAACCTTCAGGACTAAAATTATACACGTCAGGGATTCATAAGCCCCCGAAAACTCAAGAAATCCCAAACTGAATGCATTCTCTGCAGCTGACCCCATTTTAATCCTTCCTCTGCCAGCCCTGATTACTCTTCCTTCTGTAGGGTTTATCTTGATTGGTGACACCACTAGACTAGCTCTAGACCCTCCCTCCCTTCTTCCCCCTGAAGAGCCAAGTAACCACAAACTCCTATAAATTCTAGTTCTTAAAACAGTTCTTAAATATTTGAGATGGCTTGAGCCACGTGGTCAAACCGAAGTTGCAGAGTCCCTTTCCCTGGAGTACACATCCTGAGAAGCCTGAACATGGGAGGGCACTTGGGGCACCAGGACGCGCAGTTAACTTTGCATTTCAGATAAACGGTGAATACTTTTTTAGTATAAGTATATCCTTGTGCAATATTTGGGACATACTTGTACTAAAACGTCTTCATTACATATCTGAAATTCACAGTTGGCCAGGTGTCCTGTATTTTATCTGGCAGCCTAGTCTGGGGGGGGCCTCATTCACACTCCCCAGCAGCCAGTTCAGCAGATGGGGGGCAGTCTTGGCCTCCGGATGACACCACAACGATGTGATGTCACTTAATCCCCTCTCATCTCTGTGCCCCTTTTCTAACTCAGAGGTTACGTGACTTGTCAATGAGCGTGAGCCTGAAACTTGAACCACACACGGCCCCGGGCTCTCGAGCCTCCTGCCATTATCACAGTGCTCAGCAAAGCGGTCGCCACAGCCCAAGAGAGAACTGGTTCTTCCCAGGGTAAAATGGTCATTCAGCTGCACTGACATAAGAGAAATATTGGCAACACGTGAAATGTTGAACAAGCAATGCAACCTAAGCACTCTCTCTTAAGATTTGTTAAGAATCTTGTGGTTATAGATGATCTTATTTGCAAAGCAGAAATAAAGACACAGACATAGAGAACAAATGTATGGATACCAGGGGGAAGGAGGGGATGAATTGTGAGATTGGGATTGACATATATACACTACCATGTATAAAACAGGTAACTGATGAGAACCTACTGTATAGCACAGGGAACTCTACTTGGTGCTCTGTGGTGACCTAAATGGGAAGGAAATCCAAAAATGAGGGCATATATGTATACATATGGCTGATTCACTTTGCTGTACAGCAGAAACTGACACAGAAGTGTAAAGCAACTACACTCCAATAAAAAAATAAAAAAATAAATTAAATAAAATAAACATATCTAGGTTCTGAGTGGGGAAAAGAAAGAATCTTGTGGTTACAAGTGACAGAAACCTTCACTTAAACTGACTTAAAAAGTATAAAAAGGGCTTCCCTGGTGGCGCAGTGGTTGAGAGTCCGCCTGCCGATGCGGGGGACACGGGTTCGTGCCCCGGACCGGAGGGATCCCACGTGCCGCGTAGTGGTTGGGCCCGTGAGCCATGGCCACTGAGCCTGCGCGTCCAGAGCCTGTGCTCCACAGCGGGGGAGGCTGCAGCGGTGAGGGGCCCGCGTACCTCAAAAAAAAAAAAAAAGAAAGAAAGAAAAAGGTAATATTAAAACAAAAGAAAAAGAGAAGAAGAAGAGTTTGGGGAAGGCAATCTAATGGGAAAGAGGAAAAATAGGAGACTCGTCCCCATCTGTTCTTAGAGACTTTAAACTAGATGGAAGAGCGGGACCAAGGCGGGAAGCGCTGATGGAGCACCATCCGCCCAACCATTCACGCTTGGCCAATGACACTCCTGGAACAAAGTAAGTACTTTGGGGTGAACTGGATGGAATTCAAGTTACCTGTGTATTTACATAAAATGCAGTTATCTGCTCGTACTTTGGTCTATTCATGAGCAATTTTTATTTATGTTGATTTTTGGCCACACCACACGGCTTGCAGGATCTTAGTTCCCCGACCAGACTGAACCCAGGCCACAGCAGTGAAAGCGCCGCGTCCTAACCACTGGACCAGGGAATTCCCCCATGAGAAGCTTTTAAAGATTTATGATTTTTAAAATGTTATGATTATCTACTTGCTATAATGTTCACCTCTTCTTTCTAACAATATTACCCATTAGCATGGACAGCAGCAGTGGACAGAGGTGCCTGATTCCAGGAATGTACAGCAGAAGGGAAAGTGACTCCTCTTAGAGCCAGGGCTTTGAGGGAGATGAGAACAGGTAGGAACAAGGTCACTTGGGAATAATGAATGATGATGCTGGGAGCTAGGAAAGACAGAGGAAGGTGAAATAGCCAGTTTTTGAATAAGGTACTTTACTTGAAGGAGGTGCACCTGAAAAGACTTCTTAAAGAATTTTATTAAAGAAGGGCATATTTACCCAGAGGCAAGTTCTCTGCTTAATAATTTATCAGAGCTCTGGCTCTTAATTCTGTGAACTGTTACTGTCACTTTGAACCATGTCAGTGTTCTGCAGAGTCATATTAAAAAAAAAAAACAGAATAAATGGAGAAAAAGCAAAACTGAGATCTGGCCATGTTGCCAGATGTAGGGGAAAAAACTTGTTGACGTTGAAAGAATATGATGAAACAAGTGACAGACTTTATGGTGATGGTTCCTAATAATCAGACACTCCTTGTAAGTAATTCTGATTTACTTATTGGATGAATTAGGTTTTCTCTAGTGCTTCAAGAAAATAATAGTTGTTTTCAATAAATAGCTATTCTGAAAAAAATTTAAAGACACGTAAGCCGAAGTGTTATTCAAGTAGATAGAAGAAAAAGGTATAATGTATCTGATGATGGTATCAGATGGTTTTGTTTTGTTTTGTTTTCAGAACTGTATTTACTTCCAGTCACTCCTACTCCTTCACCCTGAGTGGCTGCATTACTTCAAGGCAGGGGTCTCTGGCTCCGTGGAGAAGGAAATGAGTTCCCATTTCAGACTTCCTATGCTGAAAGGTGGTCCAGCAGGGCTGAGGGAGCTCGGGAACGCTCTGGACTCAGGGCAGGCAGGCACGCGGCAGGGACCCTGCCCTGTGGGATCTGCCTGGCTTCTCTGACAGAGAAGCAGAACTGCTGGCATCACCCACCTGACTCCCTGCATGCATTCCAGAGCTGGAAATGAGCTCATCAGAGCAAAAGGAACTTATGAGCACCCCAGTTTGGGCCTGAGGTATCTGCATCTTCTCAGAGCAGAACATATGAGAAAAAGCTAATATTCTTGAATCCATTCTATCTTGACATCACCATTTGCTTTGGCTAACGGACTACATGTGCGACCTTTCCCACCCACCGTGTATCCTCTCAACAGTTCAGTATACCTGAAGGACTTCATTTTTACTTGTTGTTCACCATCTTCCATTCTACAAAAAAGCAGGATAAAATATCAAACTACATGAAACAGATTTTCGGTAATTCTTGAGAAATAAATGTGGGATTAAGTCCAATCATCCTAATTCCTATTAAGTCTTTAGTTATACATGCTACCCTGAGCTCCTAATTGAAACAATTATTACTGTCTGCATGGGCTGCTCTCCTACTAAAGCTGACAGGTGCCTCATCCCCATCAGGTAACAAAACTATGCGAACTGACAATGAATGATAATTACCGTTCTATTTAGAAATTGTCCCATGCCAATCTTGAAAAGGAATATAATGTTCATAGAAATAACATTAAATAAAATAGCTATTTTTAAAACAACTGATGGATTAGCCAAAAATTTTATAATAGCTCTATTAAAATAGCCTGAAAATACATTAAGAATCTCAGATCTTTAATCAAAAGGAATTCATTTTACCTGAAAATTCATCTAGATGGTAAGAAATATTTTTAAAAACTGGAAACCGATCACTTGCCAATAATATTAATTTTCACATTAGTATATGCCTTAGCAGAATATACTAAATGTATATATGTGTGTGTATAAATACTTATATATACATATACATACACACATGTGCTATATGGGTGTGTGTTTATTCATTCAGAAATGTAGTCGCCAGACCACTACCAAAGTGAAATATACTGATGGTGATAGAATACTTTCCACATTAAAAAACTATGCAGAAGGAATAGGTCTTTTTAAATATGTGTTTTTAAAAATACAGTCCCAAATGTATCATTTTTTGAAAGGGCATTTTAAAAATTCAGGGCAAAGCACCCATAATCTCATCTGG
Source organism: Neophocaena asiaeorientalis asiaeorientalis (assembly GCF_003031525.2). NCBI lineage: Eukaryota > Metazoa > Chordata > Mammalia > Artiodactyla > Phocoenidae > Neophocaena > Neophocaena asiaeorientalis. The sequence continues at coordinate 21,572,542 of NW_020176571.1, read as the reverse complement.
AAATAACCACAGTCAATATTTCAATGGGTCTCCCTCCAATCTCTTTCCTAGACATGTATCTAGATACATACAAAAAACAGCTTTGACTATTTTACTTAGCTATGGGGGTGGTGGTGGGGCATGGGAGGATATTTATGTAGATGTGTGTTATATATATATGTGTATATATATATAAAATAAACAAAATTCAGATCATAGTGTAAAATTTTTCATGTCTTGCCTTATTCACTTAACGCTGTAACATAAATATTTTCCCATAGCTTCAAATATTCTTGGAGAATATGATTTGTAATGATTACATAGTGGCCCATTGGTTAGCTACACTATAATTTATTTAATAATTTTCTATTATTAGATATCTCAATATTCTAATTTTTCAATATTATAAATAGTATGACTAATACTATCGTGGTACATGCATCTTTGATGACTCTCCTGGGATAAACCCTTAGACAAACAATTTACGGATAACTATTTTAAGGCTTCTGACTCATCTTGCCAAATTTCCCTTAGAAGACTCAACAATGATCATTTTCCAGGCTTTGAAAAAAGTCTGACCTACCTTTGAACTATTTTATTCATGTGATGTATTTTATTTGAGGTTTCAAGAATATTTTTTGCTTACAAAAGATAAATATATGCTGCTTATAGAAAAGTTAATAAAATTTATGAACAGATGCATATAAATATTCCAAATAAAAAAGGACCACTAAGACAAAACCTTAATCAAAGGATGCTTTTCCTTATCACTGTCTAAATAAATAGCTTTGATGATAGTTTATCAAAAATATTTTCACATGTGTTATTTCATTCTCACAGCATTTAAGAATCATGTAGTTATTACTATCCCCAATTTTACAGATGAAGGAATTGAGGCCCATTAAGGTTAATGACCACTCAAGGTCACAGACCTAACAGGAGGCCAGTGAAACTTATTCTGTGCTGGTTGGTGTACCTTCCTCTATGCCTTGATCATTGTCAGCCTGCTCTATGGTATAAAATTAAACAGCTTCTTTGAAGCAAAAGAAAGGGTTAGATTAAGTCAGCTTCTTTTTTCTTTTCTCTTTTCTGCCTGACTTCATATTTATGGACTAAAACAGAAAATAATTATATAGATGAATGATTTTCTTCCTAATGGTCTGGAATTATATATACCTATACATTACTTCAATCTCAAAAGGTAAAGTTTGGCTGTTTTAAATCATGCTTTTGCTTTGATTATACGTGTTTTAGCAAATTAACTCACTGACTGAACTTGCCTCCTTGGTGAAATCCAAACCTATTGTACTTAGGAAATCCAAATACACTTTTATTTAATGGTCCCTTGCAGAACAGAATAAAGGCACGACGTTGTTAGGCATATAATTCATTTCTTTGTTTGCAGCGTGCACCTAGATAGTTAGTAAATTTGCTCTTTGTATTTTTCTCCATGCTGACATTTGGTCTACAGTCATAATATTTTATTTATGAATTTTAATAAGCTCTCTGATATTAATAACATTCACATTACTTAGATGCATTTTCTTAGTGTAGCATCTTATATTACAGTAACATAATTTTTTCAAAACACAGTGCAAGCTTTCCTTGAAAACTACTTTCACTGCATTTTGAATCCCTAAATCAACGAAACACAAACAAAATTGGAAGCAAATACGGTCAAAACAGCCTCCAGATTTTGTTTTCTTTTTTTTTCTTTCTTTCTTTCTTTTTTTGTAGTATGCGGGCCTCTCACTGTTGTGCCCTCTCTCGTTGCGGAGCACAGGCTCCGGACGTGCAGGCTCAGCGGCCATGGCTCACGGGCCCAGCTGCTCCACGGCATGTGGGATCTTCCCGGACCAGGGCACGAACCCGTGTCCCCTGCATCAGCAGGCGGACTCTCAACCACTGCGCCACCAGGGAAGCCCCAGATTTGCTGCTTTCTATGCCTTTCTCTCTTTAAAATTTTCTTCCTTCGGTTTCTGAGACGTTGCTCCCACTTCAGAGCCTTGTCTCCTCACCTTCTGGGTAGGCGTCCCCTCCTCCCTGAGCCCCCCAGTCTTCCCACTCCATACATGCATCCATGCCAGTCCACTTGCTCTCTGTACATTAATGGTGTCTGAATCTCCATCTCCGGGCCAGGCCTCAACCCTGAGTTCCAGACCTTCATATCCATCCACCTACTTGAAGATCCCATAAACATCACACTCTCATTGTGGCCAAAACTGAACTCATCATCTTTCCCTCAGCCTCTGTGAACGAAAATACCATCCTCCATCTAGGTGTCCAAGTCAGAAAACCTGGATGCTTCTTACATTTCCACTCTCCCCCATGAACAAGCACGAAATCTTAGAGATTCTATCTTCTAAATGTGCCATGTGTCCCTCCCTTTCCATGCCCTTCCTGCCTAGGGCCACTCTCTTGGACCAATGCGCAGAAAATCCTATTCCCTAGCGAACATCTCTCAGCTGTTTTCTCTGCCTGCTGGATTTTCCTCCTTCAGCCCATCCTCCATGCTGTTTCCAGAGTGGTCCTTTCAAAATATAAATCTGTACCACTTCACACTTACTATGATAACTTTTTTTTTTAATGGAAAATAACAAGTGCCAGCAAGAAAATGGAGAAATTGAATCCCTCACACATTTCTGGTGGGAACGTAAAATGGTGCAGGCACTGTGGAAACCAGTTTGGTGGTTCCTCAAAAACTAAACATAGAATTACGATCTGAGGGACTTCCCTGGCGGCGCAGTGGTTAAGAACTCGCCTGCCAATGCAGGGGACATGGGTTCGAGCCCTGGTCTGGGAAGATTCCACATGCTGCGGAGCACCTAAGCCCATGCTCTACAACTACTGAGCCTGTGCTCTACAGTCTGCGAGCCACAACTACTGAGCCCCTGAGCCACAACTACTGAGCCCGCATGCCACAACTACTGAAACCCGTGCGCCTAGAGCCCATGCTCCGCAACAAGAGAAGCCACCGCAATGAGAAGCCCGCGCACCGCAACAAAGAGTAGCCCCCGCTTGCTGCAACTAGAGAAAGCCCTCACACAAGCAACAAAGACCCAATGCAACCAAAAGTAAATAATTAATTAATTTAAAAAACTGATGAATCTCCAAAAAAAAGAAAAAACAATTACCATCTGACCCAGCAATCTTACTCATAGGTGTATACCCAAAAGAATCAAAAGCAGGGACTCAGATACTTGTACACCAATGTTCATAGCAGCATTATTCACAATAGCCAAAGAGTGGATATCTCCAAAAAAAAGAAAAAACAATTACCATCTGACCCAGCAATCTTACTCATAGGTGTATACCCAAAGGAATCGAAAGCAGGGACTGAGATACTTGTACACCAATGTTCATAGCAGCATTAGTCACAATAGCCAAAGAGTAGGCACAACCCAAATATCCACCAAAAAGTGAATGGTTAAGCAAAATGTGGTATATACATACAATGGGATATTATTTAGCTGTAAAAAAGAATGAAATCCTAACACATGCTACAACGTAGGTGGAATTTGAAAACATTACACTAAGTGAAATAAGCCAGAGACAAAAGGACAAATATTGTATGATTCCAATTATGTGAAATGTCTAGAACAGGCAAATTCTTAGAGCTAGAAAGTAGGCTAGAGGTTTCCAGGGGCTGGGGGGAAAGGGGGTATGGAGAACTACTATTTAGTGGGTACCGTGTTTCTGACTGGGGTGATGAAAAAGTTTCAGAAACAGTGGCGATGGTTGTACACACCATGAGTGTAATTAATGCCACTTAATTGTACACTTAGAAGTGGTTAAAACAGCAAATTTTATGTTACATATATTTTACTACAATAAAACGTTTTTTTAAAAAGTGCAAAGGCAAGCAAAGTTTTTAAAATGTAATCTGATCAAGCTCTTCTCATGCTTAAAATCCTTCCATTTTCCTTACTGCATTCAAGACACTTTTCAGATTCTTTAGCAAAGACACTTTTCAGACGCTTTAGTTCCGCAGAGGTTCATGACCTAGTCCATGTTTACCCCTCAAGTCTCATAGCTCACCCACCTCACCTCCTGGTGTGCCCTCTGCTCTACTGTGACAACCACTTGTTTCCTGATCAAGCGGTGCGCTGCTTCATACTCTGTGCTTCTGCACAGCTGTTCCTTCTGCCTAAAGTACCTTCTCTACTCCTGCTCTGAATGGCTCATTTCCATCCTTCATTCAAAACTTAGCTTAAGTCAACATCTCCAGGAAGCTGTCCTTCACTCTGATCCCAATATTATGTAAATACCCAACTTTCCTTGTTGCCATAATACCTAGGGTCCCCCTTATGGAAGCTATCATGATGTGCAATAACTATTTGTATCTTTCCCATTTGTACAAGTTTCTTGTATCTTATCTGTGTGTCTCCCACCTGGTCTACTGGGTATCATATAGCAGGTACTCAGTAAATGTTAATGACTACATTCCAGGGTATCTTCATCAACGACTGTTTTAAAGAACCAGCTCTCCACTCAAACCCAACAGTGCTGCAGAAAGGGTGAACCTTCTCATATATTCTTCTTTGTTTAAATATATCCAACACTTGGAGGCTCCACCAATGAAATCAACTTCATGCCCCGAGTCTCTGGGAAGGATGCTATACAGTCAGTACTTCGTAAAATCCATAAAGTACTTTGACATCCCTCGTTTCATTAGAGAGAATGGAAAATGGTGGGATGAAAGAAGGATTGGGGCAGAATGGAGCAGCTCTGGGATAGATAATGGGCAAATCAGTAGGGTGTACGCTCTCTTTCTGCTCTCTATATGCCGTCTTCAAGTAGGAATTATGTCAAATGATAGTCCAGGACTTACCTGCTGCCACTGGATGCTGGTATTTCTACCCTTGTTGAAAGGAGATAGGAAAAGGGATTCTGAGAAAGTTTTTCCACCACTTTTTCTTTCATGATTCCTGACCTGGAAGGAGGGAGGCCTTGGGTCACCCCTACCAGACATGCTGGAAAATGGACAGCATGGCTGTTCTCATGTGCTAGAAGCACCCTCCCTTCCAGTTGCAGAGAAACAGGAACCAGGGTGTAATGAGGAAACTACCGCACTGACAATCAGGCATTCCAGCTAGCTGGATAATGTTGGGCAAGGCACTTGATATTTCTGAGTTCCAGCTGCTTCATTTTCTACAATGCGGGTAATTGACTAAATAATCTCTAGTGTTGCCTTCTGCCAAAAAAAATCATTATCTGTCATTACTTTGCATGTTTCTAGTATTTCCTGTGTCACTGCCCTCATTTTCCCATTCACTCTCAAAACCACTATAAGGTCTCAACCATGCCCCTACGTCACGTAAAATCATGTGACTCTAGTTCTCACTTGAAAGCCACATTCTTATTTAGATATTAAGAAAGAACAACGGTGCTTATGATCCTAAAGAAAATAAAAAAGGACTGACAATCACTTCTAGCTCGAGGTGAATGGGGACTAACTAACTGATAGCCTAGGATGTAGCACAGCAAACGGTTCTAGATAGACTGTCACTTGATCAACTGTAGTTATTTACAATCATCCACATTATTGGAAGAGACTAAGAGAATACAGACAACCAAAAGCAGTAGATAATCTTCAAGTCATTTATATGTGTCTTGGGAAGTATGTTGGTACTTATATTTGAATAACACTGAATCTGCTGTCTTGGAAACTGAAGCTAAAGTATATAAAGTGTCCTAGGAAGAACTGAGTTATAAAGAGCTATGATGTTTCATTACGTCCTCATCCTGTCCCCCACTCAGGATTTTTCCCTTTGTTCATGATTTACATAAAGTACCAGCCTAAAATGAATTGCTCCAGATTGCTACATTTACTGTGTCCTATTACTTCCACCAGATCAACCCCAGCCTTGGGGAGGTCATTAAAGAATATTTGGGACTGCAAGCTGCCTTAGGCAATAAAAATGAACCAGGAGATAGTAAGTATTCTCAACATTGATTGTATAATCTACTTGGCTTACTAAACAGGGAAAACAAGAGTTTTATTTGATTAAAGTCGCCACAGATAACCAAGGGTTGGTTGTTACACGAATGGTAAGTAAGGAAAGAAGCAAGTGGTGATTATTATTGTAAGCCAAACATGCAAGAAGATGTTCTCCTCAAAGTCAAGTATTTCAATTAGGAAGGCAAATATCTTCCTGTGACCATAAACGTTAAGCAAATTAACCTCCAGTTGACCTTCCTGGATACCTAATAACCTTCAGAGTTGGATCAGTCAATGACAGAGGTGGCAGCTGGGTGGATAAATAATTGACCCTATCCAAATTTTTAATTACCATGTAATTAAAAATAATGATTTAAAAAGTAGTCTTTTTCTAAAGAAGATGTGGTATATACAACAGAATATTACTCAGCTGTAAAAAACAATGAAATGATGCCTTGTGCAGCTACATGGATGGACCTACAGATTATCATACTAAGCGAAGTAAGTCAGGAAGAGAAAGATACCATATGATATCACTTACATGGGGAATCTAAAATATGACACAAATGAACTTATCTACGAAACAGAAATAGACTCACAGCCATTGAGAACAGACTTGTGGTTGCCAAGGAGGGGGAGGGGGAGGGTTGGATTGGGAGTTCGGGACTAGCAGATGCAAACTATTACATATAGAATGGATAAACAACAAGGTCCTACTGTATAGCACAGGGAACTATATTCAATATCCTGTGATAAACCATAATAGAAAAGAATATGAAAAAGAATATGTATGTATAACTGAATCACTTTGCTGTACACCAGAAACTAACAACATTGCAAATCAACTAAACTTCAATAAATAAATAAATAAATAAAAAGAAAGTAAAGGTTTTAATTTGTTTTTAAAAGAAAAAAAAAGTAATATTTTTCTTTCTTCCCTGGAGTCGAAGACTTCTTGGGGTTAGAGGAACAAATTCACTTACTGGGATGGGTCTGAATCACTCCCTTTTCGTTTTCTTGGAAACTCTGTCACATGTGGGCTGAAGGATCCAATAGTTGCTGGTTTTGTCCATGGGCTCAGATGACTGGAAACCATGGCAGCAATGCACTGGTTCCCTTCGATGAACACTTTACCTATGAGACATAAAGCACAATAAGGCATCTATTTGAAACACTGACTTTTACTTTATACATATCCATATCCCACATTTTAAATGGCTTTTTACTTTGATATTTTAAAATGTCAACTAAACAGCAACATAACATAGAATGAAAGACTAATCATGTACACCCAAATATTAGTTAGAAATGTATTGTCAGTCTATATTTTTAAGTTTATTTTCCCTATCTAATTGGAAAAAAATATATGGATATTGTAGGAAATATGAAAAACACAAAAGAGTAGAAAGGAAGGGGGAAAACCAAATCTCACCAACTAATATTACTATTTAGAATTACTTCCTTGCAGAATTTTTTCTACAGTTGTTATTATAGTAATTGAAGTCATAGTGTATACTCTGCATTATTTGCATATCATTGTGATAATAACTTTACAGTGTTATCACAAATTCTTTATAAATGATTCTAATGGCTGCATAATATACCATCGTGTAGCTGTGTGCTACTTAACCACTCTTCTATTGTTGGAATGTATATTTGGTTTTTTTTCACTATCATAAATATGTATGGTGCTTTTATCTATGTGTATAAAACTTTTTATCTACTGGTTATTTCTTTTCATCTTCTAGTTATTATTATTATTTTGGGGGGACAGCATCCCAGAAATGAGTTAACAAGGTTAAGGGACATGAATACTTTTAACCCTGAATTGCTAAATATGACAGTAAAATCCTTTTGGTCTAAACTGTAGTTTACTAAATGTTTTATAAAATGTAAAAATCAGAATCGCTGAACTAAAAATAACTTATAGTCTAAATGTAGGCCTCTCTGAATATATTTCTCATATTAAAATTGACCTAACAAGTTTAAACTCATTTGCACCTTATAACATAGACTGAAATATATAAGCAATATTTACAAGGAGAATGCAATACATCTTACAGTAAGAGTGGGAGCTTTTTAACACATCTCTAGCAGTAACTGATAAGAGTGAGCATTCAAAAATAATGATATAAGAAATCTGATCCACACAACAGACAAGCTTGATATGACAGACATATATAGACCACTATACCTAGCAGCTTCAAAATCCAGTGGTTTGTTTTGAGGTACCCGTGGGGCATTTATACTGGACAAAAAAGATTGATATTACACATGAAACATTTTCTGACTACAATGTAATTATGCTAGACACCATAAAAAGACTGAAATTTAATGAGCTAATAATTTATTTTATGAAATTAGGAAAAGAAGACTAAAATAAATCTAAAGAATTAGGAGAAAGTCATTAAAATAATACCAGAAATAATGAAATAGAATACAAATTAGTACAGATCAAAAAAGCTAAACATAGGTTCTTCCAAAACACTGGAAACTCTAATAACCTTATGGCAAGATTTTTCCAAAAAAAGGAAAGAGGGAATAAATGAATAAAGATAGGAATAAAGATGGGGTCATAATTTTAGATGCTCTAGAGATATAAAAGATAAATTCTCATGAATTTAGAAAAACATTATTCTAAAAATTTGAAAATTTAGATGAAATGGAAAAATTTGTAGGGAAGTTTTTTTTATTGAGGTATAGTCAATTCACAATATGTAATTGTGACACACTAATTGTGTTAGTTTCAGGTGTACAGCAAAGTGATTCGATTGTACATATATATAATATATGTACTTTTTCAGGTTCTTCTCCATTAGAGGTTATTACAAGATATTGAATATAGTTCCCTCTGCTATACAGTAAATCCTTGTTATTTATCTATTTTATATATAGAAGTGAGTATCTGTTAATCCCATACTTCTACTTTATCCCTCCTCCCACTTTGTCTTTGGTAACTATAAGTTTGTTTTCTATGTCTGTGAGTCTGTTTTGTAAATAAATTTATTTGTATTACTTTTAAGATTCTACATATAAATATATCATATATTTGTCCCTAGAGAACTTTAACTGACAGAAAATGAAGCAAAGAGAAATAAAAACCTGCATATTCCTATATTCTTTCTTACACATACTATCCCAATATATAGTAAACTCAACTCTTTTTATAAGGCTTATAGAAATTTGATATTAAAATTCAACAATGGCAATACAATAAAGGATAACTATAGGCCCATCTCATTCATGAACAAAGATACAAAAATCTTAACAAAATATTAGCAAACAAAATTCAGAAATGTATAAAGAGAATAACCCATCACGACCAAGACAGCTTTATCCCTGGAACACAAGACTGGTTTAATATTAGTAAATTAATGAATATAATTTACCACAATAGCAGCTTAGTGGAAAAATACGATTATCCTAATAGATTCAGAAATATTAACGAAGAAACACTGTAAGAATTCTTTTTACAATCAGAAACAAGATCTTGGGCTTCCCTGGTGGCGCAGTGGTTGAGAGTCCGCCTGCCGATGCAGGGGACATGGGTTCGCGCCCCGGTCCGGGAAGATCCCACATGCCGCAGAGCAGCTAGGCTGGTGAGCCATGGCCACTGAGCCTGCGCGTCCGGAGCCTATGCTCCACAACGGGAGAGGCCACAACAGTGAGAGGCCCGCGTACCGCAAAAAAAAAGAAACAAGATCTTTTATCAGTACCCCTTTCAACACTGTATTAGAAGAACTGCTAGTAGAATAAGGCAAGAAAACAATATATGAAGTATAAGAATTGGAAAGGAAGAAAAAAATTTGTCATTATTGGGAAATGACATGACTGAGAATACAAAAAACACAAAATAATCAACGTATAAATTATTAAAACTAGGGAGTGTATCAAGGTTGGCTGTTTGTAAAGTCAATATATAAAAATCAACTGCTTTTCTAATCACCAGCAACAAAGTATAAGAAAATGATATTTTAAAAAACATAATTTATAATAACTTCAAAAAATATATAGTACCTAAAGAATAAATGTATTTAGAATAAATGTATAACCTAATAAAAGTATACAAGGTCTTTCTGGAGAAAATTATAAAACTTTATTTAAAATACTGAAAAAGATTCAAATAAATGGAAACATACACCATGCTTATGGACTGGAGGTCTCAATATCAAAGATGTCAATTCTCCTAAAATAGATGTATAATTCCTCTCAAAATATTCTTTTTTTTGGTGGGACTTCACAAGCTGAATATAAAATGCACATAGAAGTGCCATGAGTTATGAACAGCTAAGGGAAATGTGGGAGAACTGGACCTCTCATATATTAAGACATTATAAAGCTATGGCAATTAAGACAGTGTGGTATTGGTGCGGAGATAGACCAAAGGAAAAGAACGGAGAGCCCAGACAGGTAAATATGGATATCTGCTAAATGTCAGAGATGGAATTTTCAGATCAATGTGAGGAGACCAGCTTTTTAATAAACAGTCCCGGGCCAACTGATTTTCTCTATGGAAAAGAATAAAACCAGATCCCCTACTGCCATATGCCAAATATAAAAACCAAACCAAATATAAACATTCAACTCAACTGGATTGAAGACCTAAATGTAAAAGGCCAAAATAAACAGAGAATACTCTGAAGGAGAAAGAATATCTCTGTTATTGGCGTAGAAAGAATTTCCCAAAACAAAAACTAAAAACAATAAAGGAAAAGACTGATCAATTCAATCTTCTTAAAATTAAGTTAACGTTGATCAAAAGACACTATAAAGAGAATAAAACCGCAAGTCACAAAACCGCAAGGAGAAGATGTTTGTTACACACATAAACAATAAAATGTTACCATGCAGACTGTATAAAGAATGCCTTTGCATCATTAAGAAAAAGACCAACACAAAAACCCAGCAGAAAACTGGATAAAAGACTTTAATGGGCACTTCATAAAAGAAATTCTAATTGTCAGTACAAAAATGAAAAGATACTCAACCTCATTAGTAATCAGGAAAATCCAAAGTAAACTATAGTCATAGACTATATACCCATCTAATGGCTACAAATGAAAAGTTTGATGATACCAAGTGTAAGTGAGAAAACAGAGCAATGGAAAGAGAAACGGAACACTCATGCTCTGTTGGTGGGAAAGTACATTGCTACAACACTTTGGAAACCTTTTTTGCATTACTTAATAAAGTAGAACACATGCAAATAATATGGTTTAGCATTTCACTTCTAAGTATATGGATATTTCTTAATATATCTTAAGAGATATGTACAAGAAATACATTCACAGCATTGCTTGCAGTTGAACAACAAAAAATAATGAGAACTGGAAACTATAATTTCCATCAACAGATGGATAAATTGCTTATTCGTTGAATGGAATACCAAGAATAGTAAAAATGAATAAAGTACTGATATAGTCAGCATGGATGAATCTCAAAATAATGATGCTAGGTAAAAAAAAAAAAAGTCACAGACAAAACAGTAGCATGTTTTTTAAAAAACTGTATAAAGTTCAAAAGCAGGTAAAACTAACTAATATGTTTTTACTGATATCTACATATGTTACCTCACTATATAGAAAAGAAAGGGAACAGCTAACACAGAAGTTAGAATTCTCTTTGGGAAAAGAAAGTGGGGTGCAATCAGTGAGGGATTAGATTTTTCTTGTTTGTAGACGTAGGCTTGTATAGCTATAAATTTCCCTCTTAGAACTGCTTTTGATGCATCCCATAGGTTTTGGATCATCGTGTTTTCATTGTCATTTGTCTCTAGGTATTTTTTTATTTCCTCTTTGATTTTTTCAGTGATTTCTTGGTTATTTAGTAACGTATTGTTTAGCCTCCATGTGTTTGTGTTTTTTACATTTTTTTCCCTGTAATTCATTTCTAATCTCATAAGCGTTGTGGTCAGAGAAGATGCTTGATATGATATGATTTCAATTTTCTTAAATTTACTGAGGCTTGATTTGTGACCCAAGATGTGATCTATGCTGGAGAATGTTCTGCACGCACTTGAGAAGGAAGTATAATCTGCTGTTTTTGGGTGGAATGTCCTATAAATATCAATTAAATCTATCTGGTCTATTATGTCATTTAAAGCTTCTGTTTCCTTATTTATTTTCATTTTGGATATCTGTCCATTGGTGTAAGTGAGGTGTTAAAAGTCCCCCACTATTATTGTGTTACTGTCAATTTCCTGTTTTATAGGTGTCAGCAGTTACCTTATGTATTGAGGTGCTCCTATGTTGGGTGCATATATATTTATAATTGTTATATCTTTTTCTTGGATTGATCTCTTGATCATTATGTAGTGTCCTTCTTGTCTCTTGTAACATTCTTTAAAGTCTATTTTATCTGATATGAGTATTGCTACTCCAGCTTTCTTTTGATTTCCATTTGCATGGAATATCTTTTTCCATCCCCTCACTTTCAGTCTGTATGTGTCCCTAGGTCTGAAGTGGGTCTCTTGTAGACAGCATATATATGGTTCTTGTTTTTGTACCCATTCAGCAAGCCTGTGTCATTTGATTGGAGCATTTAATACATTCACGTTTAAGGTAATTATTGATATGTATGTTCCTATTACCATTTTCTTAATTGTTTTGGGTTTTTGTAGGTCCTTTTCTTCTCTTGTGTTTCCCACTTAGAGAAGTTCCTTTAGCATTTGTTGTAGAGCTGGTTTGGTGGTGCTGAATTCTCTTAGTTTTTGCTTGTCTGTAAAGCTTTTGATTTCTCCAGTGAATCTGAATGTGATTCTTGCAGGGTAGAGTAATCTTGGTTGTACGTTCTTCCCTTTCATCACTTTAAGTATATCATGCCACTCCCTTCTGGCTTGTAGAGTTTCTGCTGAGAAATCAGCTGTTATCCTTATGGGAGTTCCCTTGTATGTTATTTGTCATTTTTCCCTTGCTGCTTTCAATAATTTTTCTTTGTCTTTAATTTTTGCCAATTTGATTACTGTGTGTCTCAGCGTGTTTCTCCTTGGGTTTATCCTGTATGGCACTCGCTGCACTTTCTGGACTTGGGTGGCTATTTCCTTTCCCGTGTTAGGGAAGTTTTCGACTATAATGTCTTCAAATATTTCTTCGGGTCCTTTCTCTCTCTCATCTCCTTCTGGGACCCCTATAATGCGAATGTTGTTGCGTTTAATGTTGTCCCAGGGGTCTCTTAGGCTGTCTTCATTTCTTTTCATTCTTTTTTCTTTATTCTGTTCCGCAGCAGTGAATTCCACCATTCTGTCTTCCAGGTCACTTATCCGTTCTTCTGCCTCAGTTATTCTGCTATTCATTCCTTCTAGTGTAGTTTTCATTTCATTTATTGTATTGATCATCTCTGTTTGTTTGTTCTTTAATTCTTCTAGGTCTTTGTTAAATATTTCTTGCATCTTCTCGATCTTTGCCTCCATTCTTTTTCCGAGGTCCTGGATCATGTTCACTATCATTATTCTGAATTCTTTTTCTGGAAGGTTGCCTATCTCCACTTCATTTAGTTGTTTTTCTGGGGTTTTATCTTGTTCCTTCATCTGGTACATAGCACTCTGCCTTTTCATCTTGTCTATCTTTCTGTGAATGTGGTTTTTGTTCCACAGGCGGCAGGATTGTAGTTCCTCTTGCATCTGCTGTCTGCCCTCCATACAGGTACTTCTACGGAATTCATGTTCTACTTCTTAACCTAGGTGTGGGTGCACAGAGAATTGTTTTGTTTTCATCCTTTAAACTACATATGTAATTTTTACAGTCCTCTGTAGGTATAATGGATCTCACCATAAAGAAGGGAGGAGAATAATTTTACCAATGATCATTGGGAATGAAGTTTCTAATTTACTATATCCCAAGACTTTTAGGCCTGGACTCTCTTCATGGGACCAATTCGGGACCATCAGATACCACATGAGATTAATGATGGTTTCAGCCCCTAGGCTTCGTTCTAATGTACTTTGAATGGCAGAACACCATCTGTCTCCAGAGAAAAATGTGGGGAAATTTATTAGATTAAATAGCAGATCAATAGGAAAAATTCACTATGTAATATTAGACCCCTCCCATTTCCCTCCCACCCCCCAACACAGACTCAAGCAGGCACACTCTTTCCCTCACATAAGTTCAAAACAGAAATAAAATGACCCCTTTTTGACTCTCATTCTAGAAGTCATGATCTCCACGTTTTAATCCTTATTTTTTATTAACCTTGAAAATAAGAAATGGACTATCTTTAGGCAGGCAGAATAATACACTTCTTTTCATGAAATCAAATCTGAATCACCTAAGGGGCTTATTTTTATATTCCTTAATGGGTGGGGGAGGATTGCCCCATAATTAGCTATGTTCCATCATGAAGCTATGTCAGTAGAAGTGTATTCAAAACAGGGCTTTCTGTAAACAAAAGGAAAAGATGGGTTAATGGGACTACGTAGTTCTGGAAGAAAGGATCTGTTCCTTGGAAACAATTCATGTAGGGGATTTTTATTTGTTAGGTGACTCACAATTTAAAGAGTAAAGCTTTCTTTTTAACCTTCCAGTTTACTTTACTTTCAGCCTCCACATATACTTATGTAGAAGATGAGATCATGTGTTGAGAACTGAAATTTAACTCTGCTTTTATATAACTCATTTCGGAGGTATGATTTAACACTTTGGTATTGTCTTTCCTCGCCAAATTGGGTCACTTCTCAATGGCGAAAGTAATTTGTGTTATTTAACACTCAGTAAAATAACGCAGAATTTAGATTGAAAAAATATATTGTGATTATCTTTTACAAAGGAAGTTTGTGGTTTTATTTAAAATGAGATCCACAGTAAATCTCGCTCCACTCTACGTGCATCTCCCTGGTGACGGTAATCAATCTATCTAACAATATTTTAAAGTATTTAGTATCAAACTCCTCAAGCATGGAAATAAATTGTGGGATATGAGCTGCTGCTTAGGAGCCATAAGCAGGGGAGACCAAGTAGCCACGTGGCTTAGGCCCATAGTTACAAAGCGGTTCAACTTTAAAATTTGACATTATGCTTGAGAGAATATATTTACACACATACATATACATGTGCATACACATTTGATTCACAGAGGTGCAGTGGCAGGATGGAAAAAATATACTTCTCTAAAAACAAAAAATTTTGTCCCATTACTTAGTTTCTTTGCCAGTGTGCTGCATGTTAAAATTTAAATTATTCCATGAATAATTTTTGTTGTTAAAAACCATTTTTTCAATGTAAACATTTAAATGACTTCCTTAAAAAATCGAAGTGGCCTTTGCTTCTTACCTTCTGAGAGTCTATGCTCACAAAATCTTTTTAATCTGGTCTACACATGTAAGCTGAGGCACCTGGTGGTCTACTGTCTAGGATTCGACGCTTTCACACTATAAACTGGTGGGTTTTTTTCCTTTGGACAAGTCATTTAACATATCTGAGCCTGTTTCTTTAATACAGAAGTAATTTCCTGCAAACATCATGGTTTCTTTTGGGAATCAAATAATGTATTTGAAATCTGTTTGAAAGCCAAAAGTTTAATGATGCTAAGTAACTAGTCTAGCGAAATTTGAGTCCAGTGTTTTTGTTTTGTTTTACTTTTTGTTTTCCAAAGAAAAAAATTTTTTAAATTGAAGTATAGCTGATAGAGGGACTTCCCTGGTGGTGCAGTGGTTAAGAATCCACCTGCCAATGCAGAGGACACAGGTTCAATACCTGGTCTGGGAAGATCACACAT
The DNA here is from genome assembly GCF_003031525.2 of Neophocaena asiaeorientalis asiaeorientalis. NCBI lineage: Eukaryota > Metazoa > Chordata > Mammalia > Artiodactyla > Phocoenidae > Neophocaena > Neophocaena asiaeorientalis. The sequence goes on along the minus strand of NW_020176571.1, from coordinate 21,556,911 downwards.
GCTGCGGAACAACTGAGCCCAGGTGCCACAACTACTGAGCCTGCACTCTAGAGCCCATGCGCCACAACTACTGAAGCCCAAGGGACCTAGAGCCCGAGCGCCGCAACTACTGAGCCTGCAGGCTGCAACTACTGAAGCCCACGCACCTAAAGCCTGTGTTCCGCAACAAGAGAAGCCACCGCAGTGAGAAGCCTGTGCACCACAACGAAGAGTAGCCCCTGCTCGCTGCAACTAGAGAAAAGCCCGCGTGCAGCAACGAAGGCCCAATGCAGCCAAAAATAAATTAAAAAAAAAAAGTACAGTTGATGTACAGTATTACATAAGTTACAGGTGTACAATATAGTGATTCACAATTTTTAAAGGTTATATTCCATCTCTAGTTATTATAAAATATTGGCAATATTCCCTGTGTTGTACAATATACCATTGTAGCTTATTTTATACATAATACTTTGTATCTCTAAATCCTCTACTCCTATAGTGCCCCTCCCCCCACTCCCCTCTCCCTACTGGTAACCACTAGTTTGTTCTCTATATCTGTGAGTCTGCATTTTTTTAGGTTACATTCACTAGTTTGTTCTATTTTTTTGGTTCCACATAAGTGATATCATATGATATTTGTCTTTCTCTGTCTGACTTATTTCACTTAGCATAATACCCTCCAAGTCTATCCATGTTGCTGCAAATGGTAAAACTTCATTCTTTTTTATGGCTGAGTAGTAGTCCATTGTGTGTGTGTGTGTGTGTGTGTGTGTGTGTGTGTGTGTGTGTGTGTATCATATCTTCTTTATCCATTCATCTCTTGATGTACATTTAGGTTGCTTCCGTATCTTGATAATTGTAAAGAATGCTTCTATGAACACTGGAGTGCATGTATCTTTTTGAATTAGTGTTTTCTGTTTTTTTCCAGACAAATACCCAGGAGTGGGGAATTCCCTGGCAGTCCAGTGGTTAAGACTCCATGCTCTTCACTGCCAAGGGCCCAGGTTCAATCCCTGGTTGGGGAACTAAAATCCCATAAACTGTGTGGCACGGCCAAAAAAAAAAAACAAACCCAAGAGTGGAATTGCTGGTTCATATGATAGTTCAATTTTTAGCTTTTTGCAAAACCTCCATACTATATTCCACAGTGGCTGTACCAATTTACATTCCCACCAATAGTGTACAAGGGTCCCCTTTTCTCCCCATCCTTGGCAACACTTGTTACTTGTGGTAGTTTTAATGATAGCCATTCTGACAGGTGTGAGGTGATATCTCATTGTGGTTTTGATTTGCATTTCCCAGATGATTAGCAATGTTGAGCATCTTTCCATGTGCCTGTTGGCCATCTGCATGTCCTCTTTGGAAAAAATGTCTATTCAGTTCTTCTGCCAATTTTTTAATCTGGTTGTTTGTTTTTTTTATGTTGAGTTGTATGAGCTATTTAGATATGTTGAATATTAACCCCTTATCAGTCATATCATTTGCAAATATCTTCTCCCATTCAGTAGGTTGTCTTTTTGCTTTGTTGATGGTTTCCTTTGCTGGGCTAAAGTTTTTAAGTTTAACTAGGTCCCACTTGTTTATTTTTGCTTTTATTTTCTTTGCTTTCGGAGCCAGATCCAAAAAAACTGCTACAATTTATGTCAAAGAGTGTTCTGCCTATGTTCTCTTATAGGAATTTTATGATTTCCAGTCTTACACTTAGGTGTAAGGTCCCACTTTTTTTTTTTTTTTTTGCAGTACGCGGGCCTCTCGCTGTCATGGCCTCTGCCGTTGCGGAGCACAGACTCCGGGCACGCAGGTTCAGTGGACATGGCTCATGGGCCCAGCTGCTCCGCAGCATGTGGGATCCTCCCGGACCGGGGCACGAACCCGTGTCCCCTGCATCAGCAGGCGGACTCTCAACCACTGCGCCACCAGGGGAGCCCTAATTTCATTCTTTTACAAGTAGCTGTCCAGTCTTCCCAGCACCACTTATTGAAGAGACTGTCTTTTCTCCATTGTATATTCTTGCCTCCTTTGTCATAGATTTACAATAAGTGTGTGGGTTTATTTCTGGGCTCTCTTTTCTGTTCCAATGATCTATGTGTCTGTTTTTGTACCAGTGCCATACTATTTTGAATACTGTAGCTTTGTAGTATAGTCTGAAGACAGGGAGTGTGATTTCTCCACCTCTGTTCTCTTTTCTAAAGACTGTTTTG
>NW_020176571.1:21484767-21554703 GCF_003031525.2 Neophocaena asiaeorientalis asiaeorientalis | reverse complement strand
TTTTTTTTTTTTTTGCAGTACGCGGGCCTCTCACTGTCATGGCCTCTGCCGTTGCGGAGCACAGACTCCGGGCATGCAGGTTCAGTGGACATGGCTCATGGGCCCAGCTGCTCCGCAGCATGTGGGATCCTCCCGGACCGGGGCACGAACCCGTGTCCCCTGCATCAGCAGGCAGACTCTCAACCACTGCGCCACCAGGGGAGCCCTAATTTCATTCTTTTACAAGTAGCTGTCCAGTCTTCCCAGCACCACTTATTGAAGAGACTGTCTTTTCTCCATTGTATATTCTTGCCTCCTTTGTCATAGATTTACAATAAGTGTGTGGGTTTATTTCTGGGCTCTCTTTTCTGTTCCAATGATCTATGTGTCTGTTTTTGTACCAGTGCCATACTATTTTGAATACTGTAGCTTTGTAGTATAGTCTGAAGACAGGGAGTGTGATTTCTCCACCTCTGTTCTCTTTTCTAAAGACTGTTTTGACTATTCGAAGTCTTTTGTGTCTCCACACAAACTTTAAAATTATTTGTTCTAGTTCTGTGAAAAAAGCCACTGATGTTTTGATAGGGATTACACTGAATCTGCAGCCTGCCTTGGGTAGTATGGTCATTTTAATAATATTAATTATTCCAATCCAAGAACATGGTATAGCTTTCTGTTTGTGTCATCTTCAATTTCTTTCATCAGTGTCTTATAGTTTTCTGAGTACAGATCTTTTACCTCTTAGGTAGGTTTATTCCTAGGTATTTTATTCTTTTTGATGCAATGATAAACGGGATTGTTTCCTTAATTTCTCCAGTACTTTATTGTTAGTGTATAGAAATGCAACATTTCTGTACATTAATTTTGTATCCTGAAACTTTACCAAATTCATTGATGAGCTCTAGTAGTTTTCTGATGGCATCTTTAGGATTTTCTATGTGTAGTAGGATGTCATCTGCAAAGAGTAACAGTTTTACTTCTTCTTTTCCAATCTGGATGACTTTTATTTCTTTTTCTTGTCTGATTTTGTAGCTAGGACTTCCAGTACTATATTGAATAAAAGTGGTGAGAGTGGGCATCCTTGTCTTGTTCCTGATCTTAGAGGAACTGCTTTCAGCTTTTCACCACTGAGGATGATGTTAGCTATGGGTTTGTCATATACAGCCTTTATTATGTTGAGGTATGTTTCCTCTATGCCCACTTTCCTGAGAGGTTTTTTTTTTTTATCGTAAATGGATGTTGAATTTTGTCAAAAGCTTTCTCTATGTCTATTGAGATGTTCATACAGTTTTTAATTCTTCAATTTGTTAATGTGGTATATCACACTGATTGATTTGTGAATATTAAAAAATTCTTGCATCCCTGGGGTAAATCCCACTTGATCATTGTGTATGATTCTTTTAGTCTATTGTTGGATTCGGTTTGCTAGTATTTTGTGGAGGATTTTTGTATCTATGTTCATCAGTTGATATGGACCTGCAATTTTCTTTTTTTGTGATAACTTTTTCTGCTTTTGGTATCAGGATGATGCTGGTCTCACAGAATAAGTTCAAGAGTGTTCCTTCCTCTACAACTTTTTGGAATAGTTTGAGAAGGATAGATGTTAACTCTTCTCTGAATGTTTGGTAGAATCCACCTGTGAAGCCACCAGGTCCTGGACTTTTGTTTTTTGGGAGTTTTAAAATTACTGATTCAATTTCAGTACTGGTAATTGGTCTGTTCATATTTTCCATTTCCTTTTGGTTCAGTCTTGGGAGATTTGCACCTTTCTAAGAATTTGTCCATTTCTTCTAGGTTGTCCATTTTATTGACATAGAGCTGTTCTTAGCAGTCTCTTATGATCCTTGGTATTTCTGTGGTGTCAGTTGTAACTGTTCCTTTTTCATTTCTGATTTTGTTGATTTGGGCCCTCTCCCTTTTTTTCTAGATGAATCTGGTTAAAGGTTTATCAATTTTGTTATCTTTTCAAAGAAACAGCTTTTAGTTCCATTGATCTTTTCTGTATTTGTCCCTATTTCATTTATTTCTGCTCTGATCTTTATGATTTCTTTCCTTCTATTAATTTTGGGTTTTGTTTCTTCTTCTTTCTCTAGTTGCTTTAGGTGTCAGGTTAGGTTGTTTATTTAAGATTTTTCTTCTTTCCTGAGGTAGGCTTGTATCACTATAAACTTCCCTCTTAGAACTACTTTTGCTGCATCCCCTAGGTTTTAGATTGTCATGTGTTTGTTTTCATTTGTCTCCTCTTTGATTGCTTCAGTGATCCCTTGGTTGTTTAGTAGCATATTGTTTAGCCTCCAAATGTTTGTGTTTTTGTAATTTTTTTCTTGTAGTTGACTTCTAGTCTCATAGCATTGTGGCCAGAAAAGATGCTTGATGTGATTTCAATTTTCTTAAATTTACTGAGGCTTGTTTTGTGGCCTAGCATGTGATCTATCCTGGAGAATGTTCCATGTGCACTTGAAAAGAATGTGTATTCTGCTGCTTTCAGATGCAACGCTCTCCCTATATATAACAATTAAGTCCATCTGGTCTGATGTGTCATTTAAGGCCAGAGTTTCCTTATTAATTTTCCATCTGGATGATCTGTCCATTGATGTAAGTGGGGTGTTAAAGCCCCCTACTATTATTGTGTTACTGCCAATTTCTCCTTTTAGGTCCATTAATATTTGCCTTATATATTTAGGTGCTCCTATGTTAGGCACATATATATTTACAATTGTTATATCTTCTTCTTGATTGATCACTTGATAATTATGTAGTGCCCTTCTTTGTCTCTTTTAACAGTCTTTGTTTTAAAGTCTATTTTGCCTGATATAAATATTGCTACTCCACCTTTCTTTTGATTTCCATTTGCACAGAATACCTTTCTCCATTCCCTCACCTTCAGTCTGTGTGTGTCTTTAGAATCAAATTGAGTCTCTTGTAGGCAGCATATATACAGGTCTTTTTTGGTATTCATTTAGCCACTCTATGTCTTTTGACTGGAGCATATATAATCCATTTACATTTAAGGTAATTATTGATATGTATGTTCTTACTGCTATTTGGTTAATTGTTTTGGGGTTGTTTTGTAGGTCTTTCTTTCCCTTCTTTTGTTCTCTTCTCTTGTGATGATGACTATCTTTAGTGTTACGTTTGGATTCATTTTTCTTTTTTTGTGTGTATATCTATTATAGATTTTTGATTTGTGGTTACCATGAGGTTTTTATATAGCTATTGATCTATCTATCTATCTATCTATCTATCTAGGGTTGTTTTAAGTTGCTGGTCTCTTAATTAAAATACATTTTAACAACCCTCATTTGTACTCTCCTCCCCTCATAATTAGTGTTTTTGATATCACATTTTACATCTAATTGTTTTGTGTATCCCTTAACTGCTTATTGTGGATATAGATGATTTTACTACTTTTGTCTTTTAACCTTCCTACAAGCTTTGTGTGTGGATGATTTCTTACCTTTACTGCGTGTTTGCTGTTACTGGTGAGCTTTTCATTTCATAATTTTCATGTTTCTAGTTGTGGCCTTTTCTCTTTCACTTAGAGAAATTCCTTCAACATTTTTTGTAAAGCTAGCTTGGTGGTGCTGAACTCTCTTAGCTTTTGTCTGTAAAGCTTTCAATCTCTCCATCCAATCTGAATGAGAGACTTGCTGGGTAGAATATTCTTGGTTTTAGGTTTTTCCCTTTCATCACTGTAGATATATCATGCCACTCCTTTATGGTCTGCAGAGTTTCTATTGAAAAGTCAGCTGAAAGCTTTATGGGTGTTCCCTTGTATGCTATTGCTCTTCCCTTGCTGTTTGTAATATTCTCTTTATCTTTAATTTTTCTCATTTTAATTACAATATGTCTTGGTTTGTTCCTCTTTGGGTTAATCCTGTATGGGACTCTCTGTACTTCCTGGCTTGGGTGACTGTTCCCTTTCCCAGGTTAGGGACGTTTTCAGCTATTATTTCTTCAAATATGTTCTCAGCCACTTTCTCTCTCTTCTCCTTCTGGGACCCCTATAATGTGAATATTAGTGCGCTTGATGTTGTCCCAGAGGCCTCTTAAACTGTCATTTCTTTTCACTCAAAAAGAGTCCATTGTTGATGAACCACTGCAGATGCTTAAGGTGTCAGTCAAGTCCCTTTCCCAGGTTAGGGACGTTTTCAGCTATTATTTCTTCAAATATGTTCTCAGCCACTTTCTCTCTCTTCTCCTTCTGGGACCCCTATAATGTGAATATTAGTGTGCTTGATGTTGTCCCAGAGGCCTCTTATACTGTCATTTCTTTTCATTCAAAAAGAGTCCATTGTTGATGAACCACTGCAGATGCTTAAGGTGTCAGTCAAGAAAAGGAACTGAGTTAAATGTCTTACTTAACTCCAGTCTAATTATCAAGACCAGGATATTAACACTGATGTAGTATTATGAGTTAATCTATACACCTTATTCAAATTTTGCCAATCTTCCCCCTAATGTCCAGAATCCAATCCAGGATCACATGATACATTTAAGTGTCTATTATTTGTCCTCAGTTTTCTTTAAACATCTTGTTTTCTTTCATCTTTCTTGAGATTTTTGGAGGGTACTGGGCAGGTATTGTATAGACTGTCTTTCAGTTTAACTCTTTCTGTTATTCCCTCATGACTAAATTCAGGTTATGCACTTTTTTCAAGAATACCACAGAACTGGTTTCTGTGTCCTTCTCAGTACTAAATGCTTTCACTTTAAATTTAATTGCTTCTGGTGCTTTTTGTTGCCTCATTAAGATCCTCTTCTTCAGGATGCCAAATGGTGTTCAGCTCATGGAATCCACAGAAGAAGAGGCAGGGGAAAGATTTATGAGATCCTCTAATTAGGCTGTAAGCTCCATCATTGGAAAGCTTTCAGAATCATGTCATTTTTTAGCTCCAAATCTTAGCACAGGGGCTGACATATGGTGTTTAGGGTTTGCTGAAGGAATGAATCACATTTCATTTCATTACCCCCAGACATTCAAAAGAGAATCTGAAAGAGGTGTAAAATCAGGATTTCCAGATTCATGTATTTGGGCTGCTGGGATGATGAAATTCCCAGAATAAGGAATATGCAAATCCCCACTGTACCTACTTCACAAACAAGGAGGCCTACTCCCTACCATTACTTCATTTTTACTATTTTTCTTTCACAAAAGGAAAAAATATACCTGATTGTCCGCTGGAAAAAAAAAAGGCACTGTGTGGCATGAGATTTGGCAATCGGAAGTAGCTCTCTGGAATAACAAGCAGTAGTTGTTTCACAGGTTTGTGCTAATGCATTACAATGGAAACCAAATACTGTTTCTTACCACTGACAAATTACTGTAAGATGCTTAGTCAATAATAAAAATGCAGTACTAGTTGGCACTATTCAAGAAAAATACCAACTCGCTATATATATAGAAATTATGAAAAAGCTTTTGCTCAGCAGAGAGTAAAAACACAGTATTATTCCACAGTCTTCTTTAAGAATTTAACCCAGGTGGACAGTATGTCTAAAAGGGTTAAGATTTAGTACCTGCCCTTAAGAAGCTTATGATCCTGTATATGTTTGTGCATATGCAGGTGAACAGACATAGAAATCAAATGCTGACTGCAATTAGACCTAGATGGAGACACAGGTTTATGAGTTTATGCTGCCAGAACACAGAGGGAAGGGCACTTAATTCTGTTTTGGGAAAGGAGTAACATTTGAAAGCATTTTTTGGATGGGTATTTCAGACTAAGAGAACACCATGAACAGGTGGTGAAACAAATGCATTTAGTATAATCCTATGCTAAATGCATTTAGTATAATCCTATGCTATCATTAAAAATGACATTTGGGTAATGAATCCAGAAAACATATCAAAGTCAGGCGTTAGAAAATGCATTTGCTGATATGACTCTGGTCAGTAAAATTGGACTTTTTCAAAACAAATTTTACCTTCTCACACATGAAACTAAATGCACACTAAACTGACAGAACACCTATCAGACCAGAAACCAGATACCTAACCATCATGCACCATCCAGAAATGCAGCTTCCCAAGAAAATTCAAAATAGGGATGAGGTTTAGATTCACTGATATTTTGGACTTCCCTGGCGGTGCAGTGGTTAAGAATCCTCCTGCCAATGCAGGAGACACGGGTTTGATCCCTGGTCCAAGAAGATCCCACATTCCGCAGAGCAACGAAGCCCGTGCACCACAACTACTGAGCCTGTGCTCTAGAGCCCATGAGCCACAACTACTGATCCTGCGTGCCACAACTACTGAAGCCCACGCGCCTAGAACCCGAGCTCCGCAACAAGAGAAGCCACTGCAATGAGAAGCTGCGCACCACAATGAAGAGTAGCCCCTGCTCGCCGCAACTAGAGAAAGCCCATGCACAGCAAAGAAGACCCACTGCAGCCAAAAATAAATAAGTTTATTTCCAAAATGTATATAAAAAAAGGATTCATTGATATTTCATGCAAGTCCATCAAGATTTATTTATCCATGAATCCTTACTACACTTGGAAAAGGCAGGCAAGTGTGTCCCCCATGACCACCTTTCCTGAATTCCAATCCAAACAGCCATACAAACCCTGAAGAATAGCAGATATTTAGCCAGACTGGTCTTAACTGAAGCCAGCAGAGTATCTTGCTCAAAATGGGGGTTCATAGTGGGTGTTGAGATACAAGAGCCTAATTAGGTAATTTTCCAAATTTCCATCCATTCTCTTCAACAGGACTTGTCAACAGAATCTTCACACTTCAAACACCCCTACTCTTTTTGAAGGGTACTCAATTTCAGACTCCAGTGCATGCCTTCCTATTCTGGAAGAATTGCACCTGTGATAACCTGGTTCTTCCACCATCTCAGCCTCAGTCACCGTGGAAGAGGAGAAGAATCTGAACTTTGATTCAAAGGCAGGATTTCTACGTGGGTCTACCTACAGGGAGAAAATGAAGGAAACCACGTGGACACCCAGACAAAGTCTTATGAGGGAGACACTTTGCATTCACTAATAAATTAGCATCCTGTTTTTACATGTCAAAAAAATGACATTTAACGTCTCTCCCTATGATACCAGCCTGTGTCACTGGTCTCCCTCTTCTGTTCGTTGAAAAGTGCAACACCTTTGGCGAGTGGGTGTGGCTTGGAGGAAGACGTTTCAGGGGCTGATAGAAGTTATATTCTAGGAAGCACTTATTTTCTTGTAGCACCATCCAGTTGCTGCATTTGAAGAACGCTCTACTTGGTATTTGCCCTGTTATTTAATCTAAAGTCAGAGGGCCTGGAATTTTATTTTATTTTAATTTTGGTCTTATTTATACATGTTTAATTCACATGCACTCTTTTCCTTTTTTCTTTGAAATATAAAAACTTTTAATGACGTATAGTTGATTTACAATGCTGTGGCAATCTCTGCTGTAGAGCAAAGCGACTCAGTTGTACACAGAGACATTCCTTTTTAATATTCTTGTCCATTATGGTTTATCACAGGTATTGTATACAGTTCCCTGTGCTGTACATTAGGACCTTGTTTTTTATTCATTCTAAATGTCATAGTTTGCATCCACCAACCCCAAACTCCCAGTCCACCCCTCTCCATCCCCTCCTCTTCCCTGGCAACCACAAGTCTGTTCTCTATGTCCATGAGTCTGTTTCTGTTTTGTAGATGTGTTCATTTGTGCCATATTTTAGGTTCCACATATAAGTGATATCATATATTTGCCTTTCTCTTTCTGACTTACTTAACTCTGTATGATAATCTCTAGTTGCATCCACGTTGCTGCAAATGGCATTATTTTGTTCTTTTTTATGGCCGAGTAGTATTCCATTGCATATATGTACCACATCTTCTTTATCCATTCACCTGTCAATGGACATTTAGGTTGTTTTCATGTTTTGGCTATTGTGAACAGTGCTGCTATGAACAGAGGGGTGCATGTATCTTTTTGAATTATAGTTTTGTCTGGGTATATTCCCAGGAGTGGGATTGCTGTATCACATGGTAATTCTGTTTTTAGTTTTCTGAGGAACCTCCATACTGTTCTCCATAATGGTTGTACCAACTTACATTCCCACTGACAGTGTAGGAGGGTTCCCTTTTCTCCACACAGAGGGTCTGGAATTTTAACCTGACCTGTAGACCAGAGAGGTTGAAAGTGCTTTACTCTTGGTTGATACCCACGTTGCCCTTCTGCCTGGGAGTCTGTCTGGCCCCTTTCCATAAACATTTTTTTTCCAACGCTTACAGCTCTTCAGTAGAAACTTGTTACATGCATCATCATTTGTGAAGTTGGAGAGTCACAGCTTCAGCTATTTGACAGGCTTCCCATGGTGAAGGCTTTGATCTCTAACACTCAGAAAATCTCAGCAGCAAGCTGCTCTCCCCTCTCTCCTTTCCTGCGGTACCACCTCGCACAGGGCTCTGAGGAGCACGTTCCTTCTCAGGGGATGAGCACTCCCTACTTGGTTTGTTAATAGGCAATGTGAGGCAGAAATAAGAGGACATAATTTTAATTTTGTCTTAGCACCCATCTGGATGCTGTTTTGGAGTGAATGTGTCCCACAAAATTCATATAAAATCTAATCCCCGATGTGATTATGTTTGGAGGTGGGGCCTTTGGGAGGTAATTAGATCCTGAGAGTGGAGTCCTCAAGAATGGGATTAGTGCCTTATCAGAAGAGGCCAGAGAGCTGGCAGTCTTTCTGTCACATGAGGCTACACCAAGAAGCTGGCCAGCTGCACCATCAGAGCACTCTCTCCAGAACCCAACCACACTGAAACCCTGACCTCAGACTTCCAGCCTGCAGAACCATGAGAAATAAATTTCTGTTGTTGACAAAAAATAAAATAATGTTTATGGGTTTTATAAATATGGAAAATGTTTATGTAACATTTAGTTTAAAAAGCAGGATGAAAGACACAGAGACTACATAATATCAAGAAACTAAGATAATGTATTTTCGGGGGGAAAAAATTCTAGAAAGAAACACAGTGAAATGTTTCCAAGTGTTTTGTCTGAGTGGCCAATTAAAGCTTTTTTTCCTTTTTACTTTTCTGTATTGTTCTAAAATTTTACAAGTGTCGTGTCTTACTTCTGTAAGACATACCTACAGTTCAGAAAGAAAAAAGAATATATATGAGCGATTAGGGAATAGCAAGTAGCTCTGCATGGCTGCATACAGTGTGGAACATCAGGAAATCAAGCTGGAAACACAGACTGAGCTAGTTGGTGGAGGGCCCTGGATGTCCTACTGCGGAGTCTGAGCTTGATTTCCAGGTGGCAGGGAGCTAGTGAAGTTACCTAGCACTGCATTTCAGCCCCCTTTGTTTCTTGGCCAATCAGCACTAAGGCAGAGGGCACATTTGTTCTCTCTTCCAGGAACTAGTCTTCCCATCATAAGCTACAACTTTTATCCTAATGCATTCCACCTTTGTCCAACCTGAATGGCTCACTTCTTACCTGGGTCCCTATTTATTTCTGTAATGAAGATTGTACTCAGAGCTGTTCACTGAACCCTCTCCGGCTTGGCTGGGAAAATAAGGCTTTGCTGCCGAACATGAGCAGGGAAAGCCAAAGACCCTTCCGCATGGGGATCCGGGTCCCACCTAAGGATCAACCACCACTTATCTCAGATACAGTATCAAAGCATCACAGAAGGATCCACCTCTCCTGCGCAGGCTGGAGGAGGAAATTTTATACTCTTGGCCTTGACTTCAAACGTAGCAAGATGTCTAAAAGCTGGAGAACCAAAGCAGAGAAAATAGGTGGCTTTACTTGCCCAAGGCCAGTCACTAGCTGGGGAAGTATGCAGAAAGTCAAAAGAACAATGAATAAGTGACGCCTACAACATCCTACAATTGACCGCTGAACAACACAGGTTTGAACTGCACAGGTCCACTTATACAAGGATTTCTTTCACTAAATACGTACTAGGGTACTACACAGTTGGCAGTTGGTTGAATGTGTGGATGTGGAACCATGGATACAGAGAGCTGACTGTAAAGCTATACAAGGAGTTTTGACTGCATGGAGGGTAGGGCACCACAATCCCCGCCGTTGTTCAAGGGACAACTGTAGTAAAATAGTGCATCACAGAGTACAGGCTGGTAGGAAAGCAAGAGACACCAAAAAGGAGCTGGAAGAACAGGCAGGTGGCTGGAATGTTGTGTAAGTGGCAGAGTCATAAAAATACAAGACCATGGTCAGCAGGGAGAAGTTCAGACTTGGGGATTCAGAGGTAAAGCATCTGCAGCTGATTCAAGGGCCAAGTAAGAGGTGCCCAGGGGGCACTGCAGTGCAGTGACGATGGGGTATGCTGGGGAAGAGAAGAAAGACCAAAGTCATCCAGGATGACATCAGGGGATGGGCAGGAGAGGAAGATGTCTAAGAACACAAGGGGCGGCATCCTGGAGGTGGGTAGATGATTAAAATAAGGATAGAAGAGGGGTGAATAAACAGAAAACCCAAACGAAGGTACAGGCACACCTCGTTTTACTGCACTTTGCAGATATTGTGTTTTTTACAAATTGAAGGTTTGTGACAACCCTGCATAGTGCAAGTCTATTGACACCATTTTCCCAACAGCTCACTTCATGTCCCTGTATCACACTGTGGTAATTCTCGCCATATTTCAAACTTTTTCATTATTATTATATTTGCTACAGTGCTCTGTGATCAGTGATCTTTGATGTTGCTACTGCAAAAAGATTATGACTCACTGAAGGCTCAGACGATGCTTAGCATCTTTTTAGTAATAAAGTATTTCAAAATTAAGGTATGTACATTTTTTAGACATACCGCTATTGCACAGATTATAGTATAGACATAACTTTTATATGCACTGGGAAACCAAAAAATTCCTGTGACGCACTTTAATGCAGTATTAGCTTTATGGCAGTGGTCTGGAACCAAACCAGCAGTATCTCCAAGGCATGCCTGTCATTAAGTGACAGAGGGGAATAACGTCTGGAAGAGGCAGTGAAGCTCAAATAAACGCCAACCTCACTTCCTAGTTCTGAAATACAGGAGAGAGTGATTAGCTTCCACAACCCCACTATGGTCATTCCTTCAAATTTAGGTTGACCTCATTACAGATCACCTGAGAATTACTGAAGTGAGAAAAGAAACGTTTTTCCCCCTATCAAACTGACTTATCCTAATAACTTATTGTACCCACAAAGGAGTCTTGAAGAAGGGGAAGAGGTGAGAAGAGAGACACTCTCACAGTTTCATATACTTCTGGTGGGAATGAAAACTGGCATAACCTTTCTAAAATGCAATTTGGAAAACTGTATCAAGGGACACAAAGATACTTATATCCTTTGACCCAGAATTCTATTTCTTTGAGTTTATCCTAAAAATATTAAAGATGTACATAGAAATGAACTAAAATATTTCAACAGTGTAAACCTAAAAACAACCCAAAGGTACCAACAAACAAGGGAACAACTAAAAAACTAGGCTGCAACCATGGGATGGACCACTATGCAGCTTTTAAATACAATGTTTTCCAATTATTTATGAAAGAGTAAATGCTATATGAAACATTAAATTTTGTACATTTCTTTATTGCTTAAAAATACAGTATATTAATAGAAGATTTAAGGTACACTAAGGCCAACAGATCAGGAGACAAAAAGGCAGACTGCTACTCACGGTTCCCAGGAGGAGGGGGCATGCCAGGCCACATGGGGCCACAAGGGAAAGCACCAGGGCCAGTCAGGAGGCAGAGGGAGAGGGGCATCTGTGGGTAAGAGTCTCTACTGTGGTTTCTGTGGGAAGGAATGGGCAAGACAGGCTGAGCAGGTTTAGTTTGGGCTAGTTTGAATGATTTCAGCAGCCTGTGGGGCATCGGGGCTGTCCCTCATTGTCTGGTACCTGGCCCAGGGGCAATTAGGACAGGCAGACAGTAGCCCAGAGTGTGAGATCCCAATGAAGGAGGTGGCCGGGGCGTGGGCTCCGGATTGGCTGGTGTGGTATCTGACAAGCGCACTCACAGGGCAAGTTGTTTACTCTCAGTGGGCGGATCCTGGGAGGGGCAGTCCCTCCCGAATCAGCAGGGTCCCACATGTGAAAGCATCAGAATACAGAAAATGAAGAACATGGTGAATGCATTTATTTTCCTTAATTTAAAATTATTTGAAAATAAAAAATTTCAAATTTTCTACAACTAACACATACTATATTTTTAATTTAGAAAAAATAAATATTCCCCCCAAAGTTTTGTGTTATGCACAAGCCTTGGGCATTTTTTTGAAAGGATAAATTTATACCACTATTTGAAGAGTCATGTATGCGGCCCTTCTTATATTGTTTTTCTGTTTTTGTTTTTTACATCTTTATTGGAGTATAATTGCTTTACAATCGTGTGTTAGTTTCTGCTTTATAACAAAGTGAATCAGTTATACATATACATATGTTCCCATATCTCTTCCCTCTTGCGTCTCCCTCCCACCCTCCTATCCCACCCCTCTAGGTGGTCACAAAGCACCGAGCTGATCTCTCTGTGCTATGTGGCTGCTTCCCACTAGCTATCTATTTTACGTTTGGTAGTGTATATATGTCCATGCCACTCTCTCTTATATTGTTTTTTAAACTTTTTTAAACCCAAAGAGCAAATACAGACTGCTGACACCATGAACTTGTTGTTGCTGAAGATATGAGAACATACTGAGCCACTTTCATGGCACATCTTAATGTTTTCCTAAAGAGAAGCGACAGGGAGTTTCTAATCAAATGCACACGAGTCCAGACTGACCCTTGTCCTAAACTGTGTGTGAAAGAGAGGTCTGTTGGCGAAGTATTTAAGGAAGAGTCAAGAAGAAATTTTCCACAAGCGTTACCTGCCTATAGAGGATTCCTTTTGTTGAGGAGGCAGGGAGAGCAGGTAACTGTTCTGATTTCTGAAAGTGGCAGCCACGCTGGATAACCGATTGAAAGCACCCATCAGGTAGCATGTTTAATGCTTTGGAAAGAACTGTGACACCACAGAGTCCATAAAAGGCTGTTGTCTGTGGCAGGGAATAGCCACAGTCTGCCGAAAGCACTGCTTCTTCATGGGGAGTGACGAAGTAACCTGACAACCTGTACTGATTTCTGACGATTCTCCTGAGGGAAGAACCTCCTGACCGTATGGCCTTCATGGAGCCCAGCTCAAGTTCAGCCCCCATTGCAGTAACACTGCTTCCCACACGTGAGCAGCGAACCAGGCACAGCCAAGAGCACTTCTGTCCAAGCTTCCCCACCTCACTGTGTGGCTCCAGGTGAGTGGTTTACCCTCTCTGTGGAGTCCTCATCTGTAAAATAGAGGTTATGATACCGACTAGAGTTCCCTTGCAGAGCTTTGATAAGAAAAAAAATGAGATAAATGTTGAAGCCTCTTGGAATCTATGAAGTTTTGCTGGACAGATAGTAGGTAGGACATTAATTACTTACCTGAATTGGGTATAATGGGCTTATGGCCACGCAAAAGATCTAAATGGATGCCGATGTGCACCTCTCTCTACCCTGACACAAACGGTCAGATTGAATGATGATGTAACTGTTAAAGATGACTGAGGTCTGAGTCAAATTAAGGGGCAGCTACAGAGCTATATTAAACCAGAAGTATTGTATCAGATAATTCAGATCTCCACATGAAAATCCTCATATAATTAGTAAACAAGAAATTTCTCCCGCTGCTTCTGAAGAAGGTAATGTGAGACATTCATCAATAACCAAACACATAATTCAAAACTGTGATCGTTGCTGTGAAAAAAGCAGTACGCTACTCAATATGCAGACCACCAGCAGTACGATCATCGCACAAGAGCTTTGACTACTGCGTTTCGCTGCTCAAAATTCAACTGTGGCTCCCCACTGAATTTTTTTTTAATTGAAGTATAGTTGACTTCCCATGTTATGTTAGTTTCGGGTGTACAGCTCCCCGCTGAAGTTTTTTTTTTTTTTTTGCGGTCCGCGGGCCTCTTACTGCTGTGGTCTCTCCCGTTGCGGACCACAGGCTCCGGACGCGCAGGCCCAGCGGCCATGGCTCACGGGCCCAGCCGCTCCGCGGCATGTGGAATCCTCCCGGACCGGGGCACGAACCCGCGTCCCCTGCATCGGCAGGCGGACTCCCAACCACCGCGCCACCAGGGAAGCCCCCCGCTGAATTTAAGATGACATGAAATACAAAGTTTTTCAGCCTCCCTACGAGCCTCACCACAATGCCGCTCTCTTACTCGTGACCCAGGCAACAGGCACAAAGCACTAAGTGACAGTCCCCAGTCATGTCAGGTTCCCCCCTGGCTCTGCTTCTCTAGGCATGCTTATGCCTGGAATGCCCTGTTCCCAAATCAGGTTAACATAAACTTACTTGTCAAGACATGTTATCTCCAAAAGAAGCCCTCTCTGACCACTGCCCCCCAAACCTGACACCTAACTGGGGCCCCTCCTATGTAATCCAGTAGCACCTTGTAATTGATACCATCATTGAGCTGATCCCACTTCACTGTAGTTATCTGGTCACTAGTCATTCTCTCTCACCAGACACAGCTCCTTGAGGGCAGGGACCATGTTTGTATTCCCACCTTAAAACAATCCCTGACACACCACCCACACTCAGTAACTGAGGAAATGACGGATTATTCAATTAACTAGTATTAGGTCAATCCCTTACCTATTTGGAAAATATTAGATCTCTATTTCCCGCTATTTACCAAAATAAATTTGTGCTGGATGAATGAGTTAAATGTAGGAAAATAAAATCATAAAAGTGTAAAGAAAAAAATATGTGACTATTTACATAACCTTAAAGTGAGGACTTTCAAAGTATGAGGCCAAAGGTAAAAACCGCAAAAGAAATGATTACATTAAAAAGTTAAATTTTCTACATATCAAAAACCACCATAAAATTAAGACATGAAAAAACCAGGAAAAGGTTTCCCCAAGCCCTTCCCTCCACCCCAATCCCAGGCAAACAGTGACTTGCTTTTAGTTTTTTAACCATTTGTTTGCATTTTCTAGATTTTATATAAATAGAATCATATGACATACCCTTTTGAGTCTGGCCTCTTTCCCTCAAAATGATTTTGAGATTCATCCACGTTGTTGTGCGGTTTTATTGCCAATTTGTTTCCCCTTGGGTGGGTATCATATTTTGTGTATCCACGGAATTCATTTGTTGATGACCATTTGGCTTATTTCCAATTTGTGGCTATTGTAAATAAGGCTGCTTCAAATATTCATGTACCAGTCTCTGCTTAGACAAATGTTTTCCTTTATCTTGGGTAAATACTTAGACACAGAACATGGGTTGCAAGGTAGGTACATGGTTACATTTTGGGGAAACTGCCATACTGTGTCCCTAAGCGGTTATGCCGTTCCACATTTCCACTAGCAGTATCTCAGAGTTCCAGCTGCTCCATCCTCACCAACAACTGGCACTGTCAGCCCTTTTAACTTTATCCATTCTAATGAATGGGTTGTGCGATGGATTACATAGTAATCCATGTAATTTTAAGACGTTTTTATTATTTGAAAAGGTTACTTCTTGGAAAGCCAAAAAGTCTCTCTGTAATTTCTATCCAACATCCCTACGTCTGATAAGTCTAATAAGTTTTAATTCAGTTGCAAGTACTTGCATACTTACTATTGTGCAAGGCACTGCATTAGAAGCTAGAGAGGATGCAAGGATAAGTATGACATGGCATTCACCCT
Source organism: Neophocaena asiaeorientalis asiaeorientalis (assembly GCF_003031525.2). NCBI lineage: Eukaryota > Metazoa > Chordata > Mammalia > Artiodactyla > Phocoenidae > Neophocaena > Neophocaena asiaeorientalis. The sequence goes on along the minus strand of NW_020176571.1, from coordinate 21,539,045 downwards.
CAAAGAGTTCAGTCAGATAAGTATAGAAATAACCCAACTACAAGGTGGACTGGAAGGTATCTTTGGAGAACTCTGGGTCACAGCACTCCATGAAGGCTTCAGGAAGGAGGTGGCATCTCAGATAGTTTGTATATAGTATAGAACCCCTCAAACTTTGGTGGACAACCATAATATCCCACACTTTTGTCCTAAATTCTTCTCTCCCCTAAGCCAAACCATGTGATTCTTTCAAACATTACCCATAGGTTGCCTTGTTACTAGCCTGGTTGCTCTCTTCTGAACATACTTTGGCTAAAAATACTTTGATGTGTGGTGTGATCGGAACTCAACATCCAAGAATTGTCACCTCCACAGAGAGGAGAGTAGAACTCTGAATGATAATGTTCTGATTATACTTTCATTATGTATAAGACTGCACTAGCTTTTATTTTATACATTGGGCCTTCACTTTAAACTGTTGATTCGGGCTTCCCTGGTGGCGCAGTGGTTGAGAACCTGCCTGCCAATGCAGGGGACACGGGTTCGAGCCCTGGTCTGGGAAGATCCCACATGCCGCAGAGCAACTGGGCCCGTGAGCCACAACTACTGAGCCTGCGCATCTGGAGCCTGTGCTCCGCAACAAGAGAGGCTGCGATAGTGAGAGGCCCGCGCACCGCGATGAAGAGTGGCCCCCGCTCGCCACAACTAGAGAAAGCCCTCGGACAGAAACGAAGACCCAACGCATCCAAAAATAAATAAATAAAATTTAAACTGTTGATTCATTCATGTAATTTTAGAACTGTAACTGACATTAGAGATGGTCTAGTGTAGCTCCTTCTTCTTCCAAGAAAGAAACAGAGTTCCATAGTTGATTAAGTTCCTTGCCCTTTATCATATGGCCAGACATTGATGGAGGAGGGACTGCTATGTAAGTCTCCTGATTCCCAGGTAGGGATCTTCTGGGGTAAACCCAAATCTGTCTTTTCTATGGGCTGCTGTTAAGTCACATCTTTACCATTTCATACGTCTGCATTTTGTTTTACACTGAGGTGCTGGCCCTTTTTTTTGTTGTTAAGTTTAATCTTCTTTGGTATCACCCTATCAACATCTTTTTGGATTCAGAATCTGTCTACCAGATTGACTAAGCCTCCTTAAAATATGCCATCTGCAGAAGTGACCAGCATGACATTTACATTTTCAAACCAAATGTCCGGCTGGCATGTTGAACAGCAACAACAAAAAACCAAAGAGGGAAGAGCAGGGAATTATTCACTGTGACCAAATACAGCATAGACAAAGCGAGAGCTCAAGTCAGAGTCACAGAGGTAAGCAGAAGGCTGACACTAGGGAAGAGATATGAATGGTCAGAGTGGACTCAGACAATCAGCAGATAGGAGAAAGGATCCACTCTGGGGTGGGGAAAGCAGTCCGGGAGTATGACAGTGAACAATGCGAGGGTGTCAGAGAGCCTCAGGGATTAAGTGGTGTTCGCTGCATGGACTACGTTGGGCCTCCTGGCTTAAAATGGGCCAGAGGGCAATCTGGTTTCCTATATGACACATCCCTGCTACTAGTAAGGAGGGGCCAGGGATCTCCCAGGCTTGCTCTGTGCAAAGGCATTTATATTCCAGAGCATGTGTGACGTAACATGTGGATTTGCTTACATCGTTCCCATCTGACTAGGTACTAAAAATGGCTTTAAAATAAGCAGATGCCCTGGATCTCCTGCATGGCGTATGCTAAGGCCCTCCATATCTGGTCATGAGGGCGCAGTGCTCAGGGTGGAACACAAACCAATTGCATGGGTGTGAATGGGAGGAGTAGGATACAGGAGGATAGGAAATTTATGGCTTCTAAGCCTTAGAATGAGCTAAAAAGACAGTTCCCCAGTTTGCAGCACAACAGTACAACACAGCAGGTAGAAAGGGCGTGGGAGCAAAAGAGCTAGGCAAGTCCCCTATTGGCCTAGTCACCTGATGAGTGGAACCTGTCAGCTGTGGCCCTTGGACATCCTGCATATCGTGCCATCAGTACATACTCATCAAGCTCCTATGAAGCAGACACCGTGCTGTAGGGGCTGAGAATATGATGGTGACCAGAGACCGCTCCTTCATGGAACTGGAAATCGGATCGATCCTCCTGTAATAGCTGGGATTCTACCAGGTATTAACCAAAGGCTCGAGTGCTGCTGGTGGTGCGGTGAAATGGAAAAAAAGGACAAATTATTGGGAAAAGGCATCATTTACGCATTTCAATGAATAAAATCTGGAACGTGATCTTAAATGTTAAGGTTCACAGCCCGCTCGCTTGCTGTATGACATTCAATGCCAAAGATGTCATTCCTATAGACTTTTAACAGTTCCTAAGTTCGTTCATTTGTTAACGAGTTGTTTCTCATCTGATAGAGTGGGGAAGTGGAAGATTCTCTTGGTTAATTCTTTATTTACTATTTGATTCAACTACTGTTTGATTGACCTATATTCAAAAGTACTGCCTTTTAAGTATCTGTTTTGATCTGGAAAAAAACAAACAACTTTTGCTCAAAAAGATAAAAATTACTATAAAATATAAAACCCTAAAAATATACACCTGATTTTCTTAATTTGCAATAAAAGGTTAAGAGGAGGGAAAGGGAACAAAAGACATTATCCTGTCCAATTCACTCACCTTACAGTTGAGGAAACTGAGGCTCAGAGTGTGAAACAAGATGCCCAGCCGTGTGTTACACTACAGTTTCAATAAAAGAAACAGAGCTTAAATACAGTAGCCTCCTTTGGAGAAACAGTTCTCATGCATGTCCCACTCTCAATCACTACAGAAATTCAAAAACAAAAACAAAAGCACTCAATCCCACTGGGGAAGGCAGTCCTCCCTCCCTCGAGCTTTTAGCAAGCAAGCGGTGGGTAGCGCTTTCGGGGGAGGGAGTTACACTACTGCAGTAATATACTGAGGAAAGCTATAAACACAGTGGGTCTGGATTGCAGTAAGACTTTTTTTTCAAAGATGGAGAGTAGTGAGCTACTTTAATTCTCCAATATAGTCTCGAGAAAAAAAACGGATGAGAAGAGATTTTCGGCAGGAACATCAGTTAGGCAGCACTCCCTGCAGTAAACCAGACTGGTCAGGAGAGTGATAGGAAAGGGGATTAAGTCACTATGCTGGGCGAGATCACAGCTGCTGCTGCTGTCAGCATCCCCACTTCCACCACCACCACCAATTAAATAATCTTGTGCTGAATCTTTACATGCCAGGCACCGTGACCTTTACATACCTTACTTCGTACAATCCTCACAACAGCCCTATGGTGATGGTTTAGTGTATGAGGAAACAGCCTCAGAGGAATGAAGTAACTTGCTGCCACGGTCTTTTTGCCGTGTCAGCTTGGCTGGCTACAGTCCTCAATTCACTCAGTCAGATACGAATCTAAGTGCCGCTGTTGAAGGTATTTCGTAGATGTGATTAAACTCTATAATCAGTCGACATGAATAGGGGTGACTGTCCTAGATTAGGGTCAGGGTTAGAGTTGGGCTAGGGTTATCTAGGGTTATCCTAGATGATATGGGTGGGCCTGATTTAATCAGTTGAAAGGCCTTAAAAACAGAGCTGAGGCTTCCCTGAAGAAGAAACTCTGCCTATGGACAGCGGCTTCGGGTCTGTGCCTGAGAGCTCCAGCCTGCCTTTTCTGATGGCCCAGCCTACGAATTCCAGGCTTGTCTGGCTTGCTCCCACATTTGCATAAGCCAATTCCTTGTAATAAATCTCTTAATATACGTATCTCCTACTGGTTCAGCTCCTCTGGTTGAACCCTGACTGGTACACATGCCAAAGATCACACAATTATTAGGTGAAAGAGCTCACATTCTTCCAAAGCCAAAAGTAGGCCAGTATTCCACACCCCCTCCCAACAGAAGTTCAGTTTTAGACATCAGAACATCACAGAAATGGCACCTCATCCAGAGGTCTAGCAGGCTTCGAAGAAAAGGATAAAAGCTCTGGAGGCCAGTCTGCCTGGGTTCAAATCCTGGTTCTGCTACTCACTATGCAAACTTTACCTTGGGCAACGTACTTAAAATCTCTGTGTCTCAATTTCTTCCTCAGAAACATGGAACAATAGTAGTACCAACTTTACAGATTTGCTGAAGATTCGTGAATCACACCATGTCAAGCATTTAGACAACTAGCACAGAGTAAATCCTCAATAAAGGTTAAGAATTATTCACTCTTTAGAAGAGCCAAAAAGTGAGAATGATCCATGCTAAGCTTTTGAAATGGGGCAAAGGGGGAAGAGAAACACCCAGAATGACTCTAAGGAAATCGGAGTCACGGGAAACCACGCAGATATGATGCAGAATATAATCAGAGTGATATAAGCACCTAAGAATGCTTCCCTGACGACGACTGTTGCAGAAAAGGCCAATCTTTCAGAGGCATTATAACCGAACCCAGGATGGCGAAAGCAAGAAAAAGCAGCTCATTCAGAATTTGTTCCACACTGAGACAGAAAATTCCCGTAACCTGGTCCAGGCCTGACTGATCCTCATGCATAAGAATGCAGGGTTCAGCATTTTCAGTTATCAGCAGCTTTCTCCTAAAGTCACAGAAACCTCTTTAGATTCTGATGGGCTTCCCCACAGCACTGCGACACAGGAAAACACGACGCCTGCAGGTTATGAGGACATAGGAAACACGGTGTAGGCGATTATCATGATTAATATTAGTCAGGTATGACTTGATATGCAAAGAACCTACAAAAGATATCATGGCTCCTCACATCTGAAGTGTCAACAAAGTAAGACACCTTCAGTTAACTTCGGGAAAAAAACTTGTCAGCATGCACAAAAATATTTGCGTATCTCTTCACCCAATGGTGATTAGTCTAGAAAGAAGGAGGCCCTTTAAAAGGGGGTGGGGCGGGAAGCGCTGCCACTGCAACAGGAAAACGCTGAAGTCCTAAAACTGAAACACAGTATGAGTTTTGAAAGTAATAAAACCCGACATGACATTTATGACTTTAGTATTATCTACGGATAACATCCCATAGTTATAATGATGATCAGAATCTAAAGCTGCCTTCGGGCTCTTCCTAAACGAATAGCTAACAAAAAATTATTTTAAAACCTCTTGATAAAGAATTCGGCCTAGACGTCTTCTAAAATTTGAGGTGTGAATTCGAACGTCCTCCTAAGATCTGGCTGCTTGGTTTGCGACCACATGTCCCGGAGGTGGCAATGGTTACTGCTGCTGAAAGGAACTGACAAGCCAAAAGCTGTATGTGAACTCAAGTTGAAAAGTAAAGAAAAGAGAATTGTCCTAAAGAACACCAGCCCCGGGATGCCTGGAAAATTGAGTCTGGTCTCTCTTTTCTAGGTCAGTGCTGTTGCCTGGATGACTCATTCCAGAAGAGATGGCCTCCCTACAATGCAATACGGTTTGTCTCCCTGGTAGTGTAAGCACTGCCTCACTTTGGGTACCACGTAACTCAGAGAGGAAATCCAATACTCCAACCAGGGAGCTGGGAAGAAAGACAAATGTAGAGCTGGAGATTGCGTTCAACTTTTTCAGTAAAAACTATTCTCTAGATTTTGACAAAACAATTACTAATCTTCACTATCTTCTATGCCTTTAAACATATATTGATCTCTGCTGTGAAAAGTGTTCAATTTCAGCTCTGCTCATGGTATGCTGATCTCTCTTTTACAATCTGTATTTCTATAAAATACATATGGTTTTGGTACCGTCTAGGCTCAACAACCTCTTCTCCCTATATTCTCCTCTCCTAAGAAAAAAAGATGCAGAGGTATTTTGATATATATATAAGAGCTTCTGCTTTCAAGTAACTTCTAAGCCAGAGATCCTCTGCTCGGTGTCTGAATCAAAATAAGAACATCTTCTGATGTTATCACACACAGGTGTTTCCAGGAGTGCTCTTTTCACATTAGGAACATGTTCTGACTTGCCTGGCAATGGATTCCTTTTGGTTTATAAACCTTCACTGTTTGTTTTGGAAGTCAAGGTTGAGAGCCTGGTGCAGCCCTGTCCCGTGCAGCTGCATGGGAAGGGTCTGAGAGCAGGCCAGGAGCACATGTCCATAGGAGGGGCACGTCAGTGACGGGGACAGTGGAACAACATAGGTCATTACATTGAACAGATGATGCAAGTCCAGAAACCTGCTTCTCAACTGGCTGCAACGGGAATAAATGAAATAGCACTAGTGAGGCTTTTCAGAAGAAAGAATGTGAAATGGATTTAAAGATATAAGCAGCTACTTTTTTTCAGGGAAAAGAGGATGAGAGAAAGTAGTGTCCCAGGTGCAGTTGGAGTGAAGGCTAAAACCATACAACTAATCATCTGCCAAGAACCAGGACCTCTGATTTTTTTCTTTCTGATCAGAAATATGCCACAAGTAGCCTTTCAGGGTGATACAAAAGCTCTCTTGCTGGCCAGGGACCAAAAAGAAGATACATGGATCTTTCCTTTTGGAGAGAAGGCAAATCACCAGCCTGTAACTCAGGCTTTCTGTGTTAACTGTCCTGCCACATCATAGGCGTGGGAGTGGAAGCCCTCGATGACACTAACAAGACAACGACAGGTCAGTTCTTCCTTTTCCACTTTTCCTGGCCAGACCCAACGGATCTTAGCAACAGTTTTTCCAAGCACATCACTGACAATTTTCCATATCCATGCCTAGTCTCTGTCCTGGAGGACCCTCTTCTGGGCTGCCTCCACAAGAGTTGTCTAGTCACCAGTACTAAACTTGACCTCTTCTCTAAAAGCCTTCTCTGAGTCCCTCCCCCACAAACTAGATATAATTTTTCCCAACTTTGGGTGAGGAGGCTCACTCCTAGCAGTTGAACTATAGATTTTGCTAAGGTCTATCTTATACGACACATCAGCCTTTTCACCTCGCCTAATACATCTTATAAGCTCTTTAACCCTTTTGCTTGCTTTATCCATTTCTTTATCTCTGTTTGCCTAGAACAGTAGTAAGTACGTACTGAATGGATACTTTATGAATGAACCAGCCCTGCCTGTACCTCAAACCAATATTCACTTAAAATCGATAAAACTTGATTAGGTACTTAATAGGTACGAGGAGTTGAAGATTGTAAAGATGATCGAGAACCAACCCTGTTCTCCTAGGAATGTGCCACCCAAGGATGGAGCTAAGATGCGTACATACGCCGTGGCAAGCAGGCACAAATGTTCTCATAGGCACAGCAAAATCTACAGTGTGGAAATAGAAGTGGAGAATCATTTCCATCTAGGGATGGGGTAAGTTCTGGGAAGGGTTCATGAGGAGAAGAAGAAAAATCATTTGTTGAACATCAGATTTCACTACACAGTTTGGAATCATCTCATTTAATTCACCATAACTCTCCAAGGTAGGTAAAATTTTAACCCCCATTCTATAGATGAGGAAATTGGGGCTCAGAGAAGTTAAATAATTTGGCTGAGGTCACATAGCTAGTATATAAACTCGCACTCACATTCCCAATGGCCTGGCTCCAAAGCTTGTGCTGATTTTCCTACACCAGATCTTCTGCTCCACAGGCAGATGAAACACAGTGATTCCTGAGCTCGGCCCTCAAGACTCCTACAGGCCCATCTGGAGAGAGGGCAGGACAGTCCAGGAGGAGCGAACAGCCTAAGCAGAGGCCTGGACGTGGGACCGTTTAAACCGTATGGGGAAAGGCACATAACTGAGTCTAGTACGTGTAAGGGAGACACAGTGGAGATGTTTCGGAAGAGAAAGTTGATGGATGCTTCTCTACTTTCCCTGTAATAGGCTCAGCATATACAGTAAAGCATGCTTCTTACCTAAGTAAAAATATTAATAAAATATTGTAAGTAAAACATTTGGAATGTATTGGAAATTGCTGTTTTATAGCAATCATCTTGATCCTCAATTGTAAGCATCCTATCATGCAAACCATGCTGAGAGGAAGAATGAGTCTCTATGTCCTTTTCCTTCAGCCTCCTTTGTTTTTCTCTCTGTAAAGATACTATCTAGAGATTTAAATCATAAGATTAAAGACTAGAGAAACGAAATACTAATTTACTTAGATAAATGACAAATTTCTTATCATGCCAACCAACATTTAAGTATTTTCAAATGAGAATTTTAACATTATATAACTGGACTGATTTAAATATTTTAATTAGTTTTAAAATATTTTAAGGTTAAAAATTGCAGGCTGGGTAAACGAGATATTATAGCCTAAAGTGATATAACACTACGTGTCAGAGACCAGTGAATGTGACTTCACCCGAGTAAGAGAAGAAAACAGGGCGGGGAGCGTGTACAGCCAAGTGCTTCATAAATTAGCAGTAACTATCCAGAAACACTACACACTACTGCAGACAACATCTTTCACCTGGGGTCGCAGCTCCACTAAGAGCTTAAATTGTAGGTTCTTCTAAGTTCTCAGAGCCTCCCGCCGCCCGGAAGGAGAGAGGCATTGGGTGAAGCAGGGGGTACAGAAGGGCTGAGATTTGGGGGGAGCCACTCCATACAGCAGACTTGCAAAAACCAGAGCAAGAAATCACTGTCTCAAAGCAAAGGCAGATGGCTCAGGTACACTTGTCTCCTGCGGGGCACCTGGCTCACTGAGCCCCTGGTGATGCTGATGCTGACCCAGATCCCAGGCACCTGTACTCAGCTGTTGTGGTGGAAATCCGGAGGTCTTCAGCTCAATGGGGCAACTGAAATTAGGGCTATAGAATGAAATGTTATCACCTTGTTTATGATGTCCTGAACATTATGTAAAGGGAGAGGTTTCGAAAGGATGCTCTAATCAATGTTCACCGCACAGAAAAGGATCATGCTTTTTAGAACCAGGAAGTCTTTCCACAAGGAAAAAAGTACACTGAAATCACTGTATTTACGAATATTTTGGTTTTCCCATATATTTTATTTTAATTTTTTATTTTCTGCAGTACGCGGGCTTCTCACTGTTGTGGCCTCTCCCGTTGCGGAGCACAGGCTCTGGATGCACAGGCTCAGCGGCCATGGCTCACGGGCCCAGCCGCTCCGCGGCATGTGGGAATCTTCCCGGACCAGGGCACGAACCCGCGTCCCCTGCATCGGCAGGCGGACTCTCAACCACTGCACCACCAGGGAAGCCCTCCCATATATTTTAAACATTAAATTTCTTTTTATTTTTCCTGGAGTCAAACTTTGATGGGTGGCAGTCCCTACCCTCCCTTCCTTCTCTCCCCCATCTCTCCTCACCTCCATCCCTCCTCAGCCCTCCCCCTTTCCCCCAGTGCTCCTTTTCTTACTTCCCCACCCCCTCCTCCGCCTCGTTCTCCCTCATCTCCTCCCCCTCTGTCCTCCCCTTTACTCCCTTTCTACCGGGCTACTTCCCTCTCTCTCTCCTCCTCTCTCTTTACTCCACCCCTCCTCTCCTCACTCCTCCTCCCCCTTCTCTCTTTTCCTCTCTCTTTCCTTAACCTAAAACATGTGAAAAGTAATTTTAGTCCATCCTGGTTTATCCTGAGTAATGCACGTCAGGCTAAAACTTTGCCTAAGGATCTAGGCCAGGAAAAAGAGTTTATACAAAGTTGATTAAGACATGACTTTTGATGTCACGAATGACAAAAATGAACTTAAGCCACTATAACTGCAGAAGTGCACAAAAATGAACTTAAGCCACTATAACTACACCTCAAAAGAGCTGGGTCTGATAACATCACAGGTGAGAACATGGGACGGTAAAAGATAGGGGTGGAGGGAAGGGAAGGTGAGAAAGCTGCCCCTCAGATGCCTAGACCGAAGAGCAAGTCTGGCAGTCAGTCGTGGGAAATGTGCTGCTCCCCCAAGATTGGCTGCTTCCTAACTCCAAGGATTCTGGAATCAGTTACCAGGAGGACGCCCAGGCACTTGACAGCTTGCTTAATCTTGGTGTTTACCATAAGCCTATCAAAAACAAGTGAGCAGGCAATTATGTACCAGCTGATTTTGGATGGCCATCTTCAAAACCAGGCGCCCAGTTTTTTCAGCAGTGGAACCAAACCATGGGGAGGTTTCTCCATACACCAGTCTTAGATTTTTTTTTTTTTTTGGCCCCGCTGCACAGCATGCAGCATCTTAGTTCCCTGACCAGGGATGGAACCCGTGGCCCCTGCAGGGGAAAGGCAGAGCCCTAACCACCAGACCTCCAGGGAATTCCCAGATTTTTATTTTACCGTGAGGGCCTGAATGTCAAATTGCCTAGGAAAAAGGAATCTGCAAGGATTTTGTGCCAGGGAAAAAAACCACGGCCCTGGATTCTGACACTGAGAATTCTGTTTTGTTTCAGTTTTCTTCTCCAGGAATGGGAGAACTTGTAATAATATATTTTTTCTCCCTCTTTAGATAAAGAGGGTGTCTGGAAGTGAGCACACTGCTCATCAACCCTCCAGCCAGCCAGGAAAGAAAGGAGAGCAGCCCAGGCAGTAGTCACAGATTTTAACTTCAGGTTGTCAATTTCTGGCTACAGCCTCAGTGTTCTCACCTCATCTATGAAAGGGAGATAATATCTCCTACATCACAGGGCTGCTGTGAGGCCACAGAAGGTCTCCCTCATGAAATGCCTGGTACATAATAGGACCTCAATAAATGCTGGCCCTTCCGGCCCCCATGGAAACTTTGCTCCTCTTACCTAAGAAAGATTAGTGTTGATCACTCCCAAGTTAACATCTGCTATTCAGCTAAATATCAGTAAACTTTGTCCAAATACTTGTCATAAGACTTACCTGGTGAAAGCCCTGTTTTGAATTGGTAGGTATATTTTCACAGCTCTTTTTTTCAGAAAAGCCCAAATAGTCTTTCAATTTGGCCAATTTCAGCTTGTGTGCAACAACACTTTCTTAATAGGCTAAACGAGATTCATTACTTTCACAAAGCAAATTGAAGCTGTAAATTAATAACTATATTAAGCTAATATTTACGGCATACTTACTATTTCCCAAGAACTGAGCTAAGCACTTTATAGGTATTTAAATATATTCATATCTCATTTAATCGTCACAATCCTATAAGACAGATACTATAATTATCCCCATTTTACAGATGAAGAAACTAAGGCTAAATAGCAATAACTTAACCCACGTGACAGAGTAAAGGGCAGGGTTCAGTCACAGCCAGAGCAGAGAGGATGCCTGAGCTTAAAACGATGCATACTGCCTTCTCTTTTCAAACCAGTGCTTACTCACATCTTCATATCGTCCAGAAAGACTTCAAATATTCACATGACAGAATTTTAGAAATCTCCGCATGATCCAAATCCCCACAACTGTATTAGATTTTTCAAAAGCACCTCTTCTCGTGATGCTGTATTTCAGAGAAGAATCTAAACTCATCACAATATTCCAAAAGGAAAGTGGGAATTTAATAAACTGCTTCCCTGAACTTCTCTCTGCCAGTCTTTCCTTTAGCTATTTCTATGGGGTTTTTTTCCTGCCTCCTGTTCGTCTTAAGTAACAAATATTTTATGATCAGCCCACTGGCGGAAGAGACCGCCAGTGAATACCAGAGAGAGGAAAAAGACGTAGCAACGCTTCCAGCTCAAGTCACAAAAACTCCAAAGAAATATAAAACGAAACAAACCAATTCCACTGATGGCTTTCCTAAAGCTGTAGTGGCACAAGAGCCGCCTCTCGCTGACAGAGAGCTGTTGCGGTGCAATCTGTGGTTTTTGAGAGTAAGAAGTGCGGAGAGCCCTGCCTCCCCGCGCTCGTCTGCCGCTGGGCAGTTTTTGAAGAAGGGAACAGAAGTGAGTATTTCCAGTTCAGAGGGGATGGGCTCGCAGAGCCCGAGCTCCTTTAATGGCTGCTGGCAACTGGTTTATACACGGGAAAAACGAAATCTAAGAAGTCCGCACAGCAGTCCCTGCAGACGGCGAAGTGAACGCCCAGTGGTGGGCGGGGGCAGGCTGCTCGCCATCACAGGGTGGATGGTCCCTCGCCAGCTCACCTTCGTCGACACGTCCGGCCCGGGGCCAAGAGACTGGGCTGCTGGCAGTCCGAAAGCCGGCGGCGATCGCGGGCGTCACTCCCCGCCTCCCGCTCTCGGGGAGGATGCGCGGGGCGACGCACCGCACCTGTACCGCAAGGAACGACCTTGGCCCCAGAGCCCACAGCAGGTGACGCCGGGCCGGAGGACAGCCCCCGCGCAAAGTGCGCCCACCTGGCGTCGCCGTGCCGGCCGCTTGCCCCTAAGCCTGGCCCGAGCGCCCCTAGCGCATCGGGCTCGCTCCCGCAGCTGGAGCCACGCGCCCGCAGCCTCACCTCTCGCCGCCTCCTCCTCTTCCGTCGCCATCGCAGGAGCCACCCGGCCGACTCCGCAGCCCCCGGGCCTGAGGGTACGATTACAGAGAGGGGTCACCGAGGAAGCCCTTTGGGATACTGCAACAGTTGTTGTGAATCCAGAAGCAAGATCCTTTGCGGATCACTTGACAGCCCCTCATCATATGCCGAATACGCTGGTTCGCTCTACGCCCACGGGACCCTCGGGTTTTACTTGGTCACAGTTTGTCTAGTAGAGGTAGTGGAGAAAAGGAACGGCCGAGAAAACACCAGAGCTTTGCATCAACCAGGCTAAATTTATTAGTCTTCCTACCAGGACTCTTCATTACAGCGTAGAAACTAGCTGCTTTTTGTGTCCTGAGGGCTACCTTAGGACCGAACCTGGCGGGGGCATTTGGACGCGTGTTCCCGACGGAAATAGGCAAGACCCGGAGAAACTGTTGCGCTTAAGGTGGGCACGGGGACTTCATCCTGCTGGGTGAAAGGAGAAGCTGCTCTCAGTAACACACAGCGAGACACATCCCTAATCAAAACCATTCTTGAAACATCCCAGCCCTAGCCTTGACTTGGAACTCTACCCCAAATGCACCAACACCAACGTATGTTGTCAGCTCAGAAAGAAAAATTCCACACAGAGCCTAGCAGATACTCTTGCAATCTGGCCTAGGTTTCCCTGAACGCGTTCAAACCCTGGCTTTCCAGACAAGTGTACACTGTTCGGAGGTGGTTTTCCAAGATTGGGAGGCTAAGGGGACATTCTTAGACCCACACATGTTCAGTGCCACCTTAATGGTGAAGTGGAATTGCTAGGATCCTGGTTACAATGTACAATGAAGACTGTGTATACACTTTTGCTTACAAAGCATTTTTCCCTTTATCATCTCATGTGAGCCTCACAACAACCTTTGTGAGGTGGTTGAACACCTATAATTCTTGTCTTCTCGGTAGGCAAACAGAGGTTCAGAAATGAGTATTTTGGCCAGGATCACTCAGTAGATGGTAGAAGCCAGATGGTAAAAGTCAGATCTCCTTAGGAGTTCATAGTGGCATGATAAGCTTGCCGGTGAATCACTGCAGTCCTCATTTCTTAGAAATGTTGATTCACTTCCACCAAAAGCCTGAGAGCAAGAGAAAAGAATCTAGAACCTAAACATGATAGCAGGAAGTATAACACACAAGGGGAACAGACCCACCGGATTCCTTGGGGCAAATCATTCTTAGTTTAACGTGTGTTCCCCCAACTGTTCAAGTTTAAATTCTACTTTCTAGTTTTTCCTTATGCTCTGGAGCTTTACATTCTAAGGAATGATTTTTTTTTTTTCAAGAGTGGTCATACCTCCTAGGATAAGGCAGAAATAGACAGTCACACAATATCTTGACAGATGGATGGGAAATTCATCTTTCATTTCCAACTATTGGTCTTCTTACATTTTCTCCTCGGGCAAAATGTAAGAAAAGTGATTTGGAACATAACTTGTACAGTGCATGGTATAGTTTCTTCTGGTCAATGTGGTTTCCTTGACAAAAGCCCAGGAATAGGTTTGCTCTTTAGGAATTATTGCTAATCCTAGGAGGAACTTAAGTTTGTTCAGTAATTTGCTTCACTGCCAAGTACTCAGGCAAGAACAGGACTGGCATTAGGAACCACTGTCTCACACACTATAAATTCCTATTCTTGTCAGCCTCCTGCTGGGATTGTAACAATGTAACTTAGTTTGGGGTACCCTTTAAGTTCACTTAGATATTTCTGTTGGTCCAGGACAGAAAACAAATCCACCTGCTTCAGAGCGTAGTTAAATTGAAGACACCATCTCCAGTGATGCATAAAAGAACTACCCATTAATGAGCTCCCAAGTGACTGAGGAAATAAATTATTAATATTTAAAACTACCCTTTCTTCCCCATCACTCTGCCACCCCTGGCATTTTATGGAGGGTGAATACTGGGGAAGATTCTTGGATTTGCCGAGCAGGTTGATGAGAGGGAGTGCAGTTAGGAGAAACAGGGGTGCCAAATGTGCTTAGAGGGATAGATGGGCCTCTGGTGGGCTTCTGGAATGGGAAAGATTGGCTTGGGCTTGGCCTGTGGAGGGGAGAAGCAGAGAAGGTAATGGCAGGAGGGTATGCTCATGAGAGAGAGGAAAAGAGGTGGTGGCAGCTGCCACAGGGAGGGAAATCTGAGAAAGATTTTTTTAAAGGGTATTTAGGGAGCTTCACTGTGTAATGCAAACTTTCTTACATTATTTCCCTGTAAAATAACAACTTTAGCAAGAGATACATTCCTTTTCAATGCTTTTGGAGTTGATTTATGTTTTTATTAAAAGTGAAAACATTTTGAGGTTGGCCTTAGAGGGAAAGAAGGGCCGCCCACAAAATGCAGTTATTTATTAATTCATTTGTCCACAGATGCTTATAGAGCACCTACACCGTGCCAGGCATGAATCTAAGGGCTGACTGCTGTACGTCACCTACTGGGCATCCGTTACTTCATATAGATGTTCTCACAACAATCGGTGAGGCAGGTATTATTTCATTTTAGAAAAGTCCAACCAGTGCCCTTTTTCCTTTAGCTCAGTAGTTCCCCAATTTGGACTGAGACAGTGCAGAAGTTCAAAACCACCCCAGAAACTCAGATTCAATAGGTCTGGGGTGAGACACACTCAATCCTTATTTTGAATTCGCACCCTAGTTGATTTTGAAATAGTTGCTCTGAGCACTTTACTTCAGGAAATATTGCTTCAACTTGTCAAAAATGAATTTTCTTAAGGCTAGGCTGTCGCAAGGGATAAGTTGTGTGTGTATTTCTACAAAAGCCAGAGGACAGAAGTAGTAATAAACTAAACTTTCTAGAAAAATACAGGGAGAACAAAACTTAGGACAAGAGGGAATAGTTGTGCGGACATCTCTTTATATATGGATTTCCCCCTTAGAGATTATGTATTTGTGTATGTACGTGTCAAAAGCTAAACTAATTTTTACTTCTGCAGGTTTTGGACACTCTTACAGTAAGTATGGTGCCCCAGGTCCCCCTCAATCCTCCCCATATTGTACAGAACTGTACAGGAGGGTTCTTCAAGTTCTGCTCATGACTGTCTTACCCAAGAGGACAGGAAAGGCAAAGGACAATTTCCTTTTCCTGTTATGGATTTCTCCCTTTGACAGACTTAAAAGTCAGCCTATGTTTAAGGGTTTGATAAGGAATGTAAGTTCAGAGATAACTTTGTAATGGTTAGCAGTCTCCTGAGAAATGTCTTTTTTTTTTTTGCGGTCCGCGGGCCTCTCACTGTTGTGGCCTCTCCCGTTGCGGACCACAGGCTCCGGACGCGCAGGCTCAGCGGCCATGGCTCACGGGCCCAGCCGCTCCGCGGCACGTGGGATCTTCCCGGACCGGGGCATGAACCCGTGTCCCCTGCATCAGCAGGCAGACTCTCAACCACTGCGCCACCAGGGAAGCCCCTGAGAAATGCCTTGATTTCTATTCATCAAAGCCCAGATTCTCAAGTTAGACAAAGCAGTTGAACCAACAGTGATTAGGCCCACCCTTGGCTGGATCTTGAAGGGAAGTAAGTTGGTGAGGATCCCTAATACCGATACAATAGCTTTGGGGGAGATGGACCAATGAGATGAATAGCAGCTGGCAGGGATGGCAATAGCACCAAAAAGACCAAGCCCTGATCACTGGGCCAAACATCCATTGTTTGAATGATGTCCAGAGACCCACCCGTACTCCTGGTTCTCTGAAGGACAAGAAACCTGGGGTCCCAGTACCTGAGCCATGGTCTAGCACAGTGGTATTCAGTATTCCTATTTTAGATGGGTCAGGAAAGACGTTAATGGACCAGCCTTCGGTTTATACATAGGCAGTGGGAGAACCAGCAACAAAATCCAGATGCAGTGACTTCAGGTAAGAACCATTGCTATAAACCTGTGTGGCACCCTTTTGAGTATCTTGGAGGTTAACTCCAGTTTGGGTCTGGTATCCCGTAGCCCTGTGCTTTAGGGTAGCCTCACTCTGGCACCAGGGATGTGAATCCTGATTAGTTTTAAATCAGTCACCAGGCCAGGTACTGTTGTAGGAGGGGATGGATGACATGATCATGGCCAACAAAATGTGTGTGTGTGTGTGGGGGGGGGTACTTTGCTTAGAATGCTTCTGGAAAAGATTTCCTTTGCTCTTAAAAAGAGGATGAACAAGCAGTAGTTTCTCTTTTTAAAGACTTGTTGTGTGAGGATTTGATGCTTAGGCTCCCTGTGGCCATCTAGCCCCTCTAAGAAAACAAGACCAAGGACATCCAACACAATGAGGATGACAAAGTAGAAAAATGCAAAGAACTTATATTCTTTTTTTCTTTTTTTTTTTTTGCGGTCCGCGGGCCCTTCACCGTTGTGGCCTCTCCCGTTGCGGAGCACAGGCTCCGAACGCGCAGGCTCAGCGGCCATGGCTCACGGGCCCAGCCGCTCCGCGGCATGTGGGATCTTCCCAGACCGGGGCACGAACCCGCGTCCCCTGCATCGGCAGGCGGACTCTCGACCACTGCGTCACCAGGGAAGCCCAGAACTTAAATTCTTGATATTTTTGAGATCCTAAATTTACTCTGGAAGGTCCCTGTATTGTGTCTTAGTTTTACACGATACTCATTTTCCTTATTGTTGAAACCACTTTTACTTTCATCTTCTGACACTTGCAGTCAAAAGCACCCAAAGTGACAACTCTGTCACTTGCTTCCCATGTGTTTTTCTGAGGTCTAGAAGCATACGAGGTAATTTGCAATGAAGCACGCTCTGTGATTTGGGAGCAGACTGGACTTGATCCAAGAGCAATTTATTACCTGTTTGGGTAAGTCACGCTCAGCCTCATGTTCATCACCTGTAAAATGACAGTAATTATTTTATTTCACAGATTAATAGAATAAGGTGAGAGCATTTTGTACACCAATGTAAGTTCTTTTAATCAGAAGATGCTTTTGAAAGAAGGTAAATGTAGAGAGGAGTCCAAGTTTGCTCCAGCGTCCAGATTTTGACACTCAATGTTTTCACCGTTTTGTCTTAACAACAGCATTACTGAAATCATGTCAGTCAGGGAACAGCTGGGAGCACAACTAGGATGAACAGGATTCTGATTGGCTCCCTCTGAGCTCAGCAGAAAGAGTATCATGATCAATGATCAGTGTCTCCCATGGGACAGATGTGGTGGTACCTGGGTACCTGGGGCCCTTACATCACTCGTTTCCATACTATTTTGAAGCATTTTCAATTTAATTTTGAGGCATTTTAGATTTCACTTCTGCCTGCCAATTGGTTTTGGCCTAGTGGGTGGGGTAGCTGTATATAAACCTGTACAACTATCTTAATTGTTTAAACACAATTGAAACTTAAAATATTTATTTTGTTCTTGATGTAATCTTTAAGTATAAAAGTTGGATACATTTACAAAATAGTCTTTCTTGAGTTTTGGATAACACCTATCTCAAAACTTGAAAATATAACCAAAAAACCTCACCAGCAGAAATATTATAAACATAGTTTTTATTCTTTTCTTACCTTCAAGGAAAAAGGCCTCATGCCACCAAAACATTTCTTTGAAACTCAGTAACTGAAGACAGAACTCGATAGCCTGGTGATTATTTTTCCAGACAACTGAATAATTTATATTGCTTTAAAAAAAATAACTAAGATCTATTTTTATTATTTCAGACCTTTTTAAAATAGCAATATCTCCCTCATTTTTTTTCATAAAAATCTAAAATATCTCTAGTAGTCCTAAGTGTCTTGTACTTATATTTGTTCCAAGTGTTTGTTTCATTAAAAGTTTCCAGAAATAAGTACACTTCTATAGAGAAAATAAAATTTAAATAAAGACAAGAGGAAATAATCATGGTTGTACCAAAACGGTTATTTTGAATGTTCTCAGTCTTAGCAATTCAAAGAGAGAGTGTGTTTGGTGGGCAGGGACCTCTCTACTGATTAAAAGCTCAATTCGTCTATTTGTAGATCATTGATAGATGGATAGCTGTTTCTCCTACCAGTAGATACTGATGGGTTGATTGTCTAAAGGTTTTCTACAATAAAGCACCAAAAATAAATGTACTTAAAAATGTTTTGAGGTCTACAGATTTACACAAAGATAACAGGCGTTTAAAAAAACAGAAACAGTATGTTATTATAGAAATAAATGAAGGGCTTCCCTGGTGGCGCAGTGGTTGAGAGTCCGCCTGCCGATGCAGGGGACACGGGTTCGTGCCCCGGTCTGGGAAGATCCCACATGCCGCGGAGCGGCTGGGCCCGTGAGACATGGCCGCTGAGCCTGCGCATCCGGAGCCTGTGCTCTGCAACGGGAGAGGCCACAGCGGTGAGAGGCCCGCATAAAAAAAAAAAAAAAAAAAAAAAAAAAAGAAATAAATGAAATCCTATCTTGAGCCTTAGCAACCAAAGAAAGTTTTGAATATTCCACACTTGTTATTTTCCATTCAACTAATAGCTTATTAAATCATATATATATTCCATTCAGAAGAGGTTGACTTATAAGAAATTCCCTATTCTCAGATTGCATTATGCTTCAATAAATTTAAAGATTTAAAGCTATGTTAATAAGAAAAGCATAAAAGAAAAATAACATAACTTGCTTTAATACAAAGGTTTTTTAATAAAAAAAGTCAAAGTCTACATTAAATCAGGAAATCAGGAAATCTGAATTATACAAGCTTTCTATATACTTAGAAAAACCAAGAACACACAGTTTGTAACAAAACTCTTTAATT
Source organism: Neophocaena asiaeorientalis asiaeorientalis (assembly GCF_003031525.2). Lineage (NCBI taxonomy): Eukaryota > Metazoa > Chordata > Mammalia > Artiodactyla > Phocoenidae > Neophocaena > Neophocaena asiaeorientalis. Next base: position 21,520,021 of record NW_020176571.1, on the reverse strand, counting down.
CAAAATAGAGTCTAATTTAAAGAAAATGTCATTATGCTCAGTTGATTAGATAGGGTTTTGTCATTTAAATTAAATGGTTCACCTGAAATATGGGAAGTATTTGATAGAGAAAATGCAATCTCAAGGGTACTTCGCACATCATCTAGCTAATTTGCATCACAAGTCAAATTCTTAGCTTCCAAAGGGCAGATACAGTCTTCAGTTGCTTCTAGATAGGCACTTAAGAAATGCTTTTGATGAGGAGGAAACCCCAAAGATTATGAATCACTCTATTAACTCCAGGGGAAAATGAGACTAAACAAAGTAAATTTTCCCTAACTGCCCTTCCACTGCCAAGAAACCATAACTATTCCCAAGTTCTTCCTATTATTAAGAATGAAGGAGATGGAAACTAAAATGCTCTATTCTTATTCAATTAAAAGGTAAACTCAGCTCCTTTGTATCAATCTCTCTCTCCGACTTGAATTAATGAATTTTTTTATACTAGAAGAGTTACCATATTAGAGCCAGAGAATGTTGCAATTTTCCCATATCTTACCCATTCACTATCACACTAGCAAAACATCCTTTTTTAAAATGGGGGGGGGTGCTTGAGAAAAATCTCATAAAACTAAACATAAGTTAAAGATTTTTTACAATTAGAGGCAGTTATAATTAGAAAAACCAGAGCTAGTCAAATTGAGATAACCCCGGGATTTTAATAGTTCTCTCTCCTAGATGAGAGATGATCCAAATAAGAAAAATGGAGATGAACTATTAGATGAACACATAACTAGTATCAAACAAATACTAGGAAAGAGTGGGGTGAGGGAAAGGGAAAGGAAGGAAAGGGAGGGAAGGGAAGGAGTGGGGAGGAAGGGAAGGGGAGAACAGGGCAGGAAAAAAACCTAGAATGACCTTATTAAAACACTGTGGAGTTCCCCAGCAAGCAGCAACATTTATAAAATCTTTTGTAGATTTGCATAATGATCCTATGCAATTCTTCCCCACTAAGAAGAACATCCGTACAAATAAATTATCATTTTAGATTCTGATCACAGATCATTTGTAATAGTGATAACTGTTGTATCTAAAAAAATGCCACCAGTTAACAGTTAAGACAAACATTAGGCCATTCTTTGATACAGTATTACTTCTCCACTACTACTGATGAAACCAAAACCTCAGAGAGTCATTTTAAAATTAAAATGTTGAGCTAGAAAAGACTATTCCATTCTTAGGGAAATACCCAAAGAATTTGCTGCTGACATCATCACGCCTATTCTCTAATCACAACCCACCGGCCTTCATTTACTTCCTTAATTCCATTTACATTAGCCACAGTGATGTAGCTAAACATGAACAATATTGCCCTTGAATGAGCTGGCCTCTATCAAAGATCTGAAGACAGCATTCCCACAGGACAGTAAAATTCTCCTCAGTTGTGAACATCCACTCTGTTCAGGATCTTTGGTACATTTGGAGTATAAGAAAATAATGGCACGATAATACAAGTACTATCAAAGGAAAAATTTTCATCAAAAGAAAGAAAAGTTAACCAGCCATGATATGTAACAGCTTTCTAGAAAACCAAAGTAAATAGCTCTTTGTTCTCTACAAGTCCATTTACATGATCAGAAGTCTGACGTTTAAAAAAATAGTTTAATAAAAATACACTAGTTCTCTACAAGCAGCCCTCATGGTCATTTCTTAAATTCAACTCACCATAATCAAATTAAAATAATGCCATGTCCTCTTGTTAAAAAAGAAGTCCTCTTGTCACAAGAAAAGCAACTTTACATTTTATATAAGACAGTACATCTCCCTATGAGTATACAGACTACGTATATAAAGGTCATCAGTATTTCTGAATGCAAAGTAAATATATTAGTGGAGTGCTTGAGTGAAGGTGTTAAAACTTCCTCCTTATTATAAACTTGTCACTCCCTACTGTGGAGTTTGTGCAATAACATGATAAATTCTATTTTTTAAATAACCAGTGTATTTCCTTTTTAAAATGTCTTAAAACCATTAGGGAATTTGTCTTCATATATATTCTATACATGTCCAAACCAATAGGGCAAGTGTTCTAATGGCTTTTATTGATTATCTAGACCCATAAGGTTTGCAGTAAAACAGCAATACTGCAGTGTTACCTACAGGTGAGCCTATGTTGCTTTAAATGACATATGTTGCTCCTGAATTGATTAGAGATGTTACAGTACAAAGCCACAGCACACACAGGCAGAATGGACCTTAATACGCATGTAGGCAGTGCAGTTAGAAAGGGATGTACATTTCTTTTATTCCAGTACCTTCATATAATAAAGTTAACAAAAATAATAAAATATTAAAAAAAAAAAAAGCCAGCTGGCACTGCCAACCAATTCCTGTAGTAGTCTTAGAAATCCTAATCCTGTAGAATTTCCTCTTGTAGTCAGAAGCACCACCATCTTCGGGAGTATTTCAGTGTACTGTTATCTACGCCAAGCAAGCCTGGTGATGCAGCTACCTGAGTTCTCTGGGTTGTGAGCGAATGTGATCTTCATTCATAATTTCCCAGCTTTCATGTAGGTGGGGATAGAGCCACGCTGAGTCAACCCTTCAAACCTTTTATACGTATAATTGAGAAAAACCCAGTCTTTGGATTTGTAGTCCGGTTCTGTGGTGTTTGGCACTAGGAAGATAGAAAAGTTAACGAAGAGCAAAGGAATTTCATTAATGAAAACGTCATCATCTTCAGAGACTTTTAATAGTGTTAATTGTGTTGTAGATTGTCCTACCTGGTTGTAAAATATCGGATTCAGGAAAGTCATCAAAATTTGATGTATCATCAATGCTTTTGATTTCTATAGGGATCGCTGCTGGCCTTTCCCTATAAAAAGGTATTGAGTAACCATGGTAAGTTTTCTTGAACTCAGTTTTCCAAAACATAATCCTGCCTGCAAATTCTGCATGCTGTTCTATAGATATTAGAATAACCAAGGAAATTTATTATGGATTTGAAAATATCTGTAGTTAAGTGGATTTCATACATGAGTATAATTTTTTTATTAAAATATTATCATTTACTTGGAATTTTTATTTCTTTGTACCAAGACTTTCTCATGCTGTCTTTTTAAAGAGGAAAAGTAAGAGTTAATGAAAGGGAAAGCAGAAAAGATTTTATTTAAAGAACTTTATCATTATATAAAGTACCCTAGATATTGTGGGGACTGGATCCTACCTAATTAATTCAGGAATAGAATTCTTCTAGTAGAGGATCCGTAAATCAAGTCATTTAGGAAAATAAGGGGCTCAAAGAGTGAAGGGACTACACATTTGTGATGAAATCTGAATCCAAACACTTCTCAGTCATATAAATGTTAAGGGAATCAGGGACATTAGGTTAAAAAAAATACTAAGTCATGGAAATGCCTTCTTATCATGCTAAAAATAGTTAAAAGAATTTATCAATTTTTATTGCTTCTATTTTTTTACAAGTACTTATTGGATCTATTAGGTGATAAAGTTTACAGAATTACGTAAGAGCATGTATATATTTTCCCCAGAATTATTCTAACCTATTTATACTTAATGTACTAACTTAATAAATTTACATTAGTTTAGTGTAAAGAAGCATAGACCCTGGTGCCCTGAGATCTAATCTCTTGTCATTACTTAGCAGGATGACCTTAGGTACTGTGACTGTTCCCTAATATAAAACCAGGAGACTGGACTGGTAGTCTCTAAGCATCCTTCCAACTGTAACAGGGGGGAATCATAGTTCTGCTCAATGAGGTGTTGTATAGACAGTATAATACAGTGTAGCAAGTAAGAGCCAGGACTCTAGAATCAAACTGCCTGGGTCTAGTTCTAGTTAGCAGTTCTAGCTAGATCATTCACTAGCTGAGGCACTGCAGGCAAATTACTTCTCTGTGACAGGTTTATTATGAGGATAAGATGAGAAATGCATCTAAAGCACTTAGAACAGTGCTGGACATACAATAAATGATCCCCCCAAATTGGCTATAATCAGGTAGAGTGCCTAGCATATCATAGAAGCTCCAGTGAAGATCTCCAGTGAAGGGACACACAGACTGTCTTGAAGGTGAAAAGGGGCTGGCTAGGCAGGGCAAGGGCAGGGGCAGGGAGGTGAAGAGCATTTTCGTCAGAATGAAGAGCAAATGACAAAACCCTGCGGTGGGAGAAGTGGGAAAGACCATACAAGATGCAGTTTGTACAGATGAAGCAAGAGCCACATCCTACGATCCTGAAAAGCAGTTAAGGATCCTTAGTTTTATTCTAAGTGCAAAGAGAAGGAAGAAAACGGCACGATCAGACCTGTTTCTAAACTGTTGCTGTCTGAGGAATAGACCAGAGCCACTGAAGGTGGTTTGGCCACAGACTGAATAAAGGCCAGTGCTCACAACGAACAACCGTAAGCAAATTCTTAAAAGTTACTTGCATTATTTAACTTTCCCCACAATGTTCAAAAGAGGGACTGTATATTCTTACAAATTAATGAAGGAGGCACAGTATGGTATATTAATTAGAGGACAAAAATGAGGGGTTATAGAGTCAAATGTAATTATATCTCTGTTGTGCGAACAGTCTCCGTCATGTAACTCTGAATATCAAAATCTAAACAGGGGCACAATATGTGCTTTTTTCCTTAAAGTGGACATTAGATAAAATGAGTCATTTAGCTATAGCCACTATAGTCTCACTCATTTAGATAATCCAGAGAACACTGATTTATCACATTATCACAGTCCTACTTCTTGTATTTAATCTAGCAGAATCAAAGAAAAATTAATCACCAAATCTAGTAGAAAAGTTTTTACTCAGACCTCCCACTCAAAGCCTATAAACATACCTGATGTGCCCCCAATCTACACCTTCAAAAAAAGGATGACTTTTTATTTCTTCTACTCCACTATTCCCAATTCTATTTTCAGAATCAATACAAAACCTGGAAAACGGAGACAGAGAAATTATCATATGCAGATTATATCTAAAGTAGTCTATTTGCATGATTTCAAACATTTCATCTTTTTTTCTGTTTACTGAAGTTAACTCTATTGTGGGAGATGTGGGAAAAAAATAGAAATCATCTAAAATTGCACTACTCAGACATAACTACTATAAACACTGAAGCCATTTCCTTCTAGTCTTTTAATATAATTTTTAAAATATTGTGTTAATAAGTAGTTACCATTTTAGGACTGTTTTTTTCACTTAGAACGTTTCTCAAAGTCATTAAATATTTTTCTATAACTTCATTTTCTAAAATTTACACATGGAAACACTACAATTTATTTAGCCAGTTCACTATTGTTGAACATTTAGAAGGTTTTCAATTTTTCATTACTAAAAACAATATCAAGATAACATACTGTACCTAAATCTTTACACACATCTCATTATCTGCATATGCGAAATTCCTAGAAGTAGCATTGCTGGGTCAAAGGTCATAGACAGTTGAAGATTTTGTATAATATGCTGCCAACTGGCTGTTCCCATGGGTTGCCCAATTTATATTCCTTCCAGCCATTTACAACAGAGCCTAAACACTTCATCTTAGTTGAGGAACAGAATGGAATCTTGTGCTTAGAAAAGGTTTCATATAGAGACTTTTGTGATATGAACTGCTACTAAGAATTTATTTTCCCTTTCTCTTTAGGGAATAGGGATAAGGTCATTGTATTTTTTTTTTTTTGCGGTACGCGGGCCTCTCACTGTTGTGGCCTCTCCCGTTGCGGACCACAGGCTCCGGACGCTCAGGTTCAGCGGCCATGGCTCACAGGCCCAGCCACTCCGTGGCATGTGGGATCTTCCCAGACCGGGGCACAAACCCGTGTCCCCTGCATCGGCAGGCAGACTCTCAACCACTGCGCCACCAGGGAAGCCCAGGTCATTGTGTTTTAACAGGAGTGACCTTTGAAATAATACAAGGCCTCTTCCCTCTTCTTAACTCTGACTTTTTTTCCTGCATAATTCCTTTTAAGAGTCTTCATTTTTAAAAAACACCTTTTCTTTACTGATGCCTTTGACTGTATAGATCAGTGATAGTCTTTTTCCTCCCACAAAGCTGAAACAGGCAATTTAGTCTTTTAGGTCCCTGTGAAGTTTTAAGATACCACAAACTCTTCTAGGGATTTAACTACTAACCTAAGAATTAAGTCCTTGGCTTTTTCAGATATAGGCACCTCTGGAGGAAATACCAGAGTTTCTTTCCAGTTCATCACTTTCCTATATGTTTCTTGAGGTGTTTCAGAGCAGAAAGGTGGATATCCTACGTATCAGAGAAAACAAGTTTCATGAGCTTTTGTGATCAAATATGCTACACCTATTATATGCGTGTCACAAAAAACAAAATAGCCCTGGGTGCTCTGCTTAACGATAAAAAAATACCACCATTCAGCCATTTATAATAAAATTGCTAATAAAGTCAATAAAATAAACGATTTAAAGCATTGCCCCTCTTTTACCTAAAAGGCCATGCAGACACAATTTTGATACACGGGAGTTCCAGTTATATGCCCCCTTCCTGACAGAAGATCCCTGGAGAGCTCACTGATATTTATCAGTGTGTATTTAACATTGGCGGATGTCAGAAATCAGTTTAAAGACTTCAGATGTTTCAGCCCATAATATCTACAATATGTTCATCAGTGGCACTCAAGGAAATTTATATGGTATGTACATAAATGAATGATAAAACATACCTATTAGCATTTCATACATAATTACTCCCAAAGACCACCAGTCACACAATTTGTTGTACCCAGTCTGCATGAACACTTCTGGAGCAATGTAATCTGGTGTCCCCACTGTGGAATATGCCTGCAAAGGAACAGCTTGTCAAATCAGTGTTCTCAATATATATTTTTTTAAAGATCCAAGTATGGCTCACTACTGGAAAAACCAATATATACAGAGGTTAATTTTTCATTTAATACTTGTTTTGCGTGTTTATCATGTATAAGGCTTGGTGATAGGCACTGAGTCAGATAATTTGTTATTTAAGACATGATTTCTGTCCCCCAAAGAGCTCAACAACGTTATTTATGTATTTAGCCCTGAATCCATTCCAAAAAGAATAAAAAGCTTGTGCCCAGTAAGCCTGGCTTCCCCACTCACTAGTAATGTGCTCTCAGGCAAGTTATTCAACCTTTCTGAGCCTCAGCTTCTGCTCACATAAAATTGGAGTAATAATACCTGCCCTAACAGAGTGGATACGAGGATGAAACAAGCAAAGGAATATGTTTGTAAATTACAGCCTACAGTAAAAACGTCAGGTATTTTCATTATAAACTCATTTCCAGGGCACTGCTTATCCATTAGAAAGCAATGCAGTTTATGATTGGCATAGAGTGGGCAGGGGATACAGGTTCTCAAAGAATTTCCTGCCCCAAATACCAAGAGTCGCCTCTGTTTCTTCACTGGGAAACACTGATGTAAGTCATGATGGTCACAAGAATAATAAAACCTACACATGAGTAATCAGTGTGAATATTCTGTAATCAGGGGGTACAGAATTCCCACCATAGCCTTAGGCAGTATTCATTTTTCCCTTTAAAAGTAGGAAATACTACAATTCTTTTCTCAATTGTAAAATCTGATCTAAAAGTGACACATTTAAAAGTAGAAGGAAGATTCTGTCATTAATGCATAGCTCAAAACATTTTTAAAAACTTATAAAAACACCAAAATGTCTTACAAGCACAAAAAGTTTACTTGGGCTAATGAGAGAGTGAGGTCATTTTATTTGCTTTGAGAGGGTATCGGACTCTTGCCTTTCAGTCTATTTACCTTCCTGAGGGACTCCTGAATGAGTTTCTCTTCATCACTTGGTTGAATTTAACGAATATTTACAGAGTGTCGATATGTACCAGGCCGTTGTACAAGAAGTTAGGAAATTAAAGTCAAAAGGCACATTCCTAACCTTGACAATGTTCATGGACCTAGTTAAGAGGATAAAGGGAAAGAGGAAAAGGGGCAAATGATTCTAATACTTGCTGAGTAATGGAGGAGGAATCGTGTGGGGTTAAAAATAGACAGTGTCTTCCACATTAAAGCAGTCACTAAGTTTATCTGCAGTAAAGTCTGCTTTCCAATTTTATTTCATCTATGTTATTGGAACACTGTTAACATGCCAAACTTTCTCTTTACTTTCTCTATGAAGTTCTTAGAAGCACACAATAACCTTACTTATGCTGATTGACATTTGTTGCATCAGGACAGGTAGGGAAAATGGAAACATGAAAATCATACGGCATTTACTACAATTTACACTCATCTCGGTGAGTTTTATAGAGAATGCCAGTACTCGTAAACAGACAGATTAACTAATTACAGATATGCTTGGTAAAATATTCTGAAGTGAAATCATAAAGTAAAAATCAGCATTTTCCTTTACAGGCAGGGAAATGTTACAGAGAAACTAAGAAAACTCTATGATCCCGGAACAAGCTCTATCATTGCTATGAAGTAAGAACTAATCATTGTGAAGCTCCAAATTACCAAGCAAATACCAAGTGAGATTTTAGGACCAGGGCACAAACTTCTGCCTTCAACTCACCAGTTGTCTCCTGTTCTTCTTCCATGTTTCTGCTTTCCTCTTTGAGTTCATGTTCTGGAATGCTAATTTCAACAAGACAGAATTGTAATTACGAGGGAAAAACTCTTACCAGAAAACAAATTCACACATATCCATTGAAAATACATTGGTTTAAGGGGTGAGGAGAAGGAGAGAAGCTTCAGTTCTCAACAGTCCTGCATTAAACCAGCTGTACTACTTTAACCCCCCAAAATCAAACTTACAGAAGTCACTTGGTGGGTTGTGTGTAAGATTTCTGTAGAATTCAGTCCTATGAGCCTTCTTTAATCCCGTGCACAAACCAAAATCAGATAATTTTACGTGACCCTAAGGAAAAAAAGAAGAAAGACAAAACCTAGTAAAATCAGTAGGTTTTATTAACTTAGAGACAAAAGCCTCATTAAAAACTCTTCTAAATGGGCTTCCCTGGTGGCGCAGTGGTTGAGAGTCCACCTGCCGATGCAGGGGGCACGGGTTCGTGCCCCAGTCCGGGAAGATCCCACATGCCACGGAGGGGCTGGGCCCGTGAGCCATGGTCGCTGAGCCTGCGCGTCCGGAGCCTGTGCTCCGCAACAGGAGAGGCCACAACAGTGAGAGGCCCGCGTACCGCAAAAAAACCACCAAAAAACCCCACAAACTCTTCTAAATGCAATCATAAAACTTCTTAGCTTAGAATTCATACAGGTGAAACGTAAAATTATCAATATTTGACGATGATTATTTTAAGGAGTGGAAAATGGAAGATGATAAAAAGACAGCCAGTTTTCCCTTGATGTCATTTCACTTCACAGCTCTCTCCTACCATATCAGTCTATGAAATAATATAGGTTAGCAATAATATAAATTGCAGTTGCCCATTTCCAATCACAAAATCACCTCTATTACTTCATAAAATAATCAGCAACCTAATAATTCACTTTATTCACATGCCTTGGCATCCAATAAGAGGTTGTCTGGTTTAATGTCCCGATGGATGAAACCCAACTGGTGGATCGCATCTATTGCCAGAACAGTCTCTGAAATGTAGAACTGTGTTTCCTCTTCCGTCAAAGTATCTTTCTTCATTAGCAATGTCATCATGTCACCTAATTAAATGAGAATAAGTACCATGTGTTAGAAATGCCTCAAAAAGGGGAATGCCTTATAAAAGATTTCTTTGTAATATACAACATATGCCTAATTTTTGCACTTTATGATCTACCCAGTGTACCTCCTACCATCTCTAGGGCCTAATAAAAAAAGTGTCACTGCATAAGGAAAAGTTTCATGACATTTAATGGTTTTAAGGTAGAAAGTATGTGACATCAAATCAGAGCAGAGGTGATAAAGAAGTAATATCTACCACTCAACATCCAGAATAAGTGGCTGAGGAAAATATGTCAAAATGTGAGAATGAATCAGTGTAAGCACACCTGGAAGTGGGATATATTCTTTCAAATTCAGGTTTCAAAAACACTCAGTACTCTCTGGGCCAACAAAAATAGGTCATCATCCCACCAAAAGGGTCACTTCTAGACATTTTTTTGTTTTCAAGAAATCTTGCTCTTTTACAAGGGGCAAAGAATAAACACTGGTGAATTTACAACTCAGAATTGACAATTGTTGATATTTTTTCATGATGCTTCAAGTCTTAAAAAAAAAAAAAATACCATGCAGGCTCTTTGTCCTCCATTCCCATTCTAGTCCCCTTTCCCTTTTTGCTGAGTAGCCATTATCATGGATTTGGTTTGGTGTGCATTCTTCCAGATTATTTTTGAAGTATGTTTTCATATACATATATATTAATCTATGAATTTACCGTCTTTTGTATGTTTTTAAAAATTACATAAGTAATATCAACTGTACATAATTCCACAGCTTGCCTTATTATTCTACTTTGTTTCTGAGATCCTACTGTTGAAATAGAGCTCCTGACTTTTCACTACTGTAAAACATTTCATCACACAATTATGCCACATTTTATTTATCGATTCTTCTACTGATGGACATTAACCTTGTGTCTAGTTTTTCACTATTATGACACTCCTGCAATGAGCATCCTTTTCAGGCCTCTTGCGCACGTGCATTTTCAACTTTACTGGTATCTCTGAACTGCTCTCTGTAAGGGTCAGAGATTCCTTCGCACAGGTGAGAGGCCCATTTCCCACAGCCCCATCAGACTTTCAGTGTTTTTACTAATCAGATGAGTGTGAAATGGAATCTCATTCTTGTTTTAATTTGCATTTCCCTGAATATGGGTGAAGTTGAACATTTTCCTATCTATTTGTGGACTAACCAGAGTTTTCTTGTGAACACTGCCTACCATTTGCCCACTGGGTTGTTTGTCTTCTTCTTTAGTGACTTGTTCTTAACTCCAGACTTGTAAAGATCTAAATAATTATATACAGTAAACACAGAATGATAATATTTTAAATGTGCCAACTTTATCATTTCTTCAAAATAATCTGATTTGTGGTCCAAATTAGCATTATTGTGGGAGGAACTATTAGAAAATCATGACTGACGGTGTAAAACCTCAGAGCTAGGGATAAAAAAGTAAATCTAATAAAAAAATTGTAATTACATATAACAATGTGCTTGTGTCAGTCTGTCATTGCTATTGTTTGCTTTTACCTCCAGGGAGAAATTCCATGATTAGATAAAGGTTCCTCTTATCTTGAAAACTGTAAAACATCTTCACCACCCAGGCACCATCTGCTTCTACTAAAATATCTCTTTCTGCTCGGATATGGGCCACCTGGAAGAATGTATTTTGAAAAAATAATTGTAACACATTACATATTTTCCAAGCTTACTTCTTAACAATTATCATATTCTCAGTAAATTTGGAGAAGCTCAGGAAATAGTTTATTTTAGCTGATATCTTTAGGCCTGAAAACGTGGGATCACAAGGGGAAGCTGAGGCCTTTGAAGTAGAAAAATGATTAGTCTAAAATTTTTCTAACCAGAATCTCCACCTAGCCAAGGATCTTGGCTTTGTCATGTAAATTTAGGGTCTGACTTAAAAGTTAAAAGTAGTAAGCAATGCCCTATAGATGGGTATGACAAAGTCTGGGTCCTTAGCAAACTATTTTTAACTCTTACTAGTCCAAAAAAGGGACTGACTTGGTCTTTAACCATTAGGTTGTTTTTTTAAGAAGGAGAAACATTTATAATAATTTTATATCATTTTGTTATAATGGACTTTTATAATATTTATAAACATCTACAGCAAATTATTATATAACTTTTTGGGATTTTGCTACTTTTGTCAGACACATAATTACTAGAGCTACTATTATATGAACAATAGACTGAAAAATTTTATAAACTGAGTGATTTGTGGGGTTGGTATAATCAACTTTCAGATGCTTTTCCACTGATATAGTTATACATTCTTTCTTCAAAGATTAATTAACGATAGGAATTGATCTTATGCGTTTGCTATTTTCATTGTGCATCATTATGAACTCTGACCTAAAGCACACAAGAACACAGATTTTGTAAACCTTTTCATGACAACAAAACATGATCTGCTTAAATTATCTGGGATTATTGTATTATGATCTGATACAGTAAGTGCTCTGAGATCAAAATCAAAGCACAAGAATAAACGTTAAAAACGTGGGCTTCCCTGGTGGCGCAGTGGTTGAGAGTCCGCCTGCCGATGCACGGGACACGGGTTCGTGCCCCGGTCCGGGAAGATCCCACATGCCGCGGAGCGGCTGGGCCCGTGAGCCATGGTCGCTGAGCCTGCGCGTCCGGAGCCAGTGCTCCGCAACGGGAGAGGCCACAGCAGTGAGAGGCCCACGTAACGCAAAAAAAAAAAAAAAAAAATCTAAAAACTTGTTTTCTGGCATCAAAAACCTTAAAATCTCTCTGGACCTGTTTCATAAAGTGAAAAATGATACCAAAATTCTTACCTATTGCCCTTTACAAAGCATTTTAAGACGGTAAAGGAAAAACAAACTTTTGGTGTTGCCTCTGTGGTTGTCAGGATAAACTTGGCTTGATTATTTTTAAGTATCTTAAAGCCAGATTACAGGATATGTTTTCAAAAATGAGCCTATGTTTCTAAAGTATAGGAAGTATCATGCACAGTAATCCAGTACCACAATAGTGGGGAGAAAAGTTGCTACTTAATTTTGCAGAGTGGTTAGCATTCAAGTAAATGTGATAAAAACTTAAAATAATGACATGTTAGAATTGAGTGGGGAAAAGGTTTTCTAAAATGAAATTCAATGGTGACAAAGGCAGATTAATTTATATAGGGGAAAAAACAACCCCAAAGTGCAAAACAGACTTGATGTTGGACTCCAGCGAGATTCTCCTGCAAAATATTCTAGACCAGGGCTGTCCAATAGAAACAAATGTAAGCCACGTACATCATTTTAAGTTTTCTAGTAGCCACACAAAAAGAAATGGGTGAAATTATTTTTAACAATATAGTTTCTGTAACACCCATATATCTAAAATGTTGTAATTTCAGTATATAATCAATATAAAAATTGAGATACTTTACACTTTTTTTTTTTTTTGCACCAAATCTTCAAAATTTGCTGAGCATTTTCCATTCACAGCACATCTCAATTCAGACTAGCTACACTGAAGTGCCCAGTAGCCACGCGTGGCCAGTAACTACAGACAGCTGGGACTAACCGCTGCCTTTTGTTCTTCCTCTAAAACCCAGCCCAGGACTAATCCCATATGGTTTAGTTAGAAGATTCCTGTTTATGTCCTCATCTCTGAGGACCAACATCTTGACACAGACACTTATTCCCATCATTGTCTGCAATTCTCTAACACAGCTCAGTATCTCGACCTTCCTTGTCTTCCGAACCGCTTCCCCCTGGAATCAGCCTGTGTTCAACAGAACCCCTGTCACCTCATCTCTGTTCCTGTCACCTTCTCATCCTAACTGAAATCAGGCTGTCCACGGAGAGTCCCGTCTTCCTGCAGAGTGAGTTGTCAGGAATGACCTGCTTTCTCTCTCGTGTTTCTTGGTTTCCTGCTCATCCTAGCTGCTTCTGAACCACTGTGACACTTTCCTCATGCCCAGCTCCTCTGCGGGCATGCTGTCAGGTGCCGTGGCTCTCATCCTTCCTACTGGTCAACCCCCTCAGTCATTCATGACTTCAGCTCATGGCTCACCAGCTTCCTTTCCATCCTTTCTAGTCATGGGTGAATTTCAAGATCCATAAGGACGAACCACCAAATACCCCATCTGTACAGCTCCTGCATTCTCCCTCACCTCCAGTCATCTTTTCCTCCACTGCGCCTCAGCCACCCATGGTAATCTTCTTGTCCTTTTCATAACCAATAACTGCCCTCCCTCTAAAATCTCCACTTTAAGGAACTCTGTTTCTGATCCCCACCTTTTATCCTCCCAGGTGTCTTATTCTTGTACTTCAATCTCCATTCCATGGACCCTACACCACTTTTTCTCTGTTACTCTCCTCAGAACCTCATTTCTTTCTCTACCCGGCCTTGGGTCCATCACTCTTTTGCAAACAGCTTCAACTCCCTTGTCCTCCTCTCCCTCTGTTGTATTTGCCTGGCAAAATACCAACCCTAGTTAGGCCCAAATTTTTGCCTATTCTGTACCTGCCCCAGAGCAACTAAGTATTACCAGAGAAAAATCACCCAACGATACCAAGTGGTTTCACTTTACGTTCATGACTGAAAATCTCAAGGGACATTCAACTGCAAGTCTGCTTTCCCACACTTCGAGTCAGTAGTTGTGACTGTTTCACAACTTCTCTCCGCTTACACCTCCAGCAAGCTACCTACCCCTCCTTTCCTCCTGCTGATGACCTCCCTTATTTGCACTCAGGAGGAACCTGGCACTTTACACGCCAGATCAACCACACTGCGTTTGTTCCTACTTTCTCTGCTTTTCCTCCCTGTCGTAATGTCCCAGCTCCTAGCAAAGATCCACTTCTCTGTCATCCTGTGTACTCCCGTAATTATCTGCCTTCTCTCTCCTGCATCTTCAATTTTTCTCTCTCTAATGGATTCTTCCAATCAGCAGTGCCTTAACAACAAAAAAAACCCCAACATTCTTTACCAAACTGTTCTTTGTTCTGCTTTACGTGAAAGACTTACCTACACTCCCGTTCTCCACTTCTTGCTTCCCATTTTCTTTCCCACTATTCCACTTAGGCACTCCGATCCACTGGAGCTGTCCTTCCCAAGTTATTCAGAATCTCCAACAGTGACACCCAGTGGCCCGTCTTCCTCTGGCCCCCTCTCTTAGCAGCCTTCAACATATTTGACCATTCACCTTCTCCTTTGAACGCCTTCTTCTGGCTCCCGTAACACCATGTTCTCCTAGGGTCTCCCTTAACTGAGCAGATGTCCCCTCTTAGTCTCCTTTCCTGGATTCGCCTCTGCCTAGTGTTCCCTAAGGGCTTGGATCCAGGCCCTCTTGTCTTCGCTATATTTGTTCCCTAGGCAATTTCATCTGTCCCATTACTTTAAATACTATCAATCTATTGATTACTTCTGAATTATATTTCTT
This sequence comes from Neophocaena asiaeorientalis asiaeorientalis, assembly GCF_003031525.2. Classification (NCBI taxonomy): domain Eukaryota; kingdom Metazoa; phylum Chordata; class Mammalia; order Artiodactyla; family Phocoenidae; genus Neophocaena; species Neophocaena asiaeorientalis. The sequence continues at coordinate 21,504,959 of NW_020176571.1, read as the reverse complement.
TTTAAAAAATTTATTCATCTATTTATTTATTTTTGGCTGCATTGGGTCTTCGTTGCTGTGCGCAGGCTTTCTCTAGTTGCGATGAGCGGGGCTACTCTTCATTGCAGTGCGCGGGCTTCTCACTGAGGCGGCTTCTCTTGTTGCGGAGCACGGACTCTAGGCTCACGGGCTTCAGTAGTTGTGGCTCGTGGGCTCTAGAGCGCAGGCTCAGTAGTTGTGGCGCTCGGGCTTAGTTGCTCTGTGGCATGTGGCATCTTCCTGGACCAGGGCTCGAACCCATGTCCCCTGCATTGGCAGGCGGATTCTTAACCACTGTGCCACTGGGGAAGTCCCTAAATTATATTTCCAGTCAAACTTCTCCCCATATTCTAGCCAACTGTCAACATAATTATCTCTACTTGGATATCCAACAGGGAGCTCAAACTTAATATGCCACAAAGAGAACACTTGATTCCCAGTGTCACCAAACCTGTTCCTTCCTCAGTCTTTCCTACATTAGAAACTGACACCATCAGGCATCCCATTCCCAAGTAAAACTCTAGGTATTATCCTTGATTCCTCCCTCCCTTTTCACTACCCTTACTTCTCCTCTCACCCCCCCAACATAGAATATGTCACAGAAAATCCTGCTGGCTCTTCCATGGAAACATATACTTAATCTATTTGACTTTTTTCCTCTTTGCTGTTGTATAAGCCACAGTCACATCCTGGCTGGAATCGCTACACAGTCTCTCAAGGGTTCTCCCTGCTTCAACTCTTGTTTGTCCTTCCAGCAAGCAAGGGGACTGATTCATCTTCGTAAAACATCCATCAGATATGACGCTTCTCTGTTTAAGCAGAACATGTCTTCCCACTGCATTTGGAGTAAGACCCACATGGCCTGCAAAGCTCTGTGTGATCTGGTCCCTGCCTCCCTCTCCCCCTTCATCTCCAACCACTCTTCCCCTCACTGAAGTCAGCCACAGTGGCTTCTTGCCGTCTCTGAGCAGGCCAAGATTATTCTTGCCACAAGTCCTCTGCATTTGCACCCTGGATCTTTGTTCTACCAGATCCTTAGATCTCATACTTTCTAATTATTCAGTCTCTCATCAATATTCCCTTCTCAGAGAACCTTCCCTCATCTCATTCTTCCTCCTAAAGCCAGGTCACCTGCATCACTTTATCCTTTTGTAAAATCCGTCTTCATACTACTTCATACTACTCATCAGAAATGACTATTTCCAATAGCTGTCCCCACGGCTGTCAGCGGACAAGAATCAGGTCTCTCCTGTTAATCACTGTGCCCAGAACGGAGAACAGTATTTGACACATCATAAGCACGTAATAAATTCTTGAATAAATGGAACAGAAATAAAGTGAAACAGTGCAGTGAAAATTAAAGTGGGCCATATTTAAATAAAAATCAATATGATACTGCTCTAATAACAAAGTAAGCTGTAGGTGGGACTAAAGACTGAAATCAAGCATTAGGTACAGAGAGGTGCCATCTCTTTCTGTACCCTTGTTGAGTCCTTCACTAGCACTCTTCATTAGGTACAGAGAGGTGCATCTCTTTCTGTACGCTTGTTGAGTCCTTCACTAGCATATATATTCACTTAGAGTTCTACCCAGACTGGAGATACAGGTGAATGCATGAAATAATACTATCGATGTTTTCAGATTTATGGCCGCCCCATAAACTGCATCAAGTCACAGGAAACATGGAGAGAGCCCAGGAGTACAAAATTGGAGTGGTTACAGATTTTGGAAATATGTAAAAATCAGCAAATTCTCAAGAGACTGGTTTGCTTATTTGATAGGTGACAGGGACTGAGAGAGCTGAGAACTGTCCTTTATTTTCACTGAAATCAGAGAAGAAGGTATTCTGTTACAGACTGAATGTTTTGTCCCTCCTGAAAATTCCTACGGTGATGTGCTAACTCCCAGTGTGACTGGGTTTGGAGACGGGCCTCTAAGAAGGTACTGAAGGTTAGTGAGGTCGTAAGGGGCAGGGCTAGTGTTCTTGTATGAAGAGACCCCAGAGAGTCACTCTCCTCTCTGTGCACACACCAAGGAGAGGCTATGTAGGGACCTGGTGAGAAGGCGGCCGTCTGCAAGCCAGGAAGAGCGCTCTCACCAGCAACCAAACCCTGCTTGCTCTTGGACTTCCAGCCTCCAGAACTATGAGAAAAGAAACTTCTGCTGTTTAAGCCATCCAGTCTGTGGTATTTTGTTAGACATGTAAATCAGATTATGAATTTGGAAGAAATCTGAACTATAAGAATTGAGAAACAACGAAGCAGGCTACCAAAAGTCTACAGATTATATAGTAAGATGTGTAGGTTTCTTTCTAAAAGTCCCAGTTTTAGCACTTGCTCTAACACCTAGTCAGTGGACACCCCTTTGGCTACGTGTGTTAAAGAGCTCATACCTGCTCTTTTTCAAGCATATCAGCTTTTCTCAATATCTTCATTGCATAGATATGGCCTGTATCTTTCTTCTGGACCAGCCGAACCTAGAATGTAAAAATTCATATCACAAATGGCATCAAACAATCACTACTATTTGTTTCAGAGTGAAAGGTAGGCTCCTTTAAAGAAAGCAGTGTTGTAGTTTGCTGTTGCTGGTATTTCAGAAATTCTATTAAAATTAAGCTATTTTAATACACATTTTAATATACTACACTACTTTAATACATATTAAGCTATTTTAATACATATTCTGAACTATCTTAAGATGCACATGTTCAACAGCAGCGACTTAAAAAAGAAGCACACCTCTCCGAATGCTCCTCTTCCTATAACTTTCAGAGACTCAAAGTCATCCAAGCCAAGTCTGGTCCGCTTGAGCCGTAAGAACTCCGTTTCCTTGCGAGCATGTTGTGATCGACGTAACTTTTTCTATTAAAAAAGGACAGTTAAAAAGGATGATTTTAAAATCGGACTATTTCAAAGGAAGCCTATAGTATTAAAAGATGAGATACATTATAATGAGGGTAATGTATCTAAATATTATATACTGGTGCTATAACTTATTTGCCAAAGTTGAATATTTATTAAGCGTGGAAAAAATAAAATAATCTGAAAAAAACATTTTAAAATTGTTAACAATTGATAAATCTTTATTCTTGAGGCAGACTCCATTAAATATTTCATCTTAACTAGTTCACATATTCTTTCATTTTTATGCTAAATTAATTCAAAAACAAAAATTAAACTTTAGGAAATGCTAATAGTATTCTGATATTGATTTTTTACTGTCAGGAAATCTACTTTGCTTCAATTCCCTAATTTCCAAGGTTGCTCTGTCACAACTACTGAGACTTCTGACACCGAAATAACACAACAGCAGTATTTCCATACAGATTTATTTATGGTAGAATTTATTCTTGGGCAGATTTTTAATAAAGTGCTTGAGACTTGTCACACAACTTCTTGAAAATATGAAATTGCAACAAAAAAATAATTACACAAAGTATCCTTTAAAATATCCAAGTCAAGAATTTCATAATTCATTCTCCAAAGATTACAAAAAATACTATTAATAAGAAACATTATGAAATACCTGAAGGTTACACTTGGAATGGGCATTTATTTAACTGTTCTAAACCTCATTTTTCCCCTCACCAAACAAAATTCTCTTTTTTTGACATAGAATTATGTCAAATTACCTCTCCTAGTAGAGGTCACATAGATGGGTAATGAACAAAATCAGGGAAAAAATTAAACCTCGGTTCATCTTCAACTGAACCCTAGCAAGCTTTCAGTGGTTCAGGTCTGAGGAGAAAATAAGTCAAAATGACTGAAACTGTTCAGAAACATTGCTCCTAAATGCAGTACAAGATATAACCACTGAGTAGTCCCTTCCTACCCCTGTGTACATCTGTTTCCAAAAGGGTAAGGTGAACTATTAATTAGAAATATGCAAGCATGGGCTTCCCTGGTGGCGCAGTGGTTAAGAATCCGCCTTACAATGCAGGGAACACGGGTTTGAGCCCTGGTCCAGGAAGATCCCACATGCCGCGGAGCAGCTAAGCCCGTGCGCCACAACTACTGAGCCTAAGCTCTAGAGCCTGCTGAGGCACAACTACTGAGCCCACGTGCCACAACTACTGAAGCCCGCACGCCTAGAGCCCATGATCCGCAATAAGAGAAGCCACTGCAATGAGAAGCCTGCGCACCGCAACAAAGAGTAGCTCTCGCTCGCCGCAACTAGAGAAAGCCCGCGCACAGCAACGAAGACCCAACGCAGCCAAAAATAAATCAATTTATTTTTTTAAAAAAAGAAAGAAATATGCAAGTATGTATCATTAATGCAACGGAATTCTGATACCTCTAACAAAGTTAATCTAAGAGGATAAAATTAGGATATATGTCTTCAATCTAAATATCTAAACAGCTAAGTAAAGTCACATCAATGGTGAAAACAGTGAAGACCACCTTTGTTTAAAAATGCCTTTTGAATAATAATGTTGAAAAATGAATTATTATTAAAACAAAAGGAGAGCTCAAAAGTAGCTTTTCAACTATATATCTAATTAAAAAAAGGCCACATGGTGGCACTATACCACCATCTTTCAAAACAGCACAAGACCTTTTTAAAATTACATAAATGAACAAATATAAGAATTTTGAAAGGCATTCTGAATTTATGACTTTATGGATTATAAAACAGTGTGCAGTTGGATGTAGTTCAGAAACTTGTCTAATCTGAATGGAAAAGATAACCTCATCACACAGTTTCATAAATTATGCTCAAAATTGACAGACGAGAGACAGCCGAAGAAAATAATGCTTATTAGTATTTGATAGGTTGTGTAGTGCAGTAAGTAAATGATGTTTATGTAGTTTTGGGGACAGCTATTAAATGGCAAAAAGGGAGATCACAGTGTATGGTATATATAATCCTACAAAAAAGGGAAATCACCTACAACATTGTTATAGTACTTTAAAAAAAAAAAATCTATCCATGATATTAGAGTCAGTGTTGTAGTCCAGAGAGAGCTGAAACAAGTTCACATTAAACTAAAAAAAAAAAAAAAAAAAAATCGATGAAAAATCATTGATACATCTGCTCACAACCTGTGTAGATTAAGTCACCTTGAAAAACAAATAACATTTTTGAGGTAATCACATTCTTTCCTCTCCAAAGACAACAACAAAAATCTGTGGACAAACTTAACATCTCATGGCTCTCTTGCAGCTTAAACTTGCCCAGTTTGGTTTTCCATTAGAGTAAATAATATTCCATGTTCGATGGGATTTTAAGTGAGATGAAACTAGAAGTACGCCATTTTCTTTTTTTTCTCCATTCCTTTTCAAATTGGTGTTCTTCAAACTCTCAGTCTGTAGGGTGCTCAGTTTTTGTAGAAGACAGTGTACACAGAAGTTTTAAGATAAGAAAGGGGTCAGCTAAGAACTTCATCTCAGTATAAATGCTTTTTAAGGCCACGTTATATATGGTTGAGTTTTCACAAATTATTTCACAAATAACTTTCTATTACAGAATGGATTAAGGATGAATTTATTTTTATAAAACAATTTTACTTTGAAAAGACCCACCCCACATAAAGATAGTTCCAAAATACTATACATTAGATTGAGAGACCATGTCTATTTTATAGAATGTGACAGCCTGGGACCCAGTATGGGGCCTAACAAGAAGCATTTGTGGAATTCAAATACCTTTACCAAAAATTTTAGATGTTTTATAAATTCAGGCTCCGGACACGCAGGCTCAGAGGCCACGGCCCAGGAGCCCAGCCACTCCGCGGCATGTGGGATCCTTCCAGACCGGGGCACGAACCCGTGTCCCCTGCATTGGCAGGCGGACTCTCAACCACTGCGCCACCAGGGAAGCCCCCAATGAGCATTTTTAGGGGTAAAATCACCTCACATTTTCTACAAGTTATTTAAGGAGAAACAAAGAAAACAGCTCCAGATGTACTTAGTACTTCCTGGTGTGAACCAGAGATTACAAGCTGGAAGCTACAAGCTGTACTCAACTCACAGATGCATTTGATTTGGGCCCCCAAGTTGTTTTTTGTTTGTTTGTTTGTTTTTTGTGGTACACGGGCCTCTCACTGTTGTGGCCTCTCCAGTTGCGGAGCACAGGCTCCGGACGCACAGGCTCAGCGGCCATGGCTCACGGGCCCAGCCGTTACGCGGCATGCGGGATCCTCCTGGCCCAGGGTACGAACCCGCGTCCCCTACATCGGCAGGCGGACTCCCAACCACTGCGCCACCAGGGAAGCCCACCCCAAGTTGTCTTCAAATCACTCTAATGACTTGTCAATATTTTAAAAAGCGAGTGTTTTCACAAAAGTCCAGATTTCCAGCTTCTCTTGAAAAATAGGAACTTGGCCTCACTGGGCCAATGGTGCAGCCCCCTTGGGTGGGCAGCAAGCAGCTCTGGGACCGGTCAGTCCCTATCAAGGCGCCAGTCACCAGGCGACAGGTATAATCGGGCTGGTGCTCTTGTTCTCTTTCAGTAAAGTGAAAAGTGGTACGTCTTTATCAAAAGATAAACTGTGAGGAGGGAATCTTTTACAACAAGGCAAAAAAAGAATCTATTTCTTCATGGAAATGAAAAAAAAATAAGAGTTGAATATGCAAAGTATGTTAGATCAAAAGAATATAACCTAAGACGTCACTATGAAACAAGCGTGGCCAGCTTTTCTCATTTATGTTTACCTGCTTGGCCCTTGGACACCTGCTTTCATACAGTTGTTCATTATTAAAGTTCAACAGTCTTCATATATTCATTATTTTGTACATACCTCTTAATGATCATGTAAATTCTACCTATTTCTTTAAGATTCAAATCAATTGTTACTTCTTCCATGAAACGTTTTCTGATCCCCTGAATCAGGGGGAAAAAAATCTCCATATTTTCAAAGTTTGCCACATTCTATCATGTGTATATATTTTTACACGCACACGTAATCTTTCCTTCCAATCTGTAAACTCTTTAGGAAGAGATCCATTGTCCATTTGTTCATTTATTCACCAAATATTTATTCTCACCCTCTGACAGCCCTGGAGATGTAAGGAGTTTCTACTCTGGGAAGATGGTATTTTAAGGCTGCCACAGGGACAGGAACAGAGAGTTCTGTCCCAGTGGACATGATGCCTAAAGTGAGATGGAAAGAGTCTTGAAGAATAATGAGACTCAGGCAGGAGGAAAGAAGAGTTCCAAGCAGCAAAATAAAGCACGGGAAAAGGTTCACAGGCAAGAGTGTGGAAATGAAAGTAATTTGACATTGTTGGTCAGCCTGGCGGTAGGGTGACAAAAGACGAGGCTAGAGACAGGGAAGCAGAGGCCAAATCATAACTGGCCTTGTACACCCATGTTAAAGAGTTAGCCTTATCCCAAGAGTACTTGGGAGCCAGTGAAGGGTATTAAGCAAAAGAGTGACATGGTCAAATCTGGTTTTTGACAGATAACCCTAGTTGACGTGTGTAGAAAAACTGGGAGTGGGAATGTGGCTGAGAATGGAGGAAGAGAGACCAGTTGGGGACAGCGATTCTTCAGGGGAAATACACGGTAGTTTAAACCACTGGGTTCATGGCACCAGACTAGTGAACTGGGTGGTTTTAAGAAATATTTAGGAAAAATGTAAGGAAATTTGGCAACTGATCAATTATTCTTGAAGCCCTCTTTTCTTATTCCTCGCACTAGATACTATTCACTGAATATATATATGTTCTTGGAATTAAAAAAAAAAGCTGCCCCCTTTCAAAGATTTCCATCACAGCAACAAAGTAAGAACCCCATGTTCAAATAGGAAACCCACATTATCTAAGTTATAAAATCATCTGATACCATTACAAGAAAAAGTCACTGGGGTTGCTTTCATACAGTAGTTTTTCCCCCTTTTATTGAGATATAATTGATATGTAACATTGTGTAAGTTTAATGTATACAATGTGATGATTTTGTTTTTTTCTTTTTTGGCCATGCTGCTCGGCTTGGGCTTGCGGGATCTTAGTTCCCCTGACCAGGGATTGAACCCGGACCCCCTGCAGTGGAAGTGTGGTGTCCTAACCACTGGACCACCAGGGAAGTCCCTACAATGTGATGATTTCACAATGTACATTGTGAAATGATGACCACAATAAAGTTAGTTAACACATCCATTACCTCACATAACTATTTTTTTTTTGTAGTGAGAGCATTTAAGATTTAGCAACTTTCAATTATATAAGAGAGTACTGTTAACTAGAGTCATAGTAATTATAGCTTACATACCTCTTCATCTGCTAATCCTTCTTCTTCCATAGCCACTTCTAATTTCTTCTGCCTTTTCAAAAAAAATTATTTAAATTTTAATATGTACCTAAGTATTCCCATTTAAGAAATGTACATTTATTTTTTCAAGTTTACACTCAGTTTGCCATGCTAAAAAAATCTTTCAAGTTGAATCAAAATAATCACCAAGAATAGTGACTAATATTTATAAACATATATGCACATATAAATATTTCTTTCTCAAAATATAAATACAGTCCAGAATTAGCTGCCTCAATACTAGCCAAATGAATAATTTACTTCTAAAGCTGCCTAAATGAATCGTTAACAAAGGTGACTCATGTTCTGATACAGAAAATTCTGTTATCTAGTGTTCAAATCTCCAAAATCATTAACATTTATCAGAGTTTATACTAGATGTATAAAAAGGTAACTACAGTGACTAAAAGTAAAATTTTTTAAGGTGGACATCCCTGTGCTCAAACCTTGGTTTTAACGCTTATTAGCTAAAGGAGCTTGTCTAAGTGCTTCACTTAAACACTAAACTTGATTTTCCTAATTAATCACAGAAAGATGTTCAGCGCAATTAAGTATATTTTATTCTAATTCTTGGAAAATTGGAAAGTCATATACGTACATTAAAAAATAACCCATTAACTACCAGAACATTTGCTTTTCTAGGTATAGCCAAGTTCAGTTCTTCAATATTTTAAAATGCACCCTTAAAGTTACTTAAGCTACGGGTGAGGGGGGTGATGGATGAAATAACTAGTAACCAGAGAGATAGCTGTGGTACACATTTTGCAACTCATTTCCAAGTGACCATTAGTATTTTATTTCCATGGTATTGCTCTTTTTCCTAAAGATAAACCTGGGAGAGCTCATCCTAATTAGTTTTGGAGCGTCTCAGATAAAGACTAACTTTCAAGGATTTATCCAAATGGGTATAAGGGCTGAGGATTGAAACCATCATACAAATCTTTTGGCATTTGTTGTTTATGACAATATGTCCAAAGATAAGCTCTTTTCTAAACCACTGTTAAGATCCTTTTTATTTCTTATGGAAAATTCACAACAAAAATACCTAAAGCCTGTTCATAAATCAGCACCTAAAAGTATATCCTCCACTGACTTTCTCAATTCTAGTAATAAGCACCTACCCTGATGCTAATCACACTGATTTTTATCTTTTTTTACACATTATCCACCCAAGCCCAACCCTTCCAATGGACTAAGTTCCTAATGCTGGATTCTGTGCCTGCCATCAGGCACCTCCGGGCGCCACAGAGCTGCTTGTTGAATGATTTGAGTTTTCTTCTCTGCAGGAAGAATCCAAAGAGTAAGAGGACCATTAACCCAGGAGGACTATCAATATACGAACAACTTTATTCTTCTGGCAAATCCCTACTGTCCCCTTTCCTCAATCCTTGCTAAAGCTAATATTTCAGTAAATTATCCCTCCTTCTAGGGAGACATGCAATAACTTCTATCCATTTCCATACCTAAATGAGAAGACCCAAGGACTTCTCTTGTACCTTTCTAAAAAATAGCTTTCCTTCTAAAATGACCTTATGCTTTGTTCTGACTGGTACTTTATTTGACTTATGCATTTACCCAGTTAATTAAGCCTTAAAAATTCATCACATGTTTCTTAAAGTATTAGCTTCTAGAAAATAGCTGACTATTTAATTTGACTTCCATGGCACCACCATGCTTTTTTTTTTTAATAACAGTAGATACTTTTATTCCTATTTTCCTTTGTTTGGGAACAGAGAGCAAAACTGAATTATTTTAAGGTTTCAGCAATAAAAGACAATGAACCTTTAAAATTCTGATGAATAACTTGAGTGACTGTCGAAAAATACAGGTCTTTCCTTCCTTGGTTCTCTTTTACTTTATTCAGTCTCCCTTGATGATCTGCTCACTTCCAGAGACTTCCATCACATTTACAATTAGTATAATTTCTTACATGTTTGGATTTATTTCTAACTTATGGTGTGGTTTCTACTTGTGCCTGCCTTTTGGTATTTCAGTTTTTCTTTTTCCCTTGGCTTCTTCTGAACTTATTTTTCCCCCATCCATTTTCTTTCCTTCTATTAGTTTGAAAGTTACAAACTCTATTTTTATTCTTTTAGTGGCTACCCTAGAAATTACATGTACACTTAATTTGTCAAAGCCTTAAATTAACCAATCTTTACCCCTTTCTGTGTTGTGTCCCTATCCTTAGAGACACACTGATCTCTAAGAACAATTTAATTCCACTTACTTCCCTCTTGACTGACAGTCTACTGCAGGAAAATACTTTTTTTTTAATACATGTGACATTATCATTATTGTTGATTTTTCTTACACAGTCAATTTTGGCTGAGATTTAGCCACATATTTACATTTAGATCTTCTGAATGCGATCACTTTCCTTCTGCCTAAGTCGAATCTTTTGGAATTTCTGCTGATGGCAATCTCTTAGTTCTCTTTCCTCTCTTCCTTTAGGAAATTGGATCAAAGATACGTTTGTTCTCCTCACTATTCTCCACGTTTCTTAGCTCTCTTTTATATTTCCTTACTCTAAGTTGACTTCCGAATAGTTACTTAAGTTTCATTTTCTAGTTCTAATTCTCTCCCCAGCCACGTCTAATCTGTAGTTGGACCTGCCCAAAATTATGTTCAAAACCAGATTCTTCCCCTCGAGTTCTGTTTCACTAAGTTGTACCACTTTCTGGTTGCCCAGGTGTGAAATTTCAGAGCCAGCGTTGACTACTTTCTCTCACGTACCATATTTGGGTAGTTGCCGTGTTTTTTCTGTCTTTCTCACTCAGTTCTTCCCTGTTGTTGTCATAATCCTAAAGCAAGCCTCCCTTCCACTGGCCTGGACTACAGCGCTAGCCTTTCCTGTTTCTGATCCCTCCTCCCACAATCCACTCTGTACATCACAACTAAAGTAATCTTCCAGAGAAACACCTGTGATCATTTAAATCTTCTGTTCAAAAGTTTTCAAGGCTCTTTACTACCATGAAAATAGCTCCACTACAAAGCATCCAAGGCTCTCAGGAAACGGTAAAAATCCAGCTTGAGTTAAACTGGACAGTGCCTTGACCTGGCAGTAAAGGTGCTTTCTTCTGTCTCTGATATCCTTCCTCCTGCTCCTTAACCTCTTTCTTCTCCCTTTTATGTATATATAAATAGTACTCTTCCTTACGAGCTCTGTTTAAATGCCACCACCATTTATGAAGCCTTCCCAGTGGCCTTAGTCAAAAACAATCTCCCCCTTCTTTGCCCTTCTCAAAGGGCATACTTTTCACCCTTTCATGTAATATTCATGTGCATTATCTCCCTTACTATAAGTTTCCTGAAGGCAAAATAACGTCATTCATTCTTTTTATAATTCTCCCATTTCCACTGATATACACACAACACCAAATGTTTCTGGATTAAAGGCAGTCATTAAGTAGCCCTCTAAAAGAAAGTATAAAAAAAAAAGAAAGTATAAAGATATACCATAATTTCATGGTTAGAAACGTTTTGTTTAAAACATCAATTGACATGTGATATAAGTGTATAGGTGCCCAGGACAGGACACTATTCTGTGAAAATAAAACAAGGAACCAGGTATACTGTCAGTATACAGGGACCCACAATATTTATATTATTCATGGACAACATGCTTACATCCCACTTGCAGTATAACAGCTTGTTTAACTACACAGAAAATTCTGACCAGCCTTTACTATACCTGGTTTCTCTCTCTTCATGCTGTAAAATGAGGTTGCTGTAAAAATTCTCCAGCGTGAGCTTGGCCACAGTCACTCTTTCCCGGGTATGGTTGCTCATAGGAAAGGTGGTTGTGGTCCCTGCCGTCATTGCCATAGTAACAGAAACTAGAACAACACAGAGACACAAATTACTCAACAGAAAGAACACTTTCTATCCCTTTTAACAAATTCTAGAAATGGTTTAATTTCTACTAGTCAACAACATTTTACCCTAACAGTTAAGACATTCAAATGAAACTCAAATCCCTGTAGGAACCAGGCAGGAAACAAAAATGTATGATTCAAGCCAGGTGACAACATGGAAGTTTTATGGCTTTTCCTGAACAATGTCTGTCTACTTAAAGCTAACTTTTAAAAACCACTGAGCCAGGCAAACAAAGTGCTGGTTTAAAGAAGATAATGTGGGGACTTCCCTGGCGGTCCAGTGGTTAAGAGTCCGCACTTCCATTGTAGGGGGCACGGGTTCGATCCCTGGTCGGGGAACTAAGATCCCACATGCCACGTGGTGTGGCCAAAAAAAGATAATGTGGACAATTAGACAAGATAAGGAATGTAAGACTGATCTCTGGTGGCTGCTATAGGTGGGCACTGACCCTAAGAGACTTGCCTACCATAGTCCACATCTAGACCCCAAAAAAACCCCCACAAAAAACAAACAAAAAACCTAGAATGGTTCCATACATTAAAGAGGTTTTTGCTTATCTGGACGGGAATCATAACAGACTATCCTAGAGGAGATCCAGATTGCCAGGGTGACCATCCAATGTTGCATTCTTAGCTGAAAAGTATTCTTCCAAATCTGCCACCTATTCCCCAACACCTACCTCTTCTTAACTACATAAAGACACAGAGCCCTGGATATCGACCTCAACTGGGCTGTACTCCAGGGATAGTGGAATGAACCAAAGACCTTTCTTGTTCTTCATGTGAAACAAGTCAAATACAGGTTGAAAGTAAACAGTTTAACTATGGCAAACTCCCAGTTCCACTGTTGTCTTAGTGGGTTTACACCTCCATTTACTGCTTCAGCCTCATTATGTCGATTATTTTAACATCATAAACTTGTTCCTCTGCTGACTACTATAAATCTTTTTTTTTTTTTTTGCAGTACGCGGGCCTCTCACTGTTGCAGCCTCTCCCGCTGCGGAGCTCAGGCTCCGGACGCACAGGCTCAGCGGCCACGGCTCATGGGCCCAGCCGCTCCGCGGCACGTGGGATCTTCCCGGACCAGGGCACGAACCCGTGTCCCCTGCACCGGCAGGCGGACTCCCAACCACTGCGCCACCAGGGAAGCCCCTATAAATCTTTTTATAACAAGAAGCTGATGACATTACTTGTTTAAATTGTTCATGGCACGTACAGCAAATTAGCTTAGCAAGATAAACATAGACAACGCACAAACGCGGAGTGCTGGTATCTAAAAGAAACTTGATGAGAGTTTATTCATTAATTTTCCCCTTTTCTTGCCTGAGGATTTAAGGCAGTGGCACTCCTAGGCATGACTGCATTTCTTCCTCACAGAAGCCTGGTAAAGAAAGGAAGTGAAGCTTGGACAAGTCACACAGCTGGTGAGCTGCAGAGTCCAACTCCACCCAAGTGCTAACTCCAACTTGCCTTTCTGGCCTTATCTGCTGCCCTTCCTCACCACTCACTCTTCTCCCAACATACTTGGCCCTTTCATGCCTCCAAGCCCTCACAGGACCTATTCCTGAACCAGTTACGTCCTACACTCTATTTGCAGGCATCCTGCTGATCCTTTACAGCCCAGTTTGTCTGAAGCCTTACTGCGGTGACTTCTCTAAGGTTCCCTGCCAGAAGAGACATCGATGGACCAGAAGGGGCCAAACGGCGTTCTTCCGAGCGTGCTCTCTACCATTTGTAACAAATACTCCCAGGACTGGCGCTGATCACGTCACCTGCCTATCCCCCTAAACTAGGAACACTTCTGGGCAAGAACTTTTTCTGAATCATTTTTGAGCATTCACCTTGATAGCACCGTATTGGACACACAGTAGGCATTAATGAGTGAAGGAGTCCACCTATCAAATGGCGGGGGGAGGGGGCGGTGTGGGAGGAGCATTGAAAAAATTAGCAAAAACTGCCTATAAAGGTTGGCAACTGTGGAAAACGAAACTTACTGAACCTTGGAGTCAGATATTTAGAGATCTAATCCAGGTCCTGCTGCTAACTGATCACATGGTCTTATTCAAAGCACCAGAACGCTCTGAACTCAAGTCACTTTCCGGCCCAGACAGGAATTACAGTACTTGCTCTGCCTCGTTCACAGGCCTACTCTAAGGCCATCTGAGATAATATAACGTAGAAATTATACAAATGTAAGACATTATTTTAGGCATCTAGGTTAATTTTTTAATGTGCTTTAATGACAGTGAGCATTATTTTTTAAACAGTAATAAAAATAAGCTCAAGAATTATTCTGGCCAAGTGATTTTCAAGCACTAAGCTTGGAATGCTACCTAAGGCAATGCTGCCATACCGTCTTCGGAAATCTCACCTGGGTTCGTGTTTTATGTTTCAGGATCACATGCAGAAAAGTCAAAGAAAGGAAAAGAGGGAATGGGATTGTATATAGCAAACAACCCAAATCGTGTTTGCTAATTGGGATTTGGGGATTTGGTGAGGAGAGGGCAGCTGGGAGGATGGACTAGAGGTGGAGGATTTCAAATAAATTTAGGAAATCCAGATTATACAAAGTTTCTTACTGCAAGACTTCCTGGCATCATTAATATGTTAATATGTATCCTGAATCCTCAAAAGAGGGTTAGGTAAACATTTGCAGTAGTATTCTAGGGAGCCTCTTAGGCATATAAAATTTAAATTTATAGATAGTTATCTTTAAACACTGGTAAAAAAAGTGCCTGCTACTCTTTTTCAATATCTGGGGGAGGGGGACTTAGAGACTCCAACAAAGAGTAATTAATACCTAGAAATTTTAGAGTGCTTTCTGATTTGTCCAGAGTATCTGCAGCTGATAGAGAATTTTCAGATTGGTTTGCCAATCTGCAGGAGGAAAAAAGGTCAAGACCCAACTATAGTTATCTATAGTTTCCTTTCAAAAACTGAATGATGAAAAGACTAACAAACAAAACCATGCCCCTTGAAAAAAGCACAAGGAAATAACACATCAGTAATATTTGTAGAAGTTGGAAAGAAAGATGTATGATGAACTCAGGGTGTGGCCTTGGAAGGCAGCTGACACGCTGCTCTGCTCTGTCTGGCAAGAAGCAAGGTCTGGCCTTCAGCTGCCAGCGTCCCAGGACAAGGGAACTCTGGAGGCTCCTTTATCCTCGCCCAAGTTCACAAGAGACTGATACACAAGACGTAACGGCAATTTGCTGATTCACACAATAAGAAACTGAGGAACACGAAACAGATACTTGTATCTCTGGGCAAATGTGCTCCGTCCTTGTAGACAAGCTGAATGTACAGACTGAAGAAGACTGCTTGGTAAGCATGGCAACAAAACAGAGAACTGTTATGCAATTTAACTGTTTAATGGCATAAGGATAAGGTGGAATCTTAAAAAAAAAAAAAAAGATCGATTGCTATCCTGCCCAGGACACCTCTGCCCACTTCAAAGTGGCTAGAGGAGATGGCCAATATTAAGCCCTGCTACTGACTGGGCTTTCCCAGATGATGCAAAATTGGGGGGGCTAGCAGTGGGCAGAAATATTACTGAGAAAAACTTTGGGGGAAATTTTGGTGAAACATAAAGAAGTTAGGGAATTGAAAACAATTCCAAACTACAGAAATTGTTTGCATTAACAGTACAGAAATAAATATGAAATTGTTTTAGATAAAGATTTTTGAACCTGAGGTCTTTATACAAGAGGGGTAAAGAGAAGATCAGGTTTCTCCATTATAAAGACGTAATGAGTTTATAACTCCAAGATTCAGAAGTGGATATCGAGTAATGAAAAACAACTTCCAAACACTGTATAATTTAACCATCATCACTATGGTCTTTCCATTCTAGTTATACATACATGCAAGAGTGCAAGCCCTGTTTAAAAACCAAATCAGAGCAAAACCTATGTCTATTCATCTTTGTAACGAAGTATTACAGCACCTGGCCAAGTGCTGAGCACACAGTCGGCATTCTGTAAATGACGGTGAGCAACTGAACTCAAGTTTAATGGATTTTAAATTATATATGTCCCATATCTAATAATTTCCTTTGGATTAAAAACTAAAGAATTACTTACTGTTATGTTAAGCTTCAGAGAGACAAATCCTACTTGAGAGATACAACTACAGTAAAAGCCAAAAATCCCACCCTTAGTCTTGACTGAATAACATCTTTTAGAGATTAGCTTAAAAAAACAAGAAAAAATTATTACTCTCCAACCAGACACAAGTAGGCTTTATAAAATTCAAATTAAACATAACTAAGAACAGAAGTGACCAAGTTATTAAAAAGAATGGTCTGGATGACTGGCACTTATTATACTGCAGATTTATTCCTCTAATGGATTTCACACTGTTCTTTGTCTTTTACTAAAGCCCTTTCTTTAGCCAGAAAAAGAACAGGATACAATTTGCAAGTCTAGAATTCCTGGACTGATAAAAACAACACTAGGTGCCCCTGGATTTCCTGTTCATGTGTTTTCTCCAGACTCCCCTGTTCATTAATGGAGACTCTACCAATCGTTGAGTCCAGCATTCTTTCGTGTTTATCAAGCCTGGGGAAAGGAGATAACAAATCTGGCACTCAGGCCATCTATAAATACATGTAGTGTCTCCAGCATTTGCCATCACACTTCTAAAATAGGAAAACAGAGCTGCTTTACCTGACTGGTAAAACACTATTTAACCGATGATTTCACCTTAGCTTCCTCATATTATATTTCAGAGTATCATTAATGCCTTGGTGTATAAAAATTTTCGTAGATTCATCATTAGTTGCCGCCATAGTGTCCTAGGCTGCAACAGGTCCTCAGGTTGGACACTGTGTCCGTTGGGTCCCTAATGATAACAGAGCATCCACAGCTTCTTTCCTCTATGAGGTATAATCCGAAGAGCAAGAAATTCACGGTCAGGTGAGAGTTCAAGTCCCAGCACTAACTTTTACTAGTTGTATTATTTCCAACCAACATTTACTGCAGATATACACTACCTTCCAGCACTGCACAAAGTACTCAGAATGATAAAATACAGTCCTTGCCCTTAGGGAGTTCACAATCCTATGCGGACACAAGGGAAACTCAAGGAAAAGTGTAGTCAGAGGTTTAAGAGAGGAGGAGATGCCTGACTTGAATCTTGGTGGTGGGTTGGGAAGGATAAGAGTTCACAAGTCAGACGACCAGGGCAGAAGAGGAAGAGGTGAAAGGGCATGAAATCAACTGACACACTTGAGTGCAGAGAAGGGCTTGAGTATACATTTGGTGAAACAGCCAAAGATGAAGGTGGAAAGTCAGTTAGGAATCATGATAAAATACCTTTTATGCCATGTTAAAAAATTATCCTGAGTATAAATGGGAGTCATTTAAGGCTTTTAATTAAGTGAAGAACTAATAGCCAATAAAGAACATTAATTGAGTGCGTACCCCAGTACAAGAACTTTTCTAAAAATGTTACATGTTTTAATACTTTTAATCCGCCTAACCACCCCTAAAATTCTATCTGATTGGCACTTCAGATAGATTATGCTAGCAAAGGGAAGATGGCAAGAAAGCTGGGAGTAGACTAGACTAGAGGAGTGTAAATCAGGTTAGGGGACTCAGTAATAAACACTCAGGGGTTACAAACTGGTGGCCTGCAGCCATGTTTTGTGTGACTTGCACTATGATTCAGACATTAGAAGATTTCACGTAAAAATCCAGGTTTCTGGTTCCTCTCCAAAAATCAAGTCTGTCAAATTTGAACCCATATTCCTGCCTGCAAATAGGCAGCAAGGACAGAAGAAGCAGGCCCCTTGCAAGCCCGCATCCCGCCAGAGTCCGCCAACTTTCTTCCCTCAGGCCCAGCCTCCTTCACTCCTTGCATTACCTGCCTGCTTCCGTTAGCATTTGAGATTCCAATCCTGGTTTAGTGCAGAATAATAAGGGCCCAGTTTCACATAGTAGCAGAAGATATTAAAAGAAGGGCTGAGATACTCACCTGAAAACACTGAAACCTATAATTCAATTTCAGATTTGGATGACTGGGTAAATGTTGATATCATTAGTAAGAACAGGAAGTATAAGAAGAGCTAACGGTGGGGAAAGAAAATAAGTTCAAGGCTGACCCTGAGTTATTTCACCAGACACAGGATCCATGTCTCTAAAATGGATATAAGCCATGCCAGCCTTACAGAGTGGATGTGATGCTCCAATGATGGCAGAGCACAGTGATGAAGGCCCCAACGCTAGGTCTGAATCTTGGCTCAGACACTCACTGGCTGTGTGAGTTTAGGCAAATTACTTAAACTTTCTGTGCTTCAGTTTCCTGTTGACTAAAATAAAGATAATGATGGCCAACTTGTGTACATGCTTATTATGTTAATGCAAGACTTACAAGAATTATGGAAGTTAATATTTATAAAGGACTTAGAACGGTGCCTAGCACAGAGCAATGTCATGTGTTTGATAAATCAATATGTAAATGAGAAAATATTTTAAACACATCTGGCTCATATTAAATGCACAAAAATGATGAATTTTTTTCCCTTCCTTACCCAATCCTCCTGCTCATTCTTCCTTCCTTGAGCTGCTATCCTAGTAAGTTAGTTTGTAAATTTATTCTCTAGTGGATATTCTCTATCTCTTCTAGTCTTCAAACCTACTTGATTTGAAAATTTAGAGTGCTTTTAGTGGAGAAAGAAATGTATCAAAAAGTACTTATCAGTTTTCTAAGTAGAAAGACTTGAAGTACAAAAAAACAAAACAAAAAACAAAAAAAGCTTTCGGTAGAAGTCTTACTAGAAGTTAGTGGTGATTTGGGGCTATGTCTAGGACAGGAGAAGGTGTTCCAGAGAAAAACTAATCACTCCTCTTACAAGGAGGAGTCTCTCCTCCTGAGACAACAGACATCCACTCTACTTATAATCTATTTACTGTGTTTAGTGCCAAGAGCTTTTGTTTTTCATTAGTCAATGTGACTCTCTCCATTTGGTGTGTGTCCTGTTCACTAGTCCAGAGGAGCGAATTCATACAGACGGTTGTCCTTGCTTTCTATGTGTCATAAGCCTGGTGGTGATGGCACAGTGGTGCTGAAATCAACATTATCATTTTTATTTTCAAACCCGTTTTACAAAGAGGCATTTTTCCCTGCTGAACCAAAATATAGTTCAAAGGTTGAGCTCCCAAAAGCTTATTTAGCTATAGTAATACTGTTAATAGCAGACTATTTAAGTATGTTGATCCGAATAATTATTAAAAATCCCTCTGCACATTGTTTTTTTTTAACTTGAGAAGGGAAAGTGTTTATGAAGTAAATGTAAACAATTAAGCTAAATTAAACTGAATTAAATTTGCCAAACAAAGTAGTAGTAATTTTATCTAAAAACTGGCCTGTTTACAGATCTTAATGTTTAGGTAAGGTAGTACCCCATTTTTCTCAAAAATATTCAGAAAGAAGCCATCTATTCTTAAATGTATTTACAAAATTAAATTTTCTATCGTTATAGCTGTCTAGTAATGCATTAGATCTTGCCTGCAAAAGATGCTCAGTTCAATCTACCAAGTCATAGTGAACTTAAAAAAATAAACTGGGGCTTCCCTGGTGGCGCAGTGGTTGAGAATCATGGGTTCGAGCCCTGGTCCAGGAAGATCCACATGCCGCGGAGCAACTAAGCCCGTGCACCACAACTACTGAGCCTGTGCTCTAGAGCCCAGGAGCCACAGCTACTGAAGCCCGCGTGCCTAGAGCCCGTGCTCCGCAACAAGAGAAGCCACCGCAATGAGAAGCCCGCACACTGCAACGAAGAGTAGCCCCCGCTCGCCACAACCAGAGAAAGCCCGCACGCAGCAACGAAGACCCAACACAGCCAGAAATAAATAAATAAATAAATTTATTTTTTAAAACTTTAAAAACTAAATAAATAAAAACTAAACTACTTCAGCTGAAATGCCGAACAACTTAGATACTGATAATTTAGCACCAGAATGGTAAAACAAACATTTAGATAGTAGAGGCATCCCTAAAAGAATTTTAGATCAAGTTCTATTAATTGGTACCCTCATAAACACACAC
>NW_020176571.1:21476508-21484700 GCF_003031525.2 Neophocaena asiaeorientalis asiaeorientalis | reverse complement strand
AGGACTTCAAAGCTATTTTTAATGGAAAATTATGCAGAAACAAAACAACAAAAATAACATGGGAAAAAACAAGGATTAATAGATTATAAAAATATATCCTTATTTATTAATATTTTATTTACATATAGAAGTCATATATGTAGAAATTATTGAATTTACAAACATGAAGTTAGTAGCCTAGAGAAGTTCGTGGAGAGCGAGAGAGCGTGAGAGGGAGTGAGGGGTTACGAGTGATCTGGAGCCTTCTGGGCTCCCAGCCTTAAGCTGTGGCTCTGAATTGGGAGGTGGAGGAGTAAGATGAACAAAGACATTGAAGGCGCCAAGAGAACTACCCCTCCCTGCGCCTTGTCAGATGGTCACACTCCCATCTACTTCCAATACCCAACAACATGAGTTTTCTGTTTTTCGCCTCTGTTATAAAGAATATGGGTCACTGAAAGTAAGACAATGATTTTCTAAATAAAGTGTTCAATTTGAAGGTTAAAATTTATGCTTTAAAAGGTTAGTTTTAAAGATAGACATTTAGAAATGGAAAAATAATCCGGTTCACAAAAGTAGCAAGGAGGAGGAGACGGAGAACAACATTCATAAAATCCCTGGAATAACCTTGATCCAAAACAAACAAACAAAAAAAAAAACTGTTGGCCTTTTAATGAAGAAATCTCATCATAGATCGTGGAAGGAAGGGAAGAACTATTCAATTAATGTGCCGAGACAACTGGTTACCTATTTGGGAAAAAAAGCAAGTCAGATGTTCATTTCACTCCAAAGATCAAAATAAATTTCAAGTGGTTCAAAAGGGTGAATATAAAAACTAAAGGAGGGCTTCCCCGGTGGCGCAGTGGTTGAGAGTCCGTCTGCCGATGCAGGGGACACGGGTTCGTGCCCCGGTCCGGGAGGGTCCAACATACCGCGGAGCGGCTGTGCCTGTGAGCCATGGCCGCTGAGCCTGCGCGTCCCGAGCCTGTGCTCCGCAACAGTGGAGGCCGCAATGGTGAGAGGCCCGTGTACCGCAAAAAAAAAAAAAAAAAAAAAAAAAAAAAAAAAACTAAAGGAAAAAACAGAAAGGAAGGAAAAAGAAAGGGAAGGGAAAGAAAAGGATGGAAAAGAATGGCAAATAAAAGTAAAAGGAAAAATTAAACTTCAAGAAAATAAGATGAATAACTGATCTTTTAAAGGAAAAGGACTGTCTTAAAAGGAAATCATCACAATGAAAATACTGCTAGGAATCATTACAGAAAAATTTGGAATATACATATATGTATGTCAAACAAGATTAAAGGATAGTATTTTAAGCGAAATTGCAAAGTAACATTATATATTAAACGCTTATGTTAAAAATACCTCATACCCATGTTAAAATAACAAATTATATTTCTTAAAACATATATAAAGTTCGTAACAGCTTTTATAACATTAAAGTTGTAAAGAGACAATAAAAACCTTACTAGTAAGTGGCTAATACTGATTGACAAATATATATAAGTAAAAGTAGCTAACAAACATATGAAAAATATTCAATTTTACCAATAAATCACAGACATGGAAACTTTAAAATAATCAATATATGCCCTACCTGAAAGTAGCCACAGTTTTGGGGAAAACCTTCTTGGTGGGGTCCAGTCTATCATCAGACATCTTTCTACACATCATCTGTGTTCATGTGTATGTTTTTCTAGCTTTATTGAGATATAATTTATATATAAGATTGTGTAACTTTGAGATGTACAATGTAATGATTTCATATATGTATATATTCAGAAGCAATTATCATAATAAGGTTAGTTAACACATCCATCACCTCATATAGTTACAATTTTTTTGTGTGTCTAGTGAGAACTTTTAAAATCCACTCTCCTAGCAACTTTCAAATATACAATACTTACAAATACTTTCAACTTTCAAGTAACAGTATAAAATTGTTAACTATAGCCACCACGTTGTACATTATATCCCCATAACTTATTCATCTTAAAACTGGAAGTTTGTAAGTGAAGTCAGACAGAGAAAGACAAATATCATATGAAATCGCTTATATGCGGAATCTTAAAAAAAAATGATACAAATGAACTTACAAAACAGAAACAGACTCACAGACTTAGAAAAGTACTTATGGTTACCGGGGGGGAAGTGGGGAGGGGGAGGGATAGATTGGGAGTTTGGGATTGACATGTACACACTGCTATAATTAAAATAAAATGCCTTTCCATGAAAAAAAAAACAAAACGAAACTGGAAGTTTGTACACTTTGACCACCTTCACCTACTCCCCCTCTCCACTCCATCCTCACCTCTGGCACACTGCAACCACCAAGCTGCTCTGTTTCCATGAGTTTCAGTTTTTTTATATTCCACATCTAAGTGAGATCATACAGTATTTGTCTTTCTCTGTTTGACTTATTTCACTTAGCATAATGCCCCCAAGGTCCATGAGTGTTGTCAAAAATGGCAAGATTTCCTTTTTCATGGTTGAATAATATTCCAGCAAGGGGTGTGTGTGTGTGTGTGTGTGTGTGTGTGTGTGTGTGTGTACCATTTTCTTTATCCATTCATACATTAATGGGCAGTTAGATTGTTTCCATGTCTTGGCTATTATAACATGAGGGTACAGCAGTGTCTCTGAAAGTAACTATATTTCCTTTGGATAGATACCAGAAGTAGAATTGCCAGACAATATGGTAGTTGTATTTTTAATTTTTTGAGGAACCTCCATACTGTTTTCCATAGTGGCTGTACCAATTTACATTCCTACCAGTAGTGTACAAGAGTTCCCATTTGTCCACATCCTCAATAACACTTATCTCTTGTCTTTTTGATAATACCCTTTATAACCAGTATAGAGTGATATCTCGTTTTGATTTGCATTTCTCTGATGATTTGTGATGCTGAGCACCTTTTCATGTAACTGCTGGCCATCTGAATATCTTCTTTGGAAAAATGTTTTTTCAGATCCTTTGCCCATTTTTTTATTGGACTGTTAATTTGCTACGGAGTTGTATGAGTCCCTTGTGTATTTTGGATATTAATTGGGGAGATTTTTGATTACTGATTCAATCTCCTTGCTCATTACTGGTTTGTTCAGATTTTCTGTTTCTTCAGGATTCATTCTTGGTAGGTTGTATGTTTCTAGGAATTGATTTCTTCTAGGTTGCCTAATTTGTTGGCATGTAATTGTTCATAGTAGTCTCTTATGATCCTTTGTATTTCTGTGGTATCAGGGTAATATCTCCTCTTTCATTTATAATTTTATTTATTTGGGTCCTCTTTTTTTCTTGGTTAGTCTAGCTAAAGCTTTCTCAATTTTGTTTTTTCAAAGAATCAATTCTTAGTTTTGTTCATCTTTTCTACTGTTTTCTATTCTCCATTTCACTCATTTCTGCTTTGATCTTTATTATTTGCTTCCTTCTACTAACTCTGGGCTTAGCTTGTTCTTTTTCTAGTTCCTTGAGGTGTAAAGTTATGTTGCTTATTTGAGAGCTTTCCTTTTTATTCATGTATGCTTTACATTTATCACTATAAACTTCCCTCTTAGAAGCTTTTGCTACATCCTGCAAGTTTTGGTTTGCTGTGTTTTCATATTCAATTGTTTCACATTTTTAAATTTTCTCTTTTGATTTCTTCTTTGATTCATTAGTTGTTCATGACTGTGTTATTTAATTTCATGTATTTGTAAAATTTCCAGCTTTCCTCCTGTTATTATTTCTGGTTTCATACTGTTGTGGTCAGAAAAGATACTTGATATAATCCTTATCTTCTTGAATTTGTTGAGACTTGTCTTGTAGCCTAACACATGATCTCTCCTAGAAAATGTTCCATGTTCACTTAAGAATAATATACGCATTCTGCCTCAATGGGATGGAATGTTCCGATTTTGTCTGTTAGATCTATTTGGTCTAATTCAAATCTGCTGTTTCCTTATTGATTCTCTGTCTGAATGATCTATCCATTATTGAGGGGGGTATTCAAGTCCTCAGTTATTATTGTATGGCTGTTTATTTCCCCTTTTCACTGTTAGTATTTGCTTTATATATTTTGGTGCTCTGATGTTGGATGCACAACTATTTACAATTGTTCTATCTTCTTGATGAATTGACCCCTTTATCATTATATAATGACCTTCTTGTCTCTCTTGACTATTTTAAGCTTAAAGTTTATTTTGTCTGATATAACTATAGCTCCCCCTGCTTTCTTTTCGTTACCATTTGCTTGAAATAACTTTTTCCATCCCTTCACTCCCAGTCTATGTGTGTTCTTAAAGTGAGTGTCTTGTAGGCAGCACATTATCGGATCTTCTTTTTTTATCCATTCAGCCTTTCTATGCCTTCTGATTAAGAATTTAATCCAATTATGCTTAAAGTAATTATTGATAGGTTAAGACTTACTATTGCCTTTTTATTGTTTTCTGAACGTTTTGTAGATCCTTTGTTCTTTGCTTCTTCTCTTGCTACCTTGTTTTGTGAATGATGACTTTTTGTGGCAGTGTGCTTTGACTCCTTTACTCTAGTCTTTTGTGAACCTACCACAGAAAGTTTTTCCTTTGTGGTTACCATAGGCTTACATAAAACATCCTATTTTAAGCTGATAACAACTTAACTTCAATAGCATATAGGAAATTTATACATTTAATCCTCTGTCCCTCACATTTTAGGTTATTGCTGTTACAATTTACATCTTTTCAATATTGTGTCTCCAATAACAAATTATTGTAGTTATGGCTATATTTAATACGTGTGTTTTTTAACTCTTTTTTTTGTGTGTGTGGTACGTGGGCCTCTCACTGTTGTGGCCTCTTCCGCTGAGGAGCACAGGCTCTGGACGCGCAGGCTCAGCGGCCATGGCTCACGGGCCCAGCTGCTCTGCGGCATGTGGGATCTTCCCGGACCGGGGCACGAACCCGTGTCCCCTGCATCGGCAGGTGGACTCTCAACCACTGCGCCACCAGGGAAGCCCTGTTTTTTAACTTTTAAACTAAGTTTTTAACTTTTAAACTAGGGTCACAATTTCAAAGAACCAGATTTTGACCATATATTTACCATTACCAGTAAGTTTTACACATTCAGATGTTTTTATGATGTTAATTAGCATCCTTCTATTTCTGCTTGAAAAACACCCTTTAGCATTTCTTGTAAGTTAGGTCTAGGGGTGATGAAATCCCTCAGCTTTTGTTTGTTCAGGAAATCTTTTTCTTTCCTTCATTTGTGAAAAACAGCTTTACTGGGTATAGTATTCTTGGTTGACAGCTTTTTTCTTCCAATATTTTGAAAATCATCCTCCCACTCTCTCCTGAACTGCAAAGTTTCTATTAAGAAATCGACTTACAGTCATATGGGGGCTCCCTTGTATGCAGGCTTACACAGATGCTAGCTGAGGCCACTGCCCATATTCTGCGGTATGTAGCGGTGCTGCTGGCTGGGCTCTGTGGTTGGGTGAGACTGCTGGCTGGACTCTACATCCAAGCAGAGCTGCTGGGAGGGCCCCCTCACACGGTGGGACTGCTGGCTGTACCCGTGGTCAGCTGGATTCCGCAACCACCTCTGGCAGGGTGAGGTGGCAGGCTGTGTTCCCTGGCAGGGAACACAGGTTCTGCAGGTTGGACTCCATGAATGGGAAGGTCTGTGGCCTGGGCTCTGCAGTTGCTCCTGGTTGGGTGGGGTCTCAGGTTGTGCCTCCTAACCAGATGGTGCTCCTGGCTGGACTCCATGTTAAGGGGGGGGGCCCAGGCTGGGCTTCGCAATTGAGCAGGTTATTGGCTGTGCCCTACTGTTGGACAAGGTCACCGGCCAGGTTCACTGGTTGGGAGAGGCTATATCCTGCAGTTGGATGAGCTACAGACTGTGCTTTTCAGATGGTCAGGGCCACTATCCAGGCTCCCTCAACAGGTGGGGCTGCAGGCTATGCTCTGCAATTGGGCAGGGTCAGTCGCTGGACTCCCTGCCTAGGCAAGGCCACAGGTTGTGTTCAACAGTTGGGCAGGGCCCTAGGCTGGGCTCTGCTGCAGACCAGAGCAGTAGGGTGGCTCCACAGCTGTCACCATGGTTTCCTGGTCAGACAGGACTACAGGCTATGCTCAGCAGTTAGGCAGGACTGTGAACGTGCCTCTCTGCCTGGGTAGGCCTGTGGAATAGGCTCCACGCCCAGTTTGCTCATTGGCTGGAGACCTAAATCAGGCCGAGTTGCTAACTGAGCTCCCTGGCCAGACAGGGCCACCAGCCTGCCTCTGCAGATGGACAGAGCCACTGACTGGGATCTCTGCTCAGGCACCACTGTAAGCAGGAATGTGGTCCACCAAGATCTGAGCACTGGTTGCTGTGAACCCCACCTATCTTCTCTGTCTCTAGTGTCTCCCAGTGGTTGAGTCCTACAGATTTCCCCAGTGATTCCTGTGAGGTGAAACCCAAGTGGGCTTCCCAGGAAGTGTCCCGCATCACTGGGGGAGCCGGATGTCCAACTTGGGCTCTTTTTCCCACTGGAAAAACCACAGACTCAGGGGGACCCTCTTGGTGTGGCACTGTGCTGGGCCGGGCGAGCAGCGACGCATTCAGAGGGTGGCTGCTCCTTTCCCCCTTTTAATGTGGTCGTTCTCAGTCTCTGCAGTCCCGAGGGGTGCGTCAACCTCACCCCTGGGTTCTGGGATTTTTACAATGGTGTCTGGTCCATAGATAATCAATAATTGGTCCTCTTGTGAGGGGGACTGAAGCTGGCAATGACTTATGTCACCATCTTGATGATAACTTTCCCTGTGCTTATGTTAACTGGTCGGGATTAATCCTTTCTGACAGGGAACGTGGCAATTTATACCAAGAACCTTAAAGTTGTTTTTTTATCTTTTGACATAAATAATTTCACCTTCAGGAATCTATGCTAAGAAAAGAATCAAAATTGTAGCAACGATTCGAAGTTTTTTTTTAAATCAAAGCATTATTTAAAACAGCAAAAGAAAACAAATGTTTAAAAGTAAGTGAAATGACTGATGGAATGGTGATAGCATGAAATATCATAGAAATAACCCTGAAGAAAATTTTCCCCCCAAAATTTAACAACATCAAAACTAATGTTAAGTAAACAGGATACAATGTTCTATCTTCAGGTAAAATATAAACTCAACTATATGGGGGGAAAGGGTGAAATATGATGTGAAATTATGGATGATTTAAATTTTGTCCTTTATCTTTTTTTTGAATTTTTTAATTTTTAATTTTTCCATAATGGGAAAACAACCATTTTTATAAGAAAAAAAATATTTAAGAGTGTGTGAGGGTGCAGGTAGGGACTGTAAAAAGGAATCAACTTGCACTTTTCAGCCCACAGAGGTGGTTTTCCAGGTACCACAGTACTTGAATTTTTTCTCTATGAACCAAATTCTTAGTTTTGGTTTAGTGGAGGATTGTGAAGAATACCAAAAAGAGTCTGAGGTCCCAGCATAAAACTAAAGGCAACCAGAAGACTAATGGGAATTCTGCAAAGTTTTTCAGTCATACCTTACACTTCTTTTTAGGGAAACATTGTTTTAGTGGCTTATACCTGTGCATATTTACAAGGGCTCAAACTGTC
This sequence comes from Neophocaena asiaeorientalis asiaeorientalis, assembly GCF_003031525.2. Classification (NCBI taxonomy): domain Eukaryota; kingdom Metazoa; phylum Chordata; class Mammalia; order Artiodactyla; family Phocoenidae; genus Neophocaena; species Neophocaena asiaeorientalis. Next base: position 21,477,150 of record NW_020176571.1, on the reverse strand, counting down.
ACTCTCTTCTCATATAGCTTTTCTACTGGTGACTCAAAAGGCCCATACCGAAATCAAAAAGCAAGGCAGCACAAATCTCAGCTAAATGAACTTCAAGTCTTACTTAAGGTAAGGGAACTACTTCTCCAAAATCGTAAGAGACAAAATGATTGCTCTAGCTTTAAAGAAGATCCCCACTCCCCTTTACTCCTTCTTTGCCTGTTTTAAAGGAGATAATAATGCATGATTCAAAGCACCAGTACAACCAAAATTGCCTATTTTGTGCTAAAAGATGAAGGTTTGGTGTAACAGAGAACAACCAATGAATGGGCAAGGCAGGAAAATGGTGAGTTGTGAGAGGTGGTGTGACTTGCTGGTAAAGGAACGGGGAGGAGCTTTGGGAAGCAGCCTGAACACACAAATCCCTCAGCAGCCCAGTTATAAAAAGTTTGGTCATCTCTGCACTATTACCTTTCACTTTCCTAAAAGCTTCTAAGAGGAGAGACAGAGAGAGAAAGAGAAACAGACCAACCTTCACACACACAATAAAACTTGAAAACAGACCTGAGTTTAATTGAGGCTGTAAAATATAAATTTCATTAAATGACTTTAATTAAAAATACAGGGGCTCCCCTGGTGGCGCAGTGGTTGAGAGTCCGCCTG
>NW_020176571.1:21315665-21476281 GCF_003031525.2 Neophocaena asiaeorientalis asiaeorientalis | reverse complement strand
ACTCCTATTTTAATTTCCCCATTCATTCAAAATATTCAAAGCTTCTACATCACTAAACAGCTTCAGGAGAGACTTAGGTAGATTCCTCCATTATATCAATTTCTTTTATATTTCTTAGTTTTAAAATTACTGGGTTGCTTTTTGTTTGTTGTTTCTTTTTAAATGAAAACCACTCGCTGAAAGAGATCAGACTAATTTAACAACATAAGAGCCAGAAGCAGAAGTCCTTTTTGAGGGCAAAGATTGGATTAGACTAAAATTAAAACATGATATCATGAGTTACCTTTAGTTATTTTGAGTGATTTAAACTCTCCCAAGAGACTTTTGACCATTACAACTGACCAACGAAAGCTGCTCCCAGCTAAAAGCAGACATACCGTATGACTCATGAGACTCAGATATTGTGTTTAACACACAGAATACTTGACTTCTGCAATCATGAGAAAATCCAGGAGGTATCCACCTCAGTAAGACACCAGAGAACAGAAAACTTTAAGGCAGAAAAAAATATTTTTAGTGCTAGTGACCTTTATAATTAATACCTGAACAGCTTATTATCTAAGTATCGAACAGGGCCATACCACTTTATTGAACACAATTCTGGTTTATTTGGAAAACAAAGAGAGGAGAAAAAATGCCTAAAATGGAATAAAAAGTAACTAATACAGTTTTTTGTCATCAGGGATAGCCTGCAATTCAAGTAAACATTCTGGCAAACCCTTCCATAAATCACTTTATGAGCTCAATTCTGTTCAGCATTTTTCTAGACTCCACTAAAGGTCTCGGGTCACAAATTTAGCTCGCCACCAGGCAAGACTGTTAGAATCACAGAACTCGAAAACAGAAACTCTATTATCTAGTCCATCTCCCTCATTGTACAGACGTGAGGCCCACAGTCACTTGGCTATCTGGGGCAAAAGCCTGGACTAGAACAGGCCACTCAACCTTTAGGGGAAGCCCCCAGTCCAGCTGGAGAGTCCACAGTGCAGTGGCAGCTCTAGGACACTGTGTGGCCCCTGCAGAGAAGCTGCCCTTCGGAACACTGACAGCTAGGTCAGTCCCGGACCACAATGGTGCCTACCAGCTCTGTCATTGATGTCCATGTCTGACACTGACACTGCTTCCTATCTTAGGATTACGGGTGTGTGGATCAAATAACTGGTTTCTGCCTGCTTTTCAGATGACCGAAGAATGACATTTTTACCCCAAACTTCCTGGAAGCCAAAGTATTGTGACTAAAGTCTTCTTAAAGGCTATTAGTACCACGATTACAGAAGTTAGTCACCATTAAGCGATCTAGACTTAGCTTGGGACTCTACCTCTATCTATAATTATTTCCTTATAAAATTATGCCCCAAAGTGCGGTTCTCAAAATCATACATACTGTAACAGGGTCTTGTGTACTCTTTGTCTAAGACACATGGGCACGAGGGCAAACCTAAATGTACAAATATTCAGGTCTCTGGAATTTGCCATAGGTATTCTATAACAGATGAAATAAGGTTTCTAAAACATAAAAATACATTTTTTTTCCAAACTGGAAATATCTTCTTTTATATTTATGAAAGTAAAATATCTGTCATGTAAAAATGTGAAAATATCCAGAAGTACATAAACTGCCAAGTGAAAGTGACTTCACCATCCTACCACCCATAATATCCGGTTTTAACTGTTGGGTGACAGACTGGAGTTAGACTGCCTGGATTAAATTCTGGGCCTGCCACTTATGAACTGTAAGACCTCTCAGGGTGTCAGTGTCCTTATCTACAAAACAGAGATAATGACAGCATGTGAGAATTATTAACTAGCGTTGATTAAGTACTTTACAAAGTGTAGGTATTGTTCTAAGCACTTAAAACATATTAACCAATTTTAATAAGGTAGTTGATTGATCCACTAAATGGTTAAAGCACTTAGAATAGTGCCTGAGAGTTAGTCGAGGGCTCATTAAGTGCTAACTGTTGTTATATCCTTCCAAAACTTTAATGCCCATATAAACACACACACATACAGTTTTAACATAAATGGGTTTATATAAACTGTTCTGTATGTTGCTTTTTCCCTTACTATCTTGCAGACATCCTTCAATGTTAATACCAACAGATCCACTTTATCCTTTGTAAGCAACACACAGTAAGAATATTTTCTAACGTATAATGAATTGTTTTGTGCTAGACCCTGTACTTTGTGTATCATCTCACTTAATCCTCATAAGACCCCTAAAATGCACGTGCCATTATTATTCCTATTAGAGAAGAGGGAGGTGAGACTTAGCTGGATTAAGTAATTTGCCCAAGATCATACAGCTAAACATGGTGGAACCAAGATGTGAACCTGGGTTCCTCTGCAACTGAGGGACCGTGCACACTCCATTTTCTACAGTGCTGTACTTTGTAACTAATGTCCCCTAACAGATGTTTGGATGGTTTCCATTGTGCGGGTGTGTGTGTGAGATTTTTAGCAATGTTGCCGTGAACATATTAGGTCACAGGTTGTGCATTCTTTCTCCTATTTCCTTACTATATTCTTCCATATGTGCAATTGCTGAGTCAAAAAAAATTCACATTTAAAATTCTGATACACACTGCAAGATTGCTTTCCAGAGATACAGAACCAATCGATCCATCACAGTTATATGACAGAGCCAACACTGGTCACTGCCCATTGTTTTAATCTTTGCCAGCCCAACAGGTTAAACAGGACATCTTAGTTTTGCTTATGCATTTCTTTGATTGTAATGAGATAAGCAGATTTTCATATATTTTAAGTAATTATTTCTTCTTTTATAAGCTGCCTGATTTAAGTTCTTTGCCCAGCTTAAATCATACCATAATGCCAATATTTAAAGAATTTCAATTTATACAATTTAAGAGAAAAATCAGAGCATGCTTTAGTTCATGCGGGAACTATAGTTATTACATTAGCAGCAGGGTACTTTCCTGTAAATCAACAGGATCAAATCAAAACTACTGTCACAAAATGCAAAGGTTGATAATATATGTAGAATATGACTTTCCAAACCAAGTACAATTTTCTGTGATACAGATGTGACATTAAGACCCTGTTGCTTCGACCCTATTTATTTGGACTAGCATATATAAATTTTTTTAATAATGCCAACTTATTCTTTAGCAGAAAACTTCCCAGCTTAGACCACAAATCTCTGGAAAGCAACTAATCAATGTCTTTACTGTTATCGTGATCATCACTGCCTTCATCACAGCCATCGTGATGGGCCAGACAGTACCGTGTGCCTCATCTCGTTTAATCTGCCCAATGGCCACGTGAGGTACTATTTTCGCATTTTCCAAATGCGAAACTGAAGTTCAGAGAGGTTAAGTCACTTGCCAGAGGCCTCTTAACTAGAAAGTAGCAGAGCTGGGATTTCAACCCTGTATGACTCCAGACCCTGTTCTATTGTTCCAGTAAGGTGCCTACCCTTTATGACCAGACTCAAGCAGTTGAAGCCAAAGCCAAAAATAAATCTATGACTTTCAAAACGCAACTCCAGAGAATGACTGGTCTCTTCTTACATGATCACCTTACTTATTCTTAACAAATCTTAAGTTGCTGTATAATTCCTAGTTTTAAAGAAACTTAAAAGGATGGACTTGCCCATCCTTCTACCAGAAACAAGGCTGTGCTAACCTTCTTCCCACTCAACTTGCCTTCTCACCCAAACAGCTCTATAAGCTGTTTAAAAGAGATTTATAATCTTTGTCGTCCTCATTTACTTGTCTAAATAGGGAAAAAGTATCAGAATGCTTTGCTGTATGAGCTGGAGGATTAACCAACATTGAGAGGCAGCCAGAATCTTGGCAAAGATACCATCATTCGGGTTGAAGTCCAGGTTTAAGCTGTATCTAGATGGGTTTGCAGGAGCCCTGAAATAACCTCAGGGGACAGAAAGGTCTCCTATGGTGACAAAGGAGTCCTTCTTATCTGCTTGGCAGCCTTACAGTCAGCGAGTTCTTACATCTAACCTAAATCTCTCCCACTGAAATTCAAACCTATTTCTTTTTCTCAAATTCTCCATAAAAAGAAAGAACTTTACTGCTGCAATTAACTTGCTCAAATTCTCACAGCAAATTTTTGAAAAAGGTAGCTGGAATCAGCATTGATTTTCTTTGATTCTCTTCATTGCATAATCAAAAGTTCTTAATTTTCAGTCCTTTTTGCTAAGGGAAGAATTGCTTGTCTCTCTCAAGAAAACTTGTGAAATTGGTTTGAAAATAAAGTTACTTTATTTATAAATCTTCATGACTAGTACCTAACTGAGAATTTCAAAAACAAAAGCCCTTCACAGTGCTTTTACAGTCTTTACTAACAAAAATCAAACCACAGGTAACTTTTATCAAAGGCTTCTGTGTCAAGTACAGTGCTAAACGTTTAACATGTATGACGTTCTTTCATCTTCACAATAATTCCATGAAGTAGATGTTTCCCACGTTTAAAAATAAGGAAACTGAGGCTTAGTTGAGTCGCCATCCCAAAGACATACAACTAGTAAATGGAACCGGGTCTGCCTCATACCAGAGGCTAAGCTTATAACCCATTCGGCTGCATCGTCTCTCATCTGACCTTTATTTTCAAATGGGTAAAAGCCTCTGTTTATAGAGCATTTTGTTCCTAAAAGCACCAAGTTCTTTATAAGTAATTTTATTTTCCTCATCTCTTTCCAATACAAAATTTGTGCAATATAAAAACCCCAAGGTTTGACAAAACTGAAGAGAGTCGTACTTAAGACGGCAGCAAATACCTTAAAAACGAAGAAAAAAATACGTGTGCCAAGATTTAGGAGCCTGAGTTTCAGCAAGCATAGAACTTTTGCACTAGATAACCATCTGGTAACAGTCCACTTTGAAATTCTACTCTGTTCCATCCACCTACTTATTTATTTATTCTCATACTTAAACTAAGCTATTTCCAGAGCTGTAAAATACATTTTGACATCTGGTTGGGTAAGCCTCTCCCCTTTTTGCTTTGTTTTCCCCCACCCCCAGATTTTTACACACTCTTTCACCTAAACATTAGACTCTGCTTGTAAAGTTCAATTAAAAATATTGATTGGGTATCAGTTTTTTAAAAGAGGGAAAAAAGCATGGTTCAAGCAAATCCAGCTTCAGCCCCAGGATTAAAATTACCAATTTGACTTTGGTTCCTTTGCCAAGGTATTTCTGCCACCTGGGAGACAAATATCCAAATTGAAGGTTAAGGTTTTAAAGTCCCTTTTAAAAATCTGCATCCAAATTTATAGTGTCTGTTACTGATTACAGAAAAAAATTAAATATTCAATAAACCTATCAGGTGGTGTTTGCAAGGCAGGCCTTCAGGATGCCTAAAGATAGAGAAATAGAAGCAAGGAGCTGATCAAATAATTGGCATCAAAAGCACCCATTATAGAACAGACACTTTGCTAGCAGGAAGAGACCCAAATAGTAAGAGAGATGACACGAGCACTTAAAATCCCGTAATCTGTTGAAAGGAGCAAGACTAACCCACAAAAACAATCAATGCATGTGACAAATATGCCTGCGTGGGCCTTTCTGATATAAGCAGGGCTTCAGAACAGGGAACGATCAGTGTGGGCTGCAGTGCCCAATAAAGACTAATGAATTGGGTACACTCAACTCTAGCTTACCCGAATGTGGTAACCAAAATTTAATGACAGCTATTTAGAAGCCCATGTGAAGAAAAACAGTGATGAGCTCAACTTGGTTTATAAATCATGACTGAGCCAAGCTTCCAGCAGCCTGATAAAAGGGCAGAGAGCCTATAAGCAAGCATCTCTCTCTGTTCCTGCAGCAGCTACTCCAGATGACATGCAGAAACTGTGGCCGGAACCGATTAACACAATGGGAAATCCCCAAATACTCTGTGGCCTGAGGGCTATTCAGTACCAGAACCTGACCCTACTCCCCTATACTCAACCTGAGAAGTCCCTTTTCCAGAGGACTTGTATCCACAAAAACTCCACCCAGTTTCCTGACATCATGGAAATTCACTAGTTCACTCAGAAGACCTAGTATGTGGGCTCATCTATTCGTGGAAAGAGGTAGCTCTTTCCAAAAGTACTGAGTCAGAAATTTTTACCAGCACTAGATTTGTTCAAAAAAAAAAAAGAGGAAAAAAGAATTTTTTTAGTTGAATAAACAGGATGAGCACTGTATCTCCTTCCAAGGAGCAAAAAAATAGTGCTAAACATAGCTGGGAAAACTGGTTGGGAGGAATTGGGGTGGAACTTCTCAAAACCTGAAATCATATGCAACCTCTAGAGTTATTAATTTTAAAACATTAATAGATAATGCAAAGCAAGACGTCTCAGTGACTTCTTTACCAACCTGACATGTCAGTAAGCATTACTTAGGGAGGGTATTTGCTTTGAAAATGAGTAGAAAACTCACCTGTGAGTTAGTTTTAAGACAACTTCACTAAAATGAGGAAGTTAAGACTATTTAATCTTCTGAGGTTCCTTCCCAATCCCATGACACTGTTTATACTTTTTAAAGGTAATTATTAGTACTTTAAGCAGAGAACCTAGCAGGCTGTGAAGAGCTTTCACACACAAGCCTCAGAACTCAATTCCTAATGAGATACACTGTAAATCATAAAACATCTCCTCATATCCTGTAGCTTTTATTAAGTGAAACTGGGTTAATTTGGTGGGTTGTACATTTTTAGAAGTGAAATAAACACTCTATATGGTTTAGACAATAAAACTTCTACATCCAGGATAACGGTTATTTTCGGGGAGAGAAGGAAGGGAAGGACTGCAAAGGCATCTCAAACTCTATCTGTAATATTTTGCTACTTCAGTAAAATCCAAGACAAACAGAGCAAAAAGTTAAGATTTGTACAGCAGGTACACGAATGTTCCTTACATTTTTCTCTATAACTTTATAAAAATTCATAATAAAAAGTCAACTCTAAGTTTCTAATGTAATCTTGAGAAAATAAAAATGACAAACATTCCAAGGACTTTTAAAAGGTTTCTTGCAGATAAACCTTTTTAAAGCTATTTAACCTTATACTGTATATAAATAGAGTAGATTGTTTCCTACTAACAACTATCTATTTTCCTTATTAATATCGTCACCATTTCTTTTCTTCCTTACACCTCCATCTAACAGAGTCTACGTAAAAAAAGCACAACTCTCTCTAGGGCATGTGAACAAAGGAAGCTCAGGGAGATGGGCTCAGTGGAGGTGATAGTCCTGGAACAGCTGGGGAGGGGGAGGGGAGAGCACAGGTACAAAGACCACTGCCCAGTGGGAGAGGCCGCAGATTTCTGGAACCGTGTCTTCAGTGAGGTTGCATTATTTTGTCTGAAGTATCAAGACTTCCCAGAACACCAGAGAGATCTATATTTAAAAGATTAAAAACGTATCCCATACATACTAAAGTATTCCCAGATGAAATAATGTAACATCATCAAGAATCTGCTGCAAAATAATACGGAAGGAATGGGTGTGGGTATAGATGAAATAAGACTTATCATGATTTGGTAACTGTGATGGTACATGGGAATATATTACACTCTCCTGTGTACTTCTGTGTATATTAAAATTATCCCGCAATAAAGTGTTCAAAAAGTATCCCCAAACTAAAATAAACTGTTTAACTATTATCACATTAAAAGCCTTGCCCCATTCCCACTTATTAGACCTATTCATGACAAGGAGATCAGCAGTCAGACCAGAGTTAATTCTGACGCTATCACCCCTCAGCTGTGTGCTCTGGCCTTAGATACTCAGTCTCTTTGGTTTTGAGTTGATCCATTTGAAAAAGTGAAAAGGGCTGGATGAGATGATGTCTTAAGTCCCCTTTTAGCTATAACACGATTACTGGATTTATAAAACTGACTTAGTTACTGCATAATACAGTTAAGAACTGCACATGTTATTAATAATATACTATGGTCACATAGGAGCATCTTTAATCCCTCACTTATTTATTTATTTGACGAACATTTAGGGAATGTGCACTATGTGCCTGGCAGTATCACATGTGGGCAGAATACAAAGTTAAATGATGCAGAATCTCTGCCTTCAAGATCCAACCTAACGGTGGAAGACAGATGTATAAACAATACGATATAAGTATATGATAAGAGCGGTGATGGAGGTGAAAATAGTAGAAGGCCTTCCTAGTGTGAGAAAGCAAGGAACTGTAAATAATTTCATATGCAGAGGGAAAGAGAAAGTAAGTGGCAGAAGATGAGACTGGACAAGAAAGTAGGGACCAGACTGAGAAGAGCCCTGTACGTTATGCCAAAGAATTTGGACAGTATGTTGAAAAGCGATAAAGAAGGTATTTTAAAGATTTCTAAGCCAGAAATGATGTGGTTCAATTTACATTTTAGATGAATTGCTGGAACAGGAATATAGATTTGGTGGTGACTGGTGGTGTCTGAGGAACAGAGGAGAGTAAAAAGGAAGGAAGCTAAACCTAGTATTTAAGAGATAACTAAAATGGTCCAGCAGGATATGATGAGGCCTTGAATTGAGGTAGTATTACTGGAGATTACTGAGATACTGTTCTAGCAGCATCTTGAGGCTTGGAGTAGGGAATAGAAAGCATACTAAATTATATAAGGAGTTGTTAATGCACAGTAATCAGTTCCTTCTCCAAAGTAAAGGTAAACAAAGATCTTAGAAATGCACATTTTAGGTACTCTATTTCTACCCCCATCTTTCAAGATACCATAGAAACTATGGCATGAGACAACAGTATCTCTTCACCACCGGTGGGGGACCAGCTTCAAGCACAGTGCCACACATATTAGGCGCTTAATAAATATGGGTTAGGTGTTGAACGTGACGAGTTTTAATAACTAATGAAACAGTGCCACGTGGTACAGGTGGTTAACTCCCTGCTCACCGGCCATATTAGCAATGATTTGATCAAGAGCACAAGTAAGGAAAGATGAAAATTCTTTTTCAGGTGATTTTTACGCCCCTCTGAAACCCTTCCCATAACCCCTCATCCCCTTCAGATTTTTAGACCATATCAGCAATAATCCTCACACAATGGAGTGGACAGCTAAGTTCTTGTTATTTAAGTTAGACTACACCCCACATGTAGAGCATTATAGAAGATATTTTTTCCTTATAAATTACATTGTACCTTTAACCTGAGCCCCCAAAGGGGCACCTCTGAGAGAAGAATCAGAAGTGCTCAGTCAGTCCTAGGTGTTGCAAACCACATGGACTTCTGTTTCAACTTTTATAAAACAAAAGCAATACTTTTTCCCTCAAAAGCCATTATCTTTATTTGAATAAAGATAAAAAGTAAAGCACAGGAAGGTAGGTCATCTAGACGATGTCTTGCTGTTAATGGCTATTTGTCTGAAATTAGAAAATTCTGCCCATCTGTTAAGTACTACTTTCTTATACTTTAAGATTTTCTCAGCAGTAAGCCTGTGGTACCAAACAATGAAATGTAGAAATCTGGTCTCTCTATTCCAAACTCATAACTTTATAAAACGTTAATATCACCCCAAATGTTATTGACATAATTGTCAATAATATGTTGATGTCATTGACATGTTATTGACAATAATGACAATATATAATTAATAATAATTAACTGAATATTAATTATGTGTCAGGTAATAAAGCTTAACACTTTATATACACTGTCTCATTTGATTTTGACCCTCACATTAACCCTAAGAAGTAGTATATAAAGTTACTGCCATTCTGAAGTAGGAAAAAATGGGGCCCGGAGATGTGTATCATATCTGATTTTAAATAACCAAAACAAGCCTGTCAGACTCAGTAGCCCAGAACTCTTCATCACTCTTCAGTACTGTCTCTCCCAAACCATGTCAGGTAGGGGGGCAGGTAATATCCCTATTTAAGGATAAAAAACCTGAGGCTCAGGAAGTTGGCAAAACTTGTCGAAGGTCACACATTTAGAAATAGAGCCAGCATTAGGCTCCTGGTTCAGGGCCTCTACTACTCTACCTCTAATACTGGATCTGTTCCATGAAAAAATCATAACCACCCCACAGGAATCAGCAAAGTATAAAATCCCCACCCTGTTTCAAAAAAATAAAATCAAACACAAATGGCTTTGTCAACATAGCATAAAGGTCATGAGGTTCTTAAAAAAAAAAAAAAAAAGAAAAACCAGTAAGATTTCTTTTTGATGCATCAAAGTCACTTTTTAACTCAGATCATAAAAGGAGCTAATTTCGAAAATAATGCTTTTCAGATTTCTAACTGTGCATTTATTTTTGCTTTCCCAATATTTATTTATGTGTTTCTTTTACAGTCCACATTCAATTGTCAAAGTTTTCAGTATTTATCAAGGACTTGGGAAAAGGTTAAAGAGCAATTTTCTGTCCCCAACCCACAGAGAAAACAATGTATACAATTAATGCTCATAGAACCTACTGCCAAGTAACAAGCAGGTGCAATATTTCTCCAATGCACTGGGCGAGTGTGGGGCAGGGGGAGCAGAAGGACAGGAGGGGTGAAAGAGGGCAGAGAGAAACACTGAAAACAAACCACACTTGGTGGGGTTCATTTCTTTTAAGTGACTTACATCTCATAAGGCATTTGGCTGTTGACAAGATGATCCCGCCCTTGAATACAAGGAAGTTGCACCCAGTCTCACAAAGCACAGATTCAATCACCCCAAACAGAAGTCTGGACTTCCCTCCAAGACAAATATGGAATTCAATCTGTGTGATGCTTTGAACACAGCTAATTAATTTGCAATCCTTCATTATGACCATACAAGGAAGGGAAAAGAGCTACCTTCCTAGTCCTTCCTTGAGGGGGAAGCAATAGAGGAAAAAGCATAATATTTAAATCCCACAGCCAAGTTTTAGAAGTTTTCCATTAAGATACACACCCTAGCTGAGTCATCAGCATAATACCCTACAGTGGCTCACCTCAGTACTAACTACCTTTCCTATACATGGTCTTCCAGCTCTGCTAATTGACTCAAAACAGAATGGGTAAGAAGCTATAACTTGTTTCATTCTTTTCACTTAGTCACTTAACCCTATAATTTTTAGAGTAAATGCACTGACCTTAATCCACTTAAGTACTTAATCTATAGCTAAATGAATAAAGAAACCACAACTCAGTGAAAATTATATCTGAAAATAGCCAATAGCCAAAGCAGTAATAGCAACATAAAAAAATTGCCTCGGGCTTCCCTGGTGGCGCAGTGGTTGAGAGTCCGCCTGCCGATGCAGGGGACATGGGTTCATGCCCCGGTCTGGGAGGATCCCACATGCCGCGGAGCGGCTGGGCCCGTAAACCATGGCCGCTGGGCTTGCGCCTCCGGAGCCTGTGCTCCTCAATGGGAGAGGCCACAACAGTGAGAGGCCCGCGTACCGCAAAAAAAAAAAAAAAAAAAAAAAAAAAAAAAAATTGCCTCATGAACCAATGAGAATGTTTTAAATCCAAAACAAAGACTATGAGGGGGGGAATTCTCTTATCCTAAGGTTAATGAGCGGACCCTTTTCAAATATGTTTACTCCCAAATAGTTGCATAAGATTCCCCCACTAAATCTTTTGGGAGGGTTCCAACCAAGCTCTAAAATCAGTGGGAGACCTCTGTGGTATTTCTAAAGCCATTTTCCCACTTTTCCCTTTCCATATAGTTGAAAATGGCACACGGGGGACTGAATTAAAGGTTATGGATTTCCTGACATCTTTCACAGGCCATCGTCCACTCACATAGATCCAAAGTGTTCATAATGGAAGCCTGACACATCAGGCAACTCCAGCTCCAAGCTTTGCTCCTACCTTAAAAGTACCTGATCCCATCTACCACGCTGAAAATGTGTTTTCCAGTCTTTCACCATCACATTAAAAAAACAGTACAGAGTTTTAGGCAAATTCTTTTAAAACTAAATGAAGGGCTTCCTGGTGGCGCAATGGTTGAGAGTCCACCTGCCAATGCAGGGGACACGGGTTCGTGCCCTGGTCCGGGAAGATCCCACATGCCACGGAGCGGCTAGGCGCATGAGCCATGGCCGCTGAGCCTGCGCGTCCGAAGCCTGTGCTCCACGACGGAAAAGGCCACAACAGTGAAAGGCCTGCGTACCACCAAAAAAAAAAAAAAAAACACTAAATGAAGTAATACTTCTTCAGATACCAAGCTGATAACTATCTTAGGAATCTACTTCTAAAACTGCAACTAGACTCCCTGGAATTGAATCCCTGATTCCACTCTTGCTAGCTTTGTGTTTTACAGAAGTTAATTCACCTGTCTGAGCCTTGGTTTTCTCACTGATCAAGGAAATTCTTGCCAGTTACTACATGTAATGCCTTTAGGACAGTACCTAGCACATGGTAAGTGGTCTGTCTGAAGAAACTATCATTACCATTATCATTGCTATCTATCATCACTGTTGTTAACTTGACAATCTGTTAACTTGTCCCTTTTACCATCTTTCCAATATATGGAAGAATCTATCAAGAGATAACTAGATCTCTGAATTACCACTAAGCTAAAGAAAATAATACATTAACAGCTTGGTCAGCAAGTTACATATTCCAAAGAACTTAAGTCTGTGATTTAACACCATAAGGACTCAATGACTCAACTATAATACTAGTTTAGGATTCATCTGAATCTCTTATGGGCAACTGTTACAGACTTCAGGGAGGCCCTAAGTTATGAGTATTCAACTTTTGAAATCATGAAGCCAAAAATGTTTCGTCTTCAAAACAATCACAATACATTTGGAGAGAAGGATGTACCTATAAGTAGGGTACAATATAGAGAATTAAACTACAGTAATTTGAACAGGAAATTAAATAGGTTAAATTTTCCTGGGGTTAGGGAAAAAACAGCAGCAGCAAAAAAAAATGGTACTGCAGATTGAAAAGTTATAGGTTATGAACTATAACATTTGCACCATGAATTTGCCATGGTGATAAATATGTAATTCAAGATTTCATATAAAACTTAATTTATACATATGAAAATACTATGGTAGAAAAAACACATTAGCATCACAGAATGAAAAATAAGCCATAAACTAGCATAAGATATTTGCAACACATAAAAACAAAGAACTAAATACAATAGTAATACAGTATTAATAGCTATTCTTATATAGTTCTTACTATGTATCAGGTACTGTTCTAAACAATATACGTGTATCTTAAATACATGAAGAATTCCTATGAATCAATAAGAAAAACACAAACAACAAAATTTTTAAATGAGCAAAAATCCCAAATAGGAATTCACAGAAGAGAAAACACAAATGGCCCACAGACATAATGAAAGATGCTCAACTACAATTCTAATCAGGGAAATGAAAAAGCCCTGATGAGGTATCAGTTCATACCCTAGATTTGCAAACACTGAAAAGGCTGTCAGCATCTAGTCCTATTGAGGAAGTAGAACAATGAGAACTCTTATCCACTGCTGGTAAAGGTCTAAATTGGTATAACCGCTGTGGAGAAGAGTTGGATATTACTCAGTAAAAACGAACAGCCAATGACCAAGCAATCCTATTCCTAGGTATACACAGTAAAGATACTCCTGCACATGGGCAGTACCTAACAACATTCACTGGACATTGTTACCACGGACAAAAAAAAGTACGAAACAAATGACCATCAACAGAAGTGGAATTAAAAAAAAATAGTCTGGTATATTCATCTAACTGAAAACGACACAGCAGTTAAAATGAACAAAGGACCACTACATGGACAAATCTCAGACACATGAAGTTAAAAAAAAGGAAGGAGTAATAGAAGAATATGTACTGTATGTTTCCATTTATATAAAGTTCAAAAAGAAGCAAACCTAAAAAATAATATTGACTCAGTGGGATGTATTCCTAGGTGATGAAACTATAAGTATAAGCAAGGAAGTGCTTACCATAAAATTAAAGACAGCAGTTACCACCAGGAGGAGGAAGGGCATATGAGGAGCTTTGGGGATACTGGTAAAGTTCTATTTCTTAAGCTCCCTGGAAGATTCTTTGTTGTCTGTTTCATTATTTTTTCTTACTCTGTACAGATACATTTTATATGCTAATATGTGACACACTTCAAAAACCTTAAAAAAACAATTTAACATGTATTCATTCCTTTGTAGGCAAGTCTACATAATGAATCCATCATTGAAACAATGTATACACTGCAGAGTAGAAAAGTAACTACTTTAAAATAAAGAAAACCTTAAAATCTGCAATAGAAACAAAATCCTAAAACTTTAAAATTGAACCAAACTAATTCACAAGCAGAAAAACAACGCAGTAATGACCCAAAGCATCATTTGTCCAAGCATGTTCTACAAGATATTTTTTTCTTAGATGTCTGAGGGAAAATGGGTACCAGGAGTGAAATAAATTTGAGGACTAATGGGTTAAACGAGTAAATCTCCTAAGGAGGAAACAATTTCCCAAACTGCTTAACTCTGGAATCTTTTAACATGGTGAATTACATAGTGATTCTTTTAGGATTCATGTTTCCTATAACACAAATTGGGGAACATTTTATGACATAGAGGCCATACTAGAAAGAGAGCAGGAGATACTCTGATAAAAGGTACTCAGATATCTAAGTCTTCAGTAGCTGATCAGTCCAAGCCAAACCCTGGCAGTTGGGATCACAACCCATAACCAATTACAATACTTTAGTAACTAAGGGAACAGTCATTTGAGGTGTTGCATGAACATGGAGACAGCTTTATGTGCCTCCCTTGGGGGCAAAACATGATATAAGCAGAAGGTGCAACAGAAAAGATCTGGGTGGTATATAAAGAAACATTACTACGGCTTTTAGGGTCATGGTAGACTAACAGACAGAGGGTCTTATGTGGCTTAGGTAGAGTTCAATAGAAGCCTCCAGCACAAAAATCTGTTTCAAATCATATCTCTCAGTTGAAAGGTTTTTCCACTAGGCTTCTCCTAATACAATTAGAAATTCTCTAGTTTTCTACTAAAGTTTTCCCTGGGTACAAAGCATCTGTGAACTGGATCTGCCAATTCTTCCTAATGTGCTTTTATTACCATAGGAAAATAAGATGATAATGCTCTTCAAAAGAAAATATAAACTCTGCACATTTATTTTTAAAACTTCTTTATGATCAGACCACTAACATATACTTTTGCAAACACTTATTTCCCGTGGAAACTAACTTCTGTGTTTTTAAGGAAAAAGTTGTCAGACACAATGTCTTTGTATCTCAAATGTGTTAAAATATTATTTGAAGAGAATCAAGCATCTGTCCTTCCAGGGTAGCACAGGGATTCAAACTGGAAAATGTGGTCCTGCCACAGGTTTCTGTAAAGATGGCAGACGGGCTTCTTCAGAGGGCTCTTGACAGATGGCATTGTTACTTGACGATTTACTGCAACCCAGGCCCAATCTACAGCCTCACAAATTCAGAAATTTGTTTTTACCAGCATCAGGTATCTCCTTCTCTTAGGAGCAAACAAAAATAAATCAAGCTTCAACAGGAATCAGAATACAAACCTATTAACATAGAACGACAAATATGACTGTGACAGAAGGAAGAATGCCTGTTTGTGGCTGTACATGGCCAATTATTTCATTACAGCCAGATTGATACTGACAGCCAAATCACAATAACAGGGTTCCTGAGTACACATGGAATCAGAATTAAGGAAATAAGAGGAATTGAGTATTTAATGGTCTTCTGTCACCCTGGCAATAACTGTTGTTGTGTTTTTTATTGTTGAGGTTGTTCTGTTTTGTTTTTAATTAAGCAACTTCTATGTCCAGGCATTCTTCCAGGTCCTAGGGATACAGAGGTCTCTGCTTTCAGAGAGCTCAAATTTAAGGAACAGCTGAAGAGTATATATTTCACTGACGTTTGCTGTAATATTATTAATAAGAGCAAAAAAAATGGAAGCAATCTAAATGTCCAACAATAAAGTTGCAATTAAATAATGATAAATCTAAATGATGAAAAAATGCAGTTTTTAAAGAAAAGTACTTTTAAGCAGTAATTCATGACATGGAAAAATGATCATGGTGCAACAGAACATGAAAAAAGCAAGCTATGAAAGTATATGTACAGGAAACCTGCACAAGCCTCTTAGATACCCTCATCCACCAGAGGACAGACAGCAGAAGCAAGAAGAACTACAATCCTGCAGCCTGTGGAACAAAAACCACATTCACAGAAAGAGAGACAAGATGAAAGGCAGAGGGTTATGTACCAGATGAAGGAACAAGATAAAACCCCAGAAAAACAACTAAATGAAGTGAAGATAGGCAACCTTCCAGAAAAAGAATTCAGAATAATGATAGTGAAGATGATCCAGGACCTCGGAAAATCAATGGAGGCAAAGATCCAGAAGATGCGACAAATGTTTAATAAAGATGTATAAGAATTAAACTGGAACATTCTCCAGGACAGATTGCATCCTGGGTCACAAATCAAGGTTCAGTAAATTTAAGAAAACTGAAATCATACAAGCATCTTTTCTGACCACAACGCTATGAGATTAGAAGTGAATTACAGGGGAAACAATGTAAAAAACACAAACACATGGAGGTTAAACACTACGTTACCAAATAATCAAGAGATCACTATTATACAATGGAATATTACTCAGCCATAAAAAGGAACTAAACTGGGTCATTTGTTGAGACGTGGATGGATGTACAGACTGTCATTCAGAGTGAAGTAAGTCAGGAAGAGTTAAACAAATACGTATACTAATGCATATATGGGGAATCTAGAAAAATGGTACAGATGAACCAGTTTTCAGGGCAGAAATTGAGACATGGATGTAGAGAACAAACGCATGGACACCAGGGAGGGAAAGCCGTGGGGGGGCGGGGGTGGTGATGGTGTGATGAATTGGGAGATTGGGGTTGACATGTATGCACTGATGTGTATAAAATTAATGACTAATAAGAACTTGCTGTATTAAAAAAAAAAAAAAACCTGAGCCTAGGGGGTTAGGGGAGGGATGGAGGGGGAGGTTGGGGTTAGCAGATGTAGCTTTTGTATATAGAATGGATAAACCACAAGGTCCTACTGTATAGCACAGGGAACTATATTCAGTATTCTATGATAAGTCATAATGGTAAAGAATATTAAAAAAAGAATGTATAAAAATTTTTTTAATAAAAAAGAAAGTATATGTAGTATATGATCATATGTACATATATGTATCACATGCATATATACATAGATGTATATATTTCCTATTTCTTTGTATGCATAAGAAAAATACCAGAAAGAAAGTCACCAAAGTGCTGTTAATAATTATATTTTTTCCTTTATAACTTTTCAAATTTTCTAATTTCCTGAAATATCACTACATGCCTTTCATCACCAAGGGAAAAAAAATTACTTTTAAAGTAATTTCAATCAATACAAATACTAGAATCTCTTCAGATTTATCTGTAAGAAGTTATCCATGAATGCCAGTCCTTGACTTTGTCTTTGAAGTCTCAGGGAGAGGAGTCACCCTTCCCTATGCCTTTAAACCATACTCTACAAGGATAAGCAATACACCTGAGTAACACACCCTCTTATCTCTTCATTCTACTGGCAGTCTCATATTTCTTGCTGTCATTTCAACTTAAGCACCGTACAGGTAACTCATATTTAATTATGTCTGAAAGTAAATACATAACTCTTCCCCCACAGCCCATCTTCTAACAACCCCATTTCTAGCCATGGCACTAACCTTTCTCCCAATCAGATAGCTTAGAAAGCAGCCTTAATTCATCGCTCCCTTTCCCATTTCAGGTTCATTAATAAAACCTGTTGAAATCTCTCTCCCATCCCATCTTACTCGTCATTCTTACTTCCATCACCATGCATTCCAGGCCCTGACTGCACTCAGTCAGTAACATGACTGTACCAAGTATTCAAGTGGGTTTTCCTGATGCCATTCTCTCCCTTTGCTAAATCACAGCACCTTATACAGAATTTGGATGATGTCATTCCTAGGCTCAAAAACTTTTAAAGCCACCCCCTTTTTTCCATTCCAATCTAAACTTCTTTGCCTGGCTTTTATTAAACCCCATAATTTAGCTCCACCCTTACTACTTAACTTTATTTTCCATTATTTTCCGGTCTCATCGCTCATCAACCAACAGACATGCCATCATCAATCTTACCACCAAGCCCTGATATATCTAAACATAAAAATGGCCCTTCCTTTCCCCTCTACTTATATTTAAAGAACCTAATGAATATTCCCTCTTCTACAAAGCTTTTCTTGATTTCTCCAACCTCATTTATATTTCACTTTTCAGAACTTGTCTAGTGTGTGGTATGTGTGTGTGTGTGTGTGTGTGTGTGTGTGTGTGTGTGTGTGTGTGTGTGTATAAGTTCTTCACCTTTTCATCCACTGATGGGCACTTAGGTCATATCCACATCTTGGCTAGTGTATATAATGCTGCTTGAACATGGAGGTGCAGATATCTTTTCCAGTTAGTGTTTTTGTTTCCTTTGAATATATTCCCAGAAGTTACTATGTAATTTTGACTCACTGATCAAGTGGACTTTAAGCTTAAAATGGAAGCAGCAGTAGAAAAAGTCCAGGTATTACCGTAACTACGAAAGAAGCTGGTCATGCTCTTAAAGAAAAAATGACAATAATGCGTAGGGTCTAACAAATTATTTACTGCAGAAAAAGAAATGGGAAGGGTGTGAGCAACAATGTGGTCTTAGGTCCCTGCAAACCCATGTCCAGAATATGGTATTAAATAAAGAAAACTGACATTTTAAAAACAAGTTAATATAATACCACTAAGCGTCGCTGAGATTTGATGGTATGGGACTCTGAACTGGAATAGAGCGATGATAGAAAAGGAGGAGCACAAAGAACTGCTGGTTTGCTCTTGCACTGTTGGTGGGAATGTAAACTGATACAGCCACTATGGAGAACAGTATGGAGGTTCCTTAAAAAACTAAAAATAGAACTACCATACAACCCAGCAATCCCACTACTGGGCATATACCCTGAGAAAACCATAATTCAAAAAGAGTCATGTACCACAATGTTCATTGCAGCTCTATTTACAATAGCCGGGATATGGAAGCAACCTACATGTCCATCGACAGATGAATGGATAAAGAAGATGTGGCACATATATACAATGGAATACTACTCAGCCATAAAAAGAAACGAAATTGAGTTATTTGTAGTGAGGTGGATGGACCCAGAGTCTGTCATACAGAGTAAAGTAAGTCAGAAAGAGAAAACCAAATACCATATGCTAACACATAATATATGAAATCTTAAAAAAAATGGTTATGAAGAACCTAGGGGCAGGACAGGAATAAAGACGCAGACCTACTAGAGAATGGACTTGAGGACACGGGGAGGGGGAAGGGTAAGCTGTGACAAAGTGAGAGAGTGGCATGGACATATATACACTACCAAATGTAAAATCGATAGCTAATGGGAAGCAGCCGCATCGCACAGGGAGATCAGCTCAGTGCTTTGTGACCACCTACAGGGGTGGGATAGGGAGGGTGGGAGGGAGGGAGATGCAATAAGGAAGAGATATGGGGATATATGTATATGTATAGCTGATCCACTTTGTTATAAAGCAGAAACGAACACACCATTGTAAAGCAATTATACTCCAATAAAGATGTTAAAAAAAAAATGTACTGCTGGTTTGGAATATGTTAGAGACTGAAGCTGACATAGAGATAAACTGAGCTGTAATGGGGACTTCGACATTTGGGATATCTGCTAGAATTCTCCCACAGCTAAAAATCAAGGCATCTGATAAATGCCTCACTTAGCCTTCCATCTCTCACATAGGGAAAGAAACATTCTGGATATGAATGCAACCACTAGGAAGGAATTAGCCGATTAAATGGCATCGATTAATTGGGAAACCTCAGAGTAATTCTGAAGTTGGTTACAATGGCTGGGGATGGGAATGTGGGACATAACTAGGGAACAAAAATTACAAAAAGTTCAGAGAAAAGTAAATCCTGCTTGAGACTATAAAAGGTAAGATATGTCATATGTTTCAGCAAGTTCTCAAGAACAGAACTCTAGTTAAACTAGCCTTGATTAATTTTTTAAACATCTTTATTGGAGTATAATTTCTTTACAATGTTGTGTTAGTTTCTGCTGTATAACAAAGTGAATCAGCTATATGTATACATATATCCCCTCCCTCTGGAGCCTCCCTCCCACTCGCCCTATCCCACCCCTCTAGGTGGTCACACAGCACAGACAAAGGTGGGTGATCGCTAAAAATCAGCAAGGATTCAGGAGGAACAAGTCTTGCCCAGTAACATTATTTCTTTTCTTGGCAAATCTACAAGGCAAACAATCTATGTGACTCTCTGAAAGGTACTTAACAAGCTCCACTCTCCAATTCTTTTTAGGGGGATAAGGGAGAAAGATGAAGAAAAATGGGCTGAGTAATAGATGTGTTGATAACTGATTAAGCAACAAAACAGAATGCTCATAAGAAAGTTCTGCAAGATTCACTGGGCTTAGACAGTTATATTACCAATGAACCAGATAACGCTTTTGACGACATCCTTATCAAAACATGAGGATGAACAGATCCTAGAGAATAATCAAAAGTGGAGCAGCAGAGTCAGAATCCAAACTAATTTTTACAGAAGGTTAACTTTAACAAGTGAAATTGAATAGAGAGAAGGGAAAAATTATATTTGGATTCAAAAGCAAAGGCTAAGTATAAATTGTGATAAACTGTTATATACATAAAGAACTAAAGTTTTTGTTGAATAAAGCTTGCCACAAATTCAAAGTGTGGAATGACTGCCTCCAAAACTTACATGACCTTAATCTTAGGCTGAGTTAATAGACATAGGTTAGGAAGAAGCAAGGTGAATGCCATACTCTTTGCTGTAATGTTGGGCTCATACCTGGAGAAGTTTTCAATAGTTGGCAATGCCCTATAGACAGTATGAAGGGACAAAGTAAAATGTTCTTGTAATTTGAAAATTAAGTCCTCTCTGGGAGTAATAACAGCATGAAACAAATCAATTAGATAGTAATTCCAAGAAAATGTGTAATTGAAAATATTTGAGAATATCCCAATGCAATCAAAAGCGAGCAGGGTGTATGTACTTTCTGGGAGGCAGGATTAGAATGTGAATTAAGAAAGCTGAAACCTTGTCAATTGCTTTTCTTCTGGCTAAAGGAAAGACTGTGTTAATAGAAGAGTTACATTAATTAAGAGTTACATTAAGAGTTACATTAATCTAGTGGGGGGGGAAGCAGGAGTTTAACAAGCAAGGTTTTGCCTGCATTCCCCTAACATTGTCTGAGGTGGAGATGGCTGACCATATCCAGAGCAGTGCTGGGCAGGTGCATCCTTATAAAAGAGAGGCTCCATCAGCTATTCTGGCTTAGTGACACTCCTCATGAGGATGACCCATTTTGATTAGAATGACCACTTCCTACGTAGATTGTTCTACTGAGGTGACAGTGCGCTGACAAATGATGCAAGCTTCCGTTCTACTCACGGTGATATTAACAAATTCATTAGTTGACATTTTTGTTTCTATGTCAGTCTCCTGGTCACTTGCTAAATGTAAGTAAATTCTAGAATCCTGAGTATTTCTGGACACACACACACACACACACAAACACACAAATTCACATCTATGTACCTGGAAAAGTGAGATCTATATCTTAAATATGACAATCTATATATCCAGATACTACACACCTGTGAAGTTCTGCTTCTCTTTATGACAACTGTAATTTATCTAAAACTGAACCACACATTTTAAGAGAGAAAACTAATGAAATGTAACACATATGGAGGAGAGTGGCCAGGAAGGTAAGAAGTCTGGAATCCATGATATTTGAACAAATTAAATGAGCACGCTTAGCCTGAAACGGAGAAGGCATAAGACAGCTGTCCTCAAACATCACTCTTACAGTGATACAAAATTATCTCTAATTCTGTGATGACAACCAGTTGAAAGCTGCATAAGGAAGAACTTTGCAATTTCCACTGTTCCATGCCTGGCACATAGAAAAAGCTCAGTAAGTTTTGGCACACGATAAATGTTCACAATGTTAGCTATGATTGGGTTTTAAGATATAAAAAGTGTCATGAGAGAGATATGCACAAGATGCTGTGGGAAAGCAAAGGAGGAGCACCTAACCCTGAACAAGAGGTGAGAGGTCAAGGCAGGCATCCCTGAAAGTGGAGATGCCTAAGCAGAGTACTAAAGAAAGCACAGGAGTTACCCAGAAGAGTATGGGAGAGGGCATTCCAGAAAGTAGCACGTAAGACCCAAGGTCAGAGAAAGCTAGAGGTCCAGTACAGCTGCAGAGGTGTGTAGAGGGAGTAATGGAAGATAAGGCTAGAAAAGCAAAAGGGCACCACTTCTTAAAGGGACTCAGGCTCGCATGCCATGTTAAGGAATCTGGAGGAGGCGATGGGGAATCATTGGAAATTTTAACTGTAGGAGTTACATAATCAGATTTACATTTTAGGAGAACCCTTTTGGCAGCCACATAGAAAACGGAAGACAGCAAGACTGGTAGCAGAGAGATGGCTATTTTAGTAATTTGGAGTCCACGTGAAGATACTGACACTGAAAAAGGGCCGAGATGGATAGAATTCAAGAGGTAGTAAGGAGGACTTAATAAATAACTGGATGTGAGGGATAAACAAGAAGAGGAGTCAAGGATGATTTCCAGGTTTATGGCTGGGGCAACCAAAGAGAGAATAACATCATGCATTGGAGGAGGTAAGAAGCATGAGAAAGATTCTGGGAAAGGAGAAGGTAACATTGACTCTTGCGGAAAACACCCAGGTGGCGATATCTAGGAAAGAGATGGCCATGGAGTCTCAAGCTCAGAAAAGGGTCTGATTTGGAAGTCATCATCACAGGGTTGTCAATGAAGAAGATATCGGAGCATAAGAGATCATCCAGACCCCAGAGTGTGTGGAGTGAGAAGAGGATTGGAGACAGAAGGCTGGAGAACACCAACCACTGAAGAGAATGAAAGTCAGCAATGCTGTGATCTGTTAAGTTTCTTATCTTTAGGCGAGGAACTGAAATCTTTAGGCAAAGACTAAACACCCACTTACCAGGGATTAGAGGGAATTCACAGTAGAGAATTGGACTATTTGACCTCTACAGCATCTTTCAACTCTACAGCATCTTTCAACTCTGAGTCAAAGACTTTAATTCAATCCAGTATTTCTTACAATCTGAGAAGACTTTTTATCACTGTTAACAGAAAAACTAAAATCATACCTATTTTTATTCTTTGGCTTTGTTTGTCCAATGATGAAAAAACATTTTGAAGAACAAGTTTCTTATTTGATAATGTTTTCATAAAGGGAAGGAGGACCTGTGTTGACCTAGAAAGGAAAACACAGGCTCTAGAGCTAATTTCTTATCCTACTTTCCCCTCTATGCGTCCAGTTATATGGCTGGTATCAGGATGCAGTTTTACCCAAGCACATGTGCCTATTTATTCTTCCTTTCCCTTTCTGTCACCTTGTACCTGACTGGGACTATACATAACCTATGGTTTTAAGTCTTAACATTTCAGACAGGTAGCTATAACTTTCACTAATATTTAAAGTGTGTTGGTTTCTGTTTCCACTTCTGCTCAATTCTAAAAGCAGAGAGACACAGGTACATAAACAAGTTTTTAAACTTAAATCCAGAAATGTTTGATGAAAACAAACTGTCATTTTTGGCACAACACACTCAGGGTATTTTTAGACAACACTACTTGCGGCTCAACTTAACCTTAAAATATGGCACTGGCCCCACCAAGCGGCACCTGGAATGGGTGTTAGAGGTGCTTGACCTCCGTCAACCATATGCCCCTTTTCTGCCGCCCCCCGAAGATGCCTCTCCCGCCCCTCGGCAAGCCTTAGTTTTCTTCTCCTGTCCTGCCTTTCGCTTTCCTCCTGGTAGTGGCCATAGATTTTATTACCACTAATGGCACTAAAGCTAACACAGCTGTCAACACCGCCGCCCCCGCCCGCCAGAAATGCAACTGATATACACCTAACTGGGGTCTATAATGAACTTTTCAGTTGTCCTTAGAAAACAATTTAACTATATTCTGTGTCAGTGGCCCAACTCACAGGACAGAAAAAACAAATGGCTGCAGAAAGTAAACCTTTGTGAAAAGAAACCTTGAGTGCTTTTTAGCTCTGGCAGTCTAACGTCGAGACTCAGAATCATGACTTGCAGATGCAGGTTTCTAAATGACCAAAAAAGGTGGAAGCAGGGCAAACTAGAGACAATGGCTGATACCATTTGAAGTTTAGAGTCATGCTAAGTAATTACAATATAATAAGCGCTAGCATAGAGAAGATAAAAAAAAAAAGGCTATATCCAGAATAAAAGGACTTTAGCACTAGATATTACAATTCTGGGAAACTTTTAGGGTGCCATAAAACTTGATGGGAAAGGCAAATAATTATGTTCCTGCCACAATCCCCTCTCCCTCAAGTCAAGTGCTCCTGAAGCCATGCTCTGATGTCGCATTCTCCTTATACGTCAACCCTACTTGCTCCGGGCACTCATCAAAGAAAAAGGTTTTAGCGGATTTCTTCTCCTCTATCTCTCTGGCTAATGGTGTCGTTACCTTTTCCATTTAATTTCACAAAATGGAAGCAAGAGACATTTATCCCTGGCAGCAGGCTGAGTGCGAAACACAGCAGAGGTGCTTCCACGAGGCTGTAAGAGGCAACAGAAACACTTCCTTACAAAAGCTCAGAGTGCTAAAGCTGAATAAAATAAATATAGAAAAACGCAGCAAAAATAAAGTTATTTTATTAGGACAAGTTCGTTTATCTTATCCAGCCTCTTGCCCCAACACTAAAATAATCCCTCAACAGCCTCTTACATTCTATGCTATAATGTTTTCCTGCTGCTTTTTGGCCTGAAAAACTCCTACTCACCCTTCAAGTCTAAGCTCAAACACTACCACCTCCCTGGAAACCTTCTTTGATTCTCCCAGATAGGTGCTCCCTTTCCTTACGTGCTCCCTTTCCTTAGATGCTCCCCTGAGTGCTCCTTCATTACAGCAGCTACATGACACTGCAATTATTTCTAAACCTCTAAGCAGCCCTGCAGGTGCCTGCCTGCTTTCTGAGTGCGCACCATGTCTTTTCATCACTGCATTTCCTGGTACTCGACACATACCTCATAGGTAATTCACAGAGTCCAAGAACTCCCTAGGTCTCAACATGAAGGGGCATCACCCATCCATCCAAGTCTCTCCTTTCCAATCCCACATGGTTTAGAACTTCATTATCTATCTCCTAGATTATTTAAATTAGTCTCTTCATTGGTCTTCCCATTTCCGGCCCCTCTTCCCTTGAATCCGTTCTGTATACTCTTGCCTCTGTAACATTACTAAAGTATTGATAATACTTTAATTAAATATACCAGGTTGAGCAGTTGATGATGCAGAGAATGAAAAGCTGAAAAAACACCTGTTCCCTAAACTGAATGGGCTCAAGTCCAATAGGGCAGAGAAGTAAATAATTAACATATAATTTATCAGGTGTTGTACGGATGGTACCAACTCATGCTAATCCCTCTGCCTAGCATGTCCTTCACTCATAAATGGTCAATTCCTATTTCACTTTATATAAGAAGCCTTCCTAATCTCTCCAGCCAGAAGCAATCTCTCCTTCCTCTGCCCCCACAGGGCCCTGTTACTTGCTTATCACTTTCTGCTTGAATTACAGTTATTTGTACCCATGCATTTTGTCTCTTACTGGATTGAACCTTTCTAAATAGAAGGGCAATACATTTTACTTGTCTCTATTTTGCCATGGTACCTAATACAGTGCCCAGAAAATAGTTGATAAATGTTGAAGTGTGATGATTAACCTCACTAAAATATTGAGTCTGTGATTAATTTAGGATTTGCCAGTATTAAGACTATCAGTGGGTCAAATACATACAATTCAAGACTGAAATTTTTCCACTCTAGCCACAAAAATAGAAAGTCTATTCTGTTTGGCGAGGTAATAGTGGACATATGGAGAATATTCTCAACCAGATTTGAAAGATGTGTCCAAATGAAATGGATCTCTATTGTAAAAAGACAAGAAAAGGCAACTCCCTAGTCTTCAAAACCAGACAATTAGCCCCTGCTGACAAATACAGAAAAATTAAGAAGGACAAACATGGTGTGGTATTTCCATAATGGGGGCAAGTCAATGGACAAATGCTCAGCTAAGTAAAAATGTCCACAACTCAATAAAAACTAAATTTAATAAAATAAGATACTGGCACAAGATAATATTTCAAAAATGGTTCATTAAATAAGCTCTCTGATCTCTCAAATAACACAACTTTCCAGAGGTGAATACTTGCAGCTTATCCATTCTTTAAAATTTATAACCAATTTCCTACAACAGTGCTACTGTAAGATACCCCATCAAGCCCTTGTTAGGATCCCCAATTCTTTAATTTCACTTTTTTTTTAAGCTAACATTTTATTGTATTGTATTGTACTGTATTGTATTGTATTGTATTGTATTGTATTTTTTGGCTGCCTTGGGTTTCGTTGCTGCACGTGGGCTTTCTCTAGTTGCGGTGAGCAGGGTCTACTCTTCGTTGCGGTGCGCGGGCCTCATTGCGGTGGCTTCTCTTTGCAGTGGCTTCTCTTGTTGCGGAGCACAGGCTCTAGGCACACGGGCCTCAGTAGCTGCAGCTTGTGGGCTCCAGGAGCTGTGGCTTGCGGGCTCTAGAGCGCAGGCTCAGTAGTTGTGGCACACGGGCTTAGTTGGTCCACAGCATGTGGGAACTTCCTGGACCAGGGCTCGAACCCCTGTGCCCTGCTTTGGCAGGCGGATTTTTTTTTTTTTTTTATAAATTTATTTATTTAATTTATTTATTTTTGGCTGCATTGGGTCTTCGTTGCTGCGCGCGGTCTTTCTCTAGTTGCGGGGAGCGGGGGCTACTCTTCGTTGCGGTGCGCGGGCTTCTGACTGCGGTGACTTCTCTTGTTGCAGAGCACGGGCTCTAGGCGCACAGGCCCAGTAGTTGTGGCTCACGGGCTCTAGAGCACAGGCTCGGTAGTTGTGGCGCACGGGCTTAGTTGCTCCGCGGCATGTGGGATCTTCCTGGACCAGGGTTTGAAACCGTGTCCCCTGCACTGGCAGGCGGATTCTTAACCACTGCGCCACCAGGGAAGCCGGGCAGGCGGATTCTTAACCACCACTGTGCCACCAGGGAAGTTCTAATTTCACTTTTGAAATATATCTGTCCTCCCTCCACCCCATTCCTTCATCATAATTGTTCTAGTTAAATCCAACAGTTGTGTGCAGGATGAGGTAGACAGCAATTTAACTATCATTCACCTGAATCACAAGAATTGAGAATTTAAAACATTTTATGATTTAAAATGCAGAACTATAGCTCCAACTTCTCAATTTTGACCAAAAAAGAAGTTCAAAGCTCAAAACTATAAGACCTTTTAAGAAAACGCTGGGCTACAATGATATATATCTGCTCCCATTTGGCTTGAATGAAGTCAGAACATTTGATCATATCATTTATTTCAACATTAAAACTGCTTAGGGCAAGAAATGTCTCATCAACTAACTTTATAGAAGCCTTAGCAACTACCTGTAGCAGCTTTTAATCTAAAGACCCGAATTTAAGTTTGCTTTGAGGATTAAGCGAGAAAATGTGTAAAAATGCTTTATAAAACTCTAAAGAACAATACAAATGTAAGGTGTTACTAGTATTATTCTTACAATAAGCTCTCTCCAAGAGTAAATCCCCCTCTATAGGAAATCAGAAGAGAGCTGAAATATTTCTGTATACTTTTCGCAAGAGAATTTATGGTCTACATCAAAAATGTAAATAACTCCTAAAAAAGGAGGGAGGACAGGGAAGAAAGAAAATTCAGGTGGGACTAGAAGAAGGAGGTAAATTAAATAGCAAAGGAGAAGTTTTTGTAATAAAATAAAGCAATATAAGAGAAAGCAAACCTGGCTCTTAGGAATCAGTTTCTAACTCTGCCACTTAACTATCTACTCATGAGGCCCTGGTCCCTTCACCCCACTAGGCTTCAGTTTCCTTGTTTGTAAGTAGTAGAGATAATAACTCAGAGGGCTGCTGTGGGGATTAAATGGGATAATATTTATATAGAGTATTTAGCACTATATCTGGTGCATAGTAAGTGTTAAGTAAATGATTACTGTTGTTGATAAAATTATTACTAGGGGCTTCCCTGGTGGCGCAGTGATTGAGAGTCTGCCTGCCAATGCAGGGGACACGGGTTCGTGCCCTGATCCAGGAAGATCCCACATGTTGAGGAGCAGCTGGGCCTGTGAGCCATGGCTGCTGAGCCTGTGCGTCCGGAGCCTGTGCTCTGCAATGGGAGAGGCCACAACAGTGAGAGGCCCGCGTAAAAAAAAAAAAAAAATTATTACTAGACCTGCACCCTAACTGGTGACATTCAGAAAGAAAAAGGAGCCAAGAACATGTCAGTGGGGAAGATGATATACAGAGAGCTAAGTCTACATACCACTGTTAGGAGACAGTGTGTGAGAAATACAGATTACACAGAGCGTTTTTCATATTAAATGCACAAATTACTTCCTGTGCCTCCAGGACGGCAGAAGGATCTAGAGAAGCATAGCCAAAATCTCCGAGTCATAAAAGCTGAAGAGCGATGACTGTACAGAAGAACAAGACCAAGAAAAATCAAAGGTGCTTACTGATGTGTACAGAGGCGTCTCTGATTCCAAACTTTCGATTTTCTAAATATTCATAGACAGAATGAAAGCGAAGCTCCATAGCAAAGACACAGCAACTCTGCTTGCCCAAAATAGATGGTATTAGCATCATGCAGAGTCATTTAAGTTTCTGCCATCTTGTTCTTTATTCTGGGGAAGTGGTTGTATCTGCGGTTGATTTTGAGGTGTCAACCATTATTAACTCCATCATACTTGGTAATTGCAAAAGCAGTAAAAGTGCCCCAAAATTAGGAAGAAGAGGAACAGAATCCCCTCCTGAGGCTGATGTAGAGATAGCAAATAACTGTAAAAGGTGAAAGAGCAATGGATGCTGCCTTTGCACAGGGGCTCAGTGACTTACACACCCGTGGAATCAATAAGAATCAGCAAAAGACAAGGAAGACAGGAAACCTTCCATATGTGTGCCCAGAGAATCAGCACCAATTTGGGTTGTCAGCTGGTCTGGTGTTACTTCAGGGGAAGACAAGGAGCTTGTTTAAGAATTTAAAAGTTGAGCACAGTACAAGTACTACTATCGTAAGCCACAGACAAATTCCCGAAGTTCGAGGCCTTTTTGAATTTACACAACATCAACCTGAATGGTCGGCTCACTATCTGACCTGTACCTGCTAAGGTCTCAGGGAGGCTACCTGTCTCAGTGGACTTTCAATGGAGACAAAACTAGCCTATGGGGCTTCCCTGGTGGCGCAGTGGTTGAGTCCGCCTGCCGATGCAGGGGACACGGGTTCGTGCCCCGGTCCGGGAAGATCCCACATGCCACGGAGCGGCTGGGCCCGTGAGCCATGGTCGCTGAGCCTGTGCGTCCGGAGCCTGTGCTCCGCAACGGGAGAGGCCACAACAGTGAGAGGTCCACGTACCAAAAACAAACAAACAAAAATAACCCAAAAAACTAGTCTATGATGGGAAAAGATGCCCCCAAAATTTCTATCAGCAAGGAGGTGAGAGTATGTGTCTGATTTCTCTTTGAGTTTGCCCAACTCACACTCCTTTTTACTGAGAATAACCTTTCAAAACAAAACCCATACTTAAAGGAATGTGGAACTTTTTACAACAAAGCATAGTGGGCTTAAAAGCATCTCCCTGAAATTATGGGCTGAAGATCCTGAAAATTTTATTAATCAGCAGGTGGTAAATGGAAATAATATGCCAGCACTGCTAATTCAAGCTGTGTGGAAAAAATTTCTTAAATTTGTTTTGCCATTTTTGTCTTATTGTAATAATATAAATACATGGGCTTTAAATCCTGGTTATTGTTCTGCCACTTTTCCCATTAGGTTTTACAGTCATCAGGGTTTTCTAGAATCTACCACACTCACACAAGGAGAGAACACTTATATTCATTCACAGAGACTGTGCCTCTGGAGCTCTACTTAAGACTATGAGTATGGTCGATCAGTGCACTGACAAAGGTCTCCATCTTGCTAGACGGGTAAGGACAGGTAGGTACCCCTACCACTGCCTAGACATACCTTTTTTTCCCTAACATTTAAATCCAATTGAGTTTACTGTGATTTCAATACCTAGATAACCAGTAACAAATGCGAACCATTCCTGAAACTTCATAAATAAGATCAGTTGGACCATTCATTCAAAAAAGAAGCATTTACTGTGTAGGCCTATACTGGGCCCAGTGCAATTCTATGGCACCTTTTATTTCACAATCCCAGAGAGCTTTCAAAGTTGCCCTAACATAAAGTATCAGTGATTGAACTTCTCTCATTTTAAGCATGTACAACACTCTATTCAAAACACTGATTCAGGCATTATAAATTTAGCTGTTTGTGGAAATAAAAACTGAAAGGGCTGAGAATGACAGTCAATCATTAACTAAATCCCAACTTCACAATTCAATCCAAAAAATACCCAGTGCCAAGTGGTTTAAAAAAATCACAAGCCAAATATACAATGATTCAAACATTCCACTAGGCAAAGGAGCTAATAGAGTTATAACTTCTCACTTATAAATACTTATGGGTATTGCTTCTAGGTAATAAGTCAAATTTATCAAAAGTCCCACTCAATGATTACATTTAATCTTCACCAAGAGCAGCTTCCAAAAAGAGATTAAATATCTAACATGCCAAAAATAAGTTATTTACCTGGGTTTTTGCTATCTTGGAGCTCCTTCTAGAAAACAGATCCCTAAATTTAGGTGCCAGAGGAATGTATTTTTCCAAATCAAGTCGTTGAAACTACAGACCTGAGAAAAGCCATCAAAAGCGGGAGATAGGGCTTCCCTGGTGGTGCAGTGGTTGGGAGTCCGCCTGCCGATGCAGGGGACAAGGGTTCGTGCCCCGCTCCAGGAGGATCCCACGTGCCGCGGAGCAGCTGGGCCCGTGAGCCATGGCCGCTGAGCCTGCGCGTCCGGAGCCTGTGCTCCGCAACGGGAGAGGCCACAACAGTGAGAGGCCCGCGTACCACAAAAAAAAAAAAAAAAAGCCGGAGATAAAATAAGGAGAGTGGTTAAGCACAGGGATGCAAGTATAAGCCAGAATGCCTGGGTTGGAATCCTTGTTTTACCATTTTCTAGGTACCTCAGTTACCCTGTCTGCAAAATGGGAATAAAAACACCTACTCCATACAGTTGCTGTAAGGATTAAACCCAGGTAGATTAGTACTGTAAGGGTTTAGAGGCAAGCAGCATTATATAAAGTGTTTGCTTATGATGACTTATCATATGACTAGCTCATCCAAATCATCTACACAAATGCCTGTCTCTACTGAAAGCCTTCCTTAATTGGTCTAGTAGAATTTAACCCCTCCCTCCTTGGCTTCTCCACAAAATGCATTGTGTACTATAGTTATTGGGTATATTTCCCTCCCAAGAGGTTGGAGACAGAGACCACAGTTCATCTGAGTGTACAGGACAGCAAATACTGTTCATTGTTGCCCTTCAGTTTCCTCTCTCTAAAAGTTCTGAACAACAATATCCTGTCAATTAGCAAACCTTTACCTGGAGAAAGGAGCTTTATGTAATCAGCACACTTAAGTACTGGGCATACCTTGCTAAATGTTCTCTTAAGACTTAAACAAACATTTGAGAGGTTGGAGTGGGGGGAAAGAAGGATTCACTTAATATTTTTATAACTAATGACCAAGGTTATGTTTTTAAATTAATTTTTAAAAATTTCTTATGCTTTAAAAGCTTATTCTCATTTTCTCATTCAAAAAGTCTATGGTGCTTTTAATATAAAAATACAGTAGCATAATTTCTGCATATGTCAAGTCTACTTAATCATAACTTGACCATCTGCTGATTTTAACATTACTTTGAGATGCCAATCTTTCTGGCTTTGATTTGTGCCCTCTTTTCTCTCACAAAAAAGTGCCACACACATACAAAAAAGCTTCCAACTTATTCCAGATCACTGGGAAAACACTTTCTAAAGTGTTATCCTACTTCGCTAACATAATGATGTTGCCCTTACTTTGAGAGGACAGAACTTTTCTGAAAACAAATGGCTGAATTGAGTCTCTTGCTTTGTTCCCGCTTTCTACAAAGTACAGTTCTTCCTTTGTTTTTATAGCGTCTTACCTATTGAAATTAATTTTTTTCTGGCATAAAAACTGCTGAGGACACCTTCTTAGTTGCACAAATATTCCTGGCCTCTACTCTTTGATTTATTTTAAAACAAACTCAAAAACAAAAGGCTAAAGAAGAATTGCACTCATTTAATGTGGGTTTTCTAAGTCTAATTTTTTCATTCCCCAGTGGCACAGCCTTTCAAAGGATTACACAAACTACACCCAATTTGTTTCTCACTCTAAACATAACCCAACCAAATGGGGAACGTTATCAGCCATCTTAACAAGGAGAACACCACAAAGCTAAAACCAAACCAAAGATCAAACCAAAAAAAAAATTTTTTATCCATTGTACCTCCTTTGAGATTAGGACTTTTTTACATAAAGTTACTTTGACGTACCTGTGCAATGAACAAATGTCATCATAATTTAACATCCTATTTTGGACTAATTTCTCTCCCCTCAAATAGTCACAAGAATGGCCAATTCACATACAATACCTCTCAGCTACTGGGTAGAGAGTATAATAAACTTAATTGTTTTATATATCCTGAGGCATACAAAGAAAGGCTACACAAACACAAAGAGGTTTCCAGTATCTTATATACATTTATGATTGAGACAAAGAACTTTCAAAAACCTGCCCTCAGTAAGCAAAACTGGGCTTAAACCACAATAAACCCTGCCTTTAAGTTAGGGAGACCTGACAAGTTTAAGCCCCCAACCCACTCACACCCCCCAAAAGACTAAGTCTCACTCCCTTCTTACAGCTAGGAGGCATAATTAAAACACTTGTAAGTTGTTTCCTCAGACTTTAGTAGTAATAAAGCTAATACTCAGGCCACCTTCTCCGAGCAATTGGCTTCTATCAAAACTTATCACAAGTTGCATGAAATAGACAGGAGCGTTGGTTTTGCATTTTATCAAGTGAATAACAACAGCATCACACTTTTTGGAGAAGCCACTACTCCCAGCACCACCAGCTCTCCCAGCCCCCCTCCCCATTTTTTTTTTTTTTAATGTCTTTCCTCCAAATTTACAGTCTGAAAAGTGGTCCTACGAAACAAAAGTATCAGTAAACGGGAGTCCACTGGTTTTGAAAATAAAGTTTGTTCTTTTGCTATCAACCTGACAACTTTTTAAAGGTGAAACGTCTCCTCCTCAATCGGGCACAACCTTCCCTATTCCCATACCAAACAACTACTCATTTGCCCCCGATAGTAAATGTGAAAAAAGGGAGTGGGAGAAAATGATGTTGAAAAGAAGGGTCTAGGGTTCCAGTGGTAGGGACGGATTTTGAGACCGGTTTTGAACACTCCGTGTCTTCTGGGAGCTGGGCAGCTTTACTGTGTCTATCTGAGAAATGTTTAGCAATCTGACGCATCAGTTTTTAGGAATGGTACACAAACAGCCCCCACAATCTAAGAGCCATGCCCAGAATCCTTCCCCTCGGTGGCATCGGCTGAGGGCAAGGGAAGGGAGAGCGGGGGATACAGGACAGGATCCGCGACATTTGTTATTGTTTATGAAGCCCAGGCAGGGACCGGGAGCGTGGTGCTCGGGGGCCGAGGAGTGGAAGGCGAAAGGAGCAGGGAAGGACAAAGATGCCTCCCGGGGCTCGAGGCCACCTCTCCGGGCACCCGGTGCCAGTACCACCCCGGGAAACAAGAGGGCCAAGGCCGTCGCCGGAGCTTCACCGGAGACATTTCCAGCCCCGAAATTAGCCCGGCTTTCCCTGGACAGCCAAAGACACCTAAGATCGTCTACCGCTCCCGCTCTCAGAGTTGGGGCCGGCGCGGCGAGCCGAGCGCCCCAGCCCCCTCCGCCGCGGAGCGCCGCATCCGCGCACTCACCTGCCTCCGGTCGCTCCAGCGGCCGGCTCAGCCTCCGCACGGGCCGCGACCGACCCGCCGCCAGTCCGCTCCCTTCTGCCCGCTCCGCCCTCGTCCCGCCCCCGAGAGGTGGGACCCGCCGCCGCGCCGGAATCTCGGAGCGGCCTCCCTGAACTCTCGCGAGGCCTCCCTGCTCCGCTTCTAGGTGGCTGGGCCGGTCTGGCTCGGTCCTGACGTCATACGCACCACAGCCGGAAGTAGCCTTCTGTCGTCAACGCAGCCAGCCCCCCCTACCGCTCCTCCCACCTGCACCTAGTGAATTCGTGACTGACCCTGGAGGAGTTGTTTGAAGAGTTACCATTTCCCTCCCTCATCAGCCTCACCTCACTTCCCTCTTCTCTGCTCAAAGCTAGTTCAGGCCACTCTTGAGAGTGGCCCAATGTGTTGCCACATTAGTCACGTGTCATAAATGTCGCCAGAGTTTTTCTTGATGCTTCACAATGCAATGTGAATGTTAGAGGAGGACAGGGGTTTAGAGATCATTTCAATTATTTTTTTGGAACATAACTGTAGAGCAGAGTAGGAAAACGTGATCAACAAAAATGGATTGACTGACCTAGTTGCCTAGGTAGTAGCTGTGGAGTCTAGAAGCCACCCAGCTTCCTTGATCCTTTTCCTTTTCATCATGACTCAACTGTAGAGACTAGAGAGGGATTCACATTTGGACGAGCTACCAAAATAACTCCGCGGTATTCATGAAAAACTTGCTTGGGTTATCTTGGAAAATCTAAAATAACTGACAATACTGGGCTGCTTATTTAGGATCAGAGAACTAAGAGGAAAATCACCTGCCTGTAGCATGACTCAGAAAGGATGGCTTTGGGAAAATGATGCGTTTGAGTTTTTATTGGGCAAGCCAAACAAGAGAATAGTTCCCAATTATTGTTGACAAATTATCTTCTATCTGAATAGTGGAGATTTTATTAAATACCATTTACTTGTAGTCTGTTAAGACAGTATACAAAGATAGTACTGTGCTTGCAGAAAATATAATTCAGAGATGCCAATCATTATCTTTAAGTTTCACCAAGAGCAGGTGACATGTACGAAAGACTTAGGGAAGAATCTTAACATCACTTCTATTTTTTTTTTCACTCTGTGCTTTTTCATGCATAGCTTGATAGCAGAAAAAGCACTATGTAGTCTGGTAATTAGTGTATTCTTGGGGAAATCAGTTCATTCTATATCATATGGTCATTTTGAGGCTCAAATGACCATTGCCATATGCGAGCATGAGGTTTAATTGTGATGAAACATGCTCGACAGAGGCCTGTACACCTCTCTCCCTCCACCACGCACATACTACTTCAGGTGGGTAGGATTAAGAACAGTTTATGGAGTATTATATAGCAAATTTATGTTTTCAAATGCGCCGTGCTATTTTCATGGAGCTAGAGTAATAGGGACTTGTCTAGGGTGTCAGACTAGGATAACATGAGGCAAGCTAAAGCTTCGACTTTCAGTTTCTTAATTGAGGCCATTCCAAATAAATTCTCCCTGGTTGTTGAAGGTACCTGAACTGAATCAAATTAGATCCAACTGCTCTTTTGGAAGTTTGGTGAAATCTATGGACCCTTTTTCAGAACAGTGTTTTTAAAGGCATAAAATAAACTACCTAGGGCTATAAAGGAAATTGATTATATTAATACACAATTATTAAAATAGTAAAAAATGAAGTTTTGATATAGTTCTGTAGTAGGCAGCTTCTAAGATGATTCCCAATAATCCTCACCTTCTGGTATTTCTGTCTTGCACAATCCCCTCCTCTTGAGTGTGGGCTGAACCTAGTGACTTGGTTTGGGTTTTTTTGTTTGTTTTTAAGTTTTTCTGACGTGGACCATTTGTCTTTATTGAATTTGTTACAACATTGCTTCTGTTTTATGTTTTGGCTTTTTGGCTGCGAGGCAAGTGGGATCTTAGCTGCCCGACCAGGGATCGAACCTGCATCCCCTGCATTGGAAGACGAAGTGTTCACCACTGGACCACCAGGGAAGTCCCTGTGACTTGGTTTTGAAAAAGAGAATCTGGCAAAAATGATGGGGTGTTACTTCCATGATTAGGTTACAAAAGACTCTGGCTTCCATCTAGTTCATCTTCTCTTGCTCCACTTCTTACTCACTCTGATGAAAGCCAGCTGTCAGGCTGTGCCCTGTCTTATGGAGAGGCCCACGTGGTACAGAACAGAGCAAGGTCTCCAGTCAACCGCCACTGAGGAATTGAGGCACCCAGTCCAGCAACCCATGAGGAACTGAATCCTGCCCACAACCACATGAGTGAGCCTGGAAGCAGACTCCGTCCCAGTGGAACCTCGAGATGACTGCAGCCCCAGCTGACACCTTGACTGAGCCTGGTGAAGGACCCTGAGCCAACAGGCCCAGCTAAGCCTTGCCAGATTCCTGGCCCCCAGACACTGTGAAATAATATGTATTTATTTTTTAAGCCACGAATTTGGGGCGACAGTTAATTTATTATACAGCCACAGATAACTAATAGTCATATACTTGCTTCTTTATTAATGCATTAAATTACAAGATCAAGACCTACAGTAATTTTGCAGTAATGATGCACATAAACAATATTTTGAGATATCTGCACCAACTTTAATGTGGTAGAAAATATGTATGAGTTCTATTGGGGGCAAAGTCACTGGTTGCTAATATTACTGTGGTTTGCTGACTACCTTCATAATGAAAGAAATGCTAATTTTCAACTAGGTAGGGCTTAGTGAAAAATACATTTATGCATATATATTATTACAGACCCAGATTGAGAACACTTAGTCTAGATAATAGATTTTTTGCTAGGGCTTTCCAAAACTCTTATTATCAACTGTCTTATTATCAATTGGAATTAAATAAACCCAGGTAACCATGGCCATTGCAAACTGTGTTAACCTACAGTTGAATATGAATTTTTATCCCCTTTCCCTTGTTCACTCTTCTCCAAATCTATGCTAAGTGTAGGTAGACAAGCTAAAATTGTAGGCCAGAGAGAGAGAAAAATCATGATGAAAATCTCTTCAGCACCCAGAATTCATCTGATTTTTGTTTTCGGTGCATGCAATTTAGTATTACTTTTACTCCCCGAGGCCGACCACATAGTAAATAACCAGAATGCCAAATGATGGTAGCAAATGATAACAGAAGGAAACTATCAATAAAACTCTTCCATATAGAAAACACAGAAACATAGAAAAGTTGCTTTCGTATATAGGCAGCTTTGCAACTGTGGGATATGGTCAAAGCAGCTTTTAGAGAACAACTTACTGCTTTAAATGCATTTAACAGAAAACACAAAAATGTAAAAACAAATGAACCAAGCTCTCGATTCAGGAAACCTGAAAAAGGAAACAAAATAAATCCAAAGAAAATAGAAGGATATAAAGATTAGAGCAGGATCCCTTCCAGATGTCCTGGCCCTTATGTGTACCAAGCATTGTAGATCAAATACATAATCACTCCCATATATAACTCTATTTTTCAAATGGACGTAAATTCTGTTATGATTAACAAGTTCAAATACAGTTCTGAAATATAAAGGCAGAAATTAATGTAACAGGGAGTTAAAAACAAGTCTGAAATTGACAAATAAGATGATTCTTTGAAAAGTCAAAGAAATAGGAAAAACTTTGGCAAGACTAATTGGAGGTGAGCAGTGGCCGGGGGGAAGGGGGTGAGGGGAGACACAACTAGCAAGAATATTAATAGAGATGTAACTGCAGATATGGAGTTTTTTTAAGCATTACAAAATTATGATTAAAAAGAGAGAGGCTATCAAGACAAGCTGTGTGAATATGAGCAATGCTAATTCCTGATTAGCTCCATGGATAGACCAAGAAGAGTAGCTAATATTTACTGAGTTCTTTTTGTGTGCCAAGCATTGTGCTCTTTGCTTGTACTGTCTCATTTAATCTTTACAATAAGCCAGTGAGTTAGGTATTATTGTCACCAGTTTATAGGTGATGAAACTGAGGCTCAAAGAGCTGTAGTGACTTACCTAAGATCACCCAATAGCAAGTGGCAAAGCCGGCAACCCAGATTCCTAACAGTAGATAAAAGAAGTACTACTGAGCAAAAGTACAAAACGGAATTTGGAGACAGGGAAACTAGTTTGAAGTACTTACCTGTTTACAATATGCTCAATGAATGTTAGCCTCGAGCACTATTATTATGATAATCCCCATCCTTTAAATGGGATTAAGAATACTACAACTGCAAACATGCAGAGATATGGACAGAAAGTCACATACAAAGATGTTTATCTCAGCATTATTTATCCATAACTGTAAAAAGTTGGAACTAATCTAAATATCTAAAGATAGGGATTGGTGTAATAAATTATGGTGGATCCATACAGTGTAATAGCATATGTGTGTTAAGAATCATGTAGATAAATGGTTAATGACATAGAAAGATGTTCAGAATATACTGTTAGGTTTGCGAGTTCTTCTAAAGCACGTTACCAACAGTGTAATAGCTTTGGTATACAAATTATTTGAAAAATAATATATCTATGTATTCATAATATACACATTCCACATCTATATTTAAAGACTAAAAAGAAAAATAGTAAAATAAAAACGTTCAATGTTGTGATTATGGAAAAAAGTTAATGATCTATAATGTTATGCCAATTAATTTTTGAGGAGAGAGAGAATAGGTGCTTTTCAGTTCTCTGGGAAGACTGTCCGATGGAAAACCATTAATTTTTTTATTGTGGACAAATAGAAAGTTGATGGGATACAAAGAAAGTTGAATGGACCTTTCCAGTTTGACATGAAGAGTGCTTGACCCCTGGCTCCTTTTCTCATAGCCAAGACTTTCAAAGGGGCTCTTGCCCAGACAGGCTAAATGCAATTGAGTTTGTTTGTTTGAAAATAAAGGTTCTTCTCTACAAGCTTCAGGGGACTTTCATTGGACCATTTAATCAAACACATGACAATCCATTCAGAACTCTCACCAGACTGCCTTCTGCGGAACACTTTATAAACCTGGAAACAATGACTTCTAATTGATTCATGTTTTAATTTTTAACTGGCTTGAGTAAAGTGCAAACTATTTATCACCTAGGGTGTAAAGCATTCCAGGTTTAGGCTATAAATCCTCCAAAGTTAAAAGCACCTTTGTAAACCAGAAACCTGAAGAAAAGCATTAAGGAAAGGTGAAAATATATTATGTCTAACTATCTCTTTGCATTATATTTATTGCTCTGCAAAGTGTAACAAAGAACCACACGGGATTTGTATTCCAAAGACCTGGTTCTTTTACTACTGTACGACCTTGCACAGATCAAAAAAGTTCTGTGAAGTCTTATTTCCTCATTTGTAAGATGGGAGAATATCAACATGATAGGTCCTGCAAAGATGAAATCTTTTTTGATGAAAGGACTCTGTGAACCATACAACATCACTGCCATAATGGAAAGAACACTGAAGATAGAAAGATCTCAGTTTGAAAAATAGCTACCTCTTAGGATTAAATGAAATTAAATGAGATAATATAAATAAACACCTAGTATAGGATTCAGAATATATTCACACTCAATTCAAGGTAGCTATTATTATCATCACTAATACTAATAATTAGTGATATAACAAAAACGCATGTTTCAGAATGAAACCCTTTTACTTTTGTCAGCTGCAAATTAAATGGATTCTCTGCATCTGCAGAAGATTTTTGGTGCTGTTTACATCCATGAAGAGAGAAAGTCCCTGTCAGACCTTTCTTGCTTTGATTCTTGTCTACTCTATAAATTTTTACAGATTCCTGATACTAACAGAGATACAGTGGATTTTCTATCTGTGAAATAGGAAATACAGTGCATAAGTAAGATGAAGATAAGTGATGCTGTGATAACAATCACAGAATTTTAGTGGCTTGAAATGTTGAGGACTTATTTATTGCTAGTGTTTCATGTCCTTTGCAGGTCAGCAATAGTGCTTGCTCATCAGGGTCACTCAGGGTTCCAGACCAATGGAGCAGATATCATCTTGCACATTGCTGATCTTCATGCCAGAAGGCAAAGACAAGATTGGAGAGTCTCGGGCTTCCCTGGTGGCGAAGTGGTTGGGAGTCCGCCTGCCGATGCGGGGGACGCAGGTTCGTGCCCCGGTCTGGGAGGATCCCTCAAAAAAAAAAAAAAAAAAAAAAATTAGAGAGTCTGAAGTAGAGACTTTTGCTCACAACCCATTCATTGGCCAGAAGTGGTTGGATGGCCCCATACAAATAAAAGAAAGCCAGGAGGTACAATCTTTTAATATTCCAGGAAGGAGCAAAACCCAGGAATATTTGGCCATAGTACTAATGACCACCACATATTGTATATGTGAAAAACACTGTCCGAATGCTAGATGGTACGTTATTCCCTTTCTCTACTTCTTAAAGAAAAACTGAGAGTTAAGCTCTTTACAAAAGAAAAATGCAAGACACTATATAATATTTTGTGATAATATATGCTATATTTGAATGGTTTAAAATTTTAGAATAGCAAATTAAAACAGAAGAAAGTAAATCTCTTCATGGTGTTTTTAGTCTCCTAAAAGTGACGTTCCTTGACATTAGAAATTCACTAACATTGCGTAATATTAAGTTTTTAAAAGACCTTCTTTGTAAAACTAAAAGGTGGGTTTTTTTTTCCCTTAAATCTCACTGCCTTTCTCATTCCTAATTTTAGGATTGAGTCCTAAAAATTTTATTTCCTCAAGTAAGAAAAAGAATACCCCGCCCCAAAGACTGTTTTTCATCACAATAGTAGAATTCAACTTATAAAAAAAACCATTCATGTTTAATGTAGGCAGCTGAAGAAAGCTAAAATAATTTGAATACATTCTAGGAAATTATTATAGTCACTTTGTTGTAGAGTGTCTATTCATATTCTGTGATTCTAGTACTTAAAATTATTATACCTTTAAAACGCAGCTACTCTCCAGTTTTTTGTTCATTTATTTTAAATATTATTGTTTATTTATTTTAATTATTATTTATTTTAATTATTAAAATATTTATTATAAATAAATAACCTATTTGGTTTTGGGATCTGCACCAGAGGTCCTATACTTTATTTGGTTCCTCTTCTATAACTTATTAGCCCATTTATATAGAATATATTTTTTAAGTTGATCTCTTTATAAGTGATTATGACTCTGCTTCAAAATCTATTTAAGTTTTTATAATGAACTCTTTAGAGATGATGTCAGGTCTCAGAAAATCTATAAACTAAGAGGGTTTAGAGGGGGTTTCTTTTTTACAACTCCCATCTGCTGGGGTGGGGACTCTTTCCTTTTCTTACAGCCACGTTATTCAGTGACTCTAAGTACAGCTGCTACTCCTCAACTACTACATTCTACTTTCAATCTACTTTCTTTATTTTTTATTTTTATTTTCTAGATGTTGAAATTCCTGGGAATGGAGGAACAGGCCAGATGGAGCATGTCTCTAACTCATACCCCTGTAGTTGCCCGAGTGCTAGTAGATGTTTCTACAGTTCTATAGTCTGAGCCTGGAGGGACAGTCGGACATAGGGGCAACAATCAGATCTATTTTCCATGGTTTGAAGTAAACGGGCTGTGCTCAGAGATGGAGGACAGGACTGCTCAAACAGTCAGGCGGGACAGAGGGTCCCAAATGTGTCACACTGTGCGATGGAGGGAGGACCACGTCTGAGGTCCACATTTGGACTAAGGGCTGAGTCCTTAGTGTTGTGGTCTTGGGCACTTAAACTCTCTAAACCTCAATCTACTCATCCATAATATGGAAAATGTAGGATGTTCTCATTATCAGAGGATAATTGTTACCGGAAAGAAAAAAAAAAGTAAATATCAGAGGGAGGGCCAGTATTTTTTTTTTTTTTTTTGGCTGCATTGGGTCTTCGTTGCTACACGCAGGCTTTCTCTAGTTGCGTCGAGTGGGGAGCTACTCTTCGTTGCGGTACGCAGGCTTCTCACTGTGGTGGCTTTTCTTGTTGTGCAGCACGGGCTCTAGGCACGCGGGCTCAGCAGTTGTGGTTGGCGGGCTGTAGAGCGCAGGCTCAGTAGTTGTGGCACACAGGCTTAGTTGCTCCATGGCATGTGGGATCTTCCCGGACCAGGGATCGAACAGGTGTCCCCTGCATTGGCAGGCGGATTCCCAACCACTGTGCCACCAGGGAAGTCCGAGGGCCAGTATTTTATAGAAACTATGGAAGAAAATTTATGTTATATGTACTTTACCAAAATAAAAGTAATTGGAAAGAAAGTTCAGGTTGCAGTTGTAGCCATGCAGTACTTAGACTGAACAAAGGCTGAATCACATCACAATCATATAGAGGACTGCTCTTTAAAAAAATGTTTTCTGAGATCTTTTGATGTTCACATTTTTCTATTTTAAACCATTGTTTGTAACAGTTTCCACTTTGTGAAAACAGTTAAAACAATTGAACTTCCTTCTCAGTTATCTCTTCCTACTAGAGAGTGTTGACTTTAGGGTGAATTCCTAGAAGTGGGTCAAAGAGAACGCACATTTTATTTTTCCCACACCGATTGCCAAACTACCATCCAGAGGTTGCACTAATTTCCACTGTTACCGGCAAGCAGTGCAAGAAAATCCCCATTTCCCCACATGCTGTTCACAGTAGGCTTTGTCCAGACTTTCAGTCTTAACAGAGAAAGAGACTTACAGTCATAGAAAACAAACTTATGGCTACCAAAGGGGATAGCGGGGGGGAGGGGAGAGGTAAATTAGGAGTTTAGGATTAGCAGATAAACAACAAGGACCTACTGTACAGCACAGGGAACTATATTCAATATCTTGTAATAACCTATTATGGAAAATAATCTGAAAAAGAATATATACATATATATGAATATATACATATATATTATATATATATATATCTGAATCACTTCACTGTACACCTGAAACTAACACATGTAAATTAACTATACTTCAATTTTTTTTAATGGTTAAAAAAAAAAAAAGAGAGAGAGAGTAAGACCTTGGCATGATATTAGAGATAAACCCTAATGTTCAGCAGAAGGGGAATTTGTATGGAGACTCATTTTGTAATTGGTCAGTTGGTTAGTAATTATTTTCATGTTTTGATGATTCCCTCGAACAATTTTATAACAGTGGAGACTCAGAGAATGGATAAGGAGGACCCCCTCCCTCCATCTGATAGAGTTGTGAGAACTAAATTAGATAAGGTACATGAACTGACCACCACTGCATAGGAACTCCATCAGAATACCTCTTCTTCCTTTCAGCTCTGGAGCTAAGGTTGGGAACAAGACAGTGTAAGGAAGTAAGTGACAAAACCTGTGGCTTGTTTAAACAAAGAGGATTCAAGTACGGTCTGGGGTAGTGTTGGTTCTTGTTGTGTTGATAATTTCTCTTTGCCAGATAATTTTATAAATCTGAAGACAGGGATTGTAGGGGAGAAGTTACTGGACCTGCCTCTCATTCTGCTATGCTTTCCAACCCTTCTGTGAGTCAGGTTGTTTTCAGAGGGTTGGCCTCATGCATTTTATGCTGACTTGGTTTCCCGGAGGAAGTAACCCAAATAGGGCTTTCAAAAAATTGATCTTTTTTCTCATTCGGCCACGCGGGGCCTTGTGGACAAGGTTAAGGAGATTTATCTTCACTTAATAGCAACTGGAAGCTATTAAAGGGTTTTAGGCAGAGGGGTGATGTGTCAAATAGGCATTTGAAAAGTACTCTGATGCTCATATAGAGAACTGGTCTCATAAGTATCAATATTAAATTGTATATTGTAAACAGTTTGGGGCAAGAATGCCACGGTGAGCAGAAATAAATGTCTGGTCTACTTGTAGGTGTGTCCCACCAGGGCTGAAGAGTGCAAATATGATCAGATATGATAAATCAGATAAATGAACATCAGATAAATCATCTTAGTCATCACGTAAATTTCTGACTTGGCTTCTCATTTAGATTTTCTTATAAATTAAGGGTGTGCCAATTAACCAATAGAAGTTTTTGGTTTGCTAGGCAATTACATTTCTCATTATAAAGTGCTACATGTTCTTTTCTGAGTTAGATTATCATTACTCCGTATTAG
Organism: Neophocaena asiaeorientalis asiaeorientalis; assembly: GCF_003031525.2. Classification (NCBI taxonomy): domain Eukaryota; kingdom Metazoa; phylum Chordata; class Mammalia; order Artiodactyla; family Phocoenidae; genus Neophocaena; species Neophocaena asiaeorientalis. The sequence goes on along the minus strand of NW_020176571.1, from coordinate 21,432,117 downwards.
TTTCTCTGAGTTTTATCACCTCTGACAAAGTTAAATTTCTGGCCATGCAAAGCTAAGGATCAAGCTCTATCCTGAGCAACAGAGACAGTCTCTCGTTGACTTCTTAGCGCGCATGTTCTCTGACTACAACAGTCTATGGTAGAATATCACTGGAGTAAAATTCTTGTTAAGAGGATTAATATGCAGACTATTTTAATGGTTTTGATATGTTTAAAATGAGCCTGTTTTAATGTTTGAAATGATTATGAAAAGACTCACTCACATATGTAAAATGGCCCAGTCATAGGTCAGGTTTCCTGGGGAAAAGACCCTAAAACTCTCAGATTAACATGCAAGAGATTTACTGGGGAGTGGTCTCTGGAACAATTCAGGTGAGTGAGAGGAGGCAGAGGAAGAAGTTGAACTCAGATGCAGGTGAAAAGGAGGCCTCAGCCTAACCTGCAGGGAGCTCTGGAGTGGTGATGACTTTTCCGAGTTGTCCCAGTTGAGACAAGTAGCCCAGGCCTTTGTACCCCAACTGCAGCCAGCTGTCGAATGTGGGAGAGGCAGCCTCTTGGCTGAGGGAATAACTGAAGAGGGACATGTCTCTGGGCTGTCAGAAGCCAGGGTTCCCAGCAGCTGTGGGTTTGATGGTACCCCACAGCATCCACTACCAGCCCCCTGGAGTCCTGGCCTCGATCCTTGGTCCTAGGCCTGTTTATTGCATGTACCAGTAAAATACTGCTCTTCAAAAATGTTCTACTTTGCCTTCTGATATGACTTACTGAGGTCACATTACTTCTGTCTTACCCCGCTTACCCTCAAATTAATCATGAAGAACATCAAACAAACAAAAAGTCAGACATATTATACAAAATAAATGGCCTATGCTCTTCAAAATGTAAATGTCATAAAAAAAGGCAGACTGAGAAATTGTTCCAGATTTTTAAAAACTAAAGAAATAAGACGGCTAAATGCAACATTTAATCCCCAATTGACCAGAATTGCATTATTTGCCGTAAAGGCCATTACTGGGACAGCTGACGAAAATATGATTAAGATCGGTAAGTTAGATAAAGTCAATGTAAATTTCTGATTTTGATAATCATTCTGTGGTTATATAAGAGAATATCTTTCTCCTAAGAAATACACGCAGGAATATTTAAGCATAAAATGATAAAATGTTCCATTTGAACAATACCATTTATTTTTATCTCAAATAGTCCCAATTTTGCCCTGGGAAAAACTACTGTATCTGTCAATGGAGAACATGACATTTTCAGTAACTAGGACTAATTACATCTCACAGAAATACATTTACCTAGAATGCATATAGGAAGAATAGATCCTATTTTCTAAAAGGGCCCTTTCTTATAGTTTTTTTTACAAAAGCCAGGTGGCTTTATTTATTTTAGATTGGTGCAACTACCTCCTTCCTGCCTATGTTCCTTAGGTCCAAAGGCCCTGTATCATTTACCTTCCTTCTTTGATAGTTTTTAAAAGAACAATTTGTTGTGAACTAGTTCCATATTATGTAAATATTGTTAGTGAACCTCCATGGGAATTATAGTATCTAAATAATGGTAAAAGAATCCCTCTAAGCTCAATCAGTAAGGCGCTTTGAATCCTGCTGAGTCCCCCTGAATAAAATAAGAATAATATTGTTACAAAGCTTTACAGTTACTTAGTGCTTTCATCAAAGGATCCCAAAGCAATTTACAGGTATTACTTAAGCAATCAAACACTCCTGTGAGCACACTGCATATCATTCTCCTCACTTCAAAGCTGATTCAACTAAAGAAAAATTAAAAGGCGATAGATAGGTGCATATATACATACATATACATATAAATGTATATATATATTTAGATGCCTATATGGGATATAAAATTAATGGAAAACAATGTTTATCACATAGACCTAATGCCCTTTATTTATATCTATATAAATATGATAACCAACTCATCCCAGTTTGCCAGGGACTTTCTTGGTTCCGGCAGTGAAAATCTTGTGTCCGAGGAACTCCCTCGATATTAGGCAAAGCAGAACCATTGCTCACTCTATGTAAAACTTTTGCTTTTTCTCAAGGTAAATGAATGAAAATTGACTATAAAAGTCAGAGACCCCACTAGTTAATCAATTATGGACTGGCCTTGTGGTCCCATAAATTTAAACTCTCATTTTGTTCTATTAAAGAAGTGAGACCCGGGTCAACTTACATGGGCTTTTGCCTTCTCCACCAAATATTTTATATTCACATCTTTTTTGAGGAACTGACTATATAAATAGTGGTATGAAACAGAATCGCATATTGCTTCTTGCCTCTTGTGAGCCCAATCTTAAAATTCATAGCACTGAGAAACAGAAGTTATTAAAGTTTTAAGGGGCTTGAAGCTTCATAATAGGAAGGTTGACTAGGAAAAACATAAAATCAAAAAACGCATCAATGGAACTCTCAGAGATGTTGTGAGGAAGAACAGACTTTGGCAAAATAGAACCAAGAAGTATGTTAACGATGGCTTCCTACAGTAACACTGGGTCTTGACCCTAGCTAGCATCGTCATCATCAATGCCATCATCATCGCTGTCATCACCATCAACATCACCCCACTATAAACTGGTACTGTATAGACTTTCAGTTTATTCATATTCTATATATAAGGAAAGACGAGGTTAAAAAGGTGACTAAAATGAATAAAACAGCCATGTGTATAGCCATGTGTATGGCTACTGTGTATAGCAATTAAATTACCTGTAATTAATTCATGTAACTGTCCCTTAAAAATGAAAAATAAACGGAACAAGAGGAAAGCACACGAAGAAGAAAACATTCCCTCATTTACGCTGTTTGTATCCTGTTCACATTTTACCGCAGCATTTGCAACATTCCGAGCATCTGCACTGATTATTGATGTATAATGAGTATTCAATAAATATTTCTTGAAGAAAAGACTTGGAGAAAGAAAAGCATTCAGGCAAGGGTAAATAGTCTGCTGAAAATTAGTTCTTCTAAACACACAGGTGCTAACTAGACAATGGGTAAGACATTGTTCTTAATTGGGAGGAAGGATATGAGGCCAAAGAATGTAAGATTAGCCTTCTGTCATTAAGAAGATTGACCTTATTTTAGGGAGCTATGATTAAAAGTTTAAAAATCCCTTGTGTTCAGTACAAAGCTCCACATAAGTAAAAGTCAAATGAATGGTAAGGACAGTAAACTTGGAGGAGACTGCAAGATCACTGTGACCTAGACTAGAGTAGGTGAGGTCTTAGCTTAGATTCACCTTCTCCAGGAACCCTGGCCTGATGACCTAAGATTGGGTTATATGTTCCTCTCATGGTATCACTCTCATAGTATGGAGGCTTTTAAATTGCCTTTTCTTCTCTTTTTCTGCCACTAGGCAACAATGTCCTTAAAGTTAGAAACTCTATTTCATTCACCATCACATCTCCAGTAGCTGCCATGATGCTTGGTAAATAAAAGGCCAAAAAGAAATGGTTTTTGCAAGGCTGACTGAGTATATCAGTGAATAAAAAAGTCTTCTGGCTGAATCTTAAAGGATTTGGAGAAAGTAAAGGATTGGATATTCAGAGACAGGGAAAACAATGTGGACAAATGTGCGGAAGCAGGAACAATGGGTTCACAGAATAGTGACTGGACTAGAAGTCCCAGGAAGGAGAATTTAGAATATAAAGCTAGAAAAGTAAGTTTTAAGAGGCTTGAACATCAGAGTAAGGATTTTAACTTGGTGTTCTAGGCAAAAGGAAGGCAGTAAAGGTTTGAATTGGGAGATGATAGAAATCAAAGAAATTCTTCTGGGAGATTAGTCTAGTGGCAAGGAATGGATGCATTAGTTGAATGAGGGAAGGGAAGACAAAGAGATTAGTTAAAAGGCCAGGGCACTGGTCCAAGTCAAAAAGGCAAGAACATGAGGGTGGCCTTGAAAAAAAAAAGCGAGGACAGACAAGAGAGATATTTTATTTGTTTGTGATCCCACCATAAAACAGATATATTCAGGAGAGATTTTGAAGAAAAGATCTTTATAGTAGATTGGCTATGGGCAAGGTCAGGGAAGGAAGTAAAGAGTTATGTTCTTGGGCCTGGATGAATTAGTGAATGACAGTTTTAGCTACGTATATTAAAAAACCAAACAAACAAACAGAATAGGGGGACGAATTTGGTTTTGGAATGTTGCTGTGGTAGCTGGTCTGAAGATGCTTCCAAACAATTGCACCATTCCCTATATACTCAAGCTGCTTCTCCCATCAAGAGGTAGAGCTTCTGATCTCTCCCCTTGAATATGGCTGGGCCTAGACTGCTTTCATCAATAGAATGCAGAGGAAGTGATGTTCTGGGACTTCTGAACTCAGGCATTAGGAAGGCTCAGCAGCTTCTGCATCCTCCCTCTTGGAGCTCTGAGCCCTCAGGTAAGAGGTCTAGGATACCCTGCTAAAGAGAGTAGGCCATGGGGATCAGATGACACATGGAAAATCATCAAGCCACCAGACATCCAGCCCCAGCTGCAGCCCTAGATACAATCCGACTGCAACTGCATAAGAGAATTCAAGTGAAAAACACGCAACTACCCAGCTAAGCCATCCAGGTCAAACTATTTTTTGTTTTTGTTAAATCTGGCAATCTTACCATTAGCCGCAATATGGAGGATTCTTGCCTAAAAGAAAACCACGTGCAGCCAGTGTGGGCATTAGGCTTCCCCAGTGTCTCCCTTTGCATTCAGGAAGTTGAGGGATCCGTGTAAAGTCTGGCTCCTGAGGTGAAATCAGCCCGCCAGCAAAACCCACCCAGATGCACAGTTCAAGTTTCTGTTGTCTCATTCTTACGTCTGCAGAGATAACTAAGCATTTAATGAAAGCTTACAACATTAAAGGGAAAGATCAAGACAAGTAAATAGAAAGAGTGGCCCTGGACAAAACAGCTAATGCAGGGAGTAGGATAGAACTTTGAAAAAATGCAGATAAAATCCTCAGAGAAATAGAAGTGATGTATTCCTAAAATATGAAGAAGATGCCATAGAAAAGGAAAAGTAAGAGAACAAACCTCACTCTTGGGATTTGAAAATACAACTGCTAAAAACATTTAAAAACTTGGAAGATAAAACAAGGAGATTTGGCAAATACATTTAGAATATAGAATAAAAAAGACATTAAGGTAAAAAATATGAGAGAAAGTCAAGAAATGAGAGATCATTCCAGAAAGTCTCAACTGACTACAAAGCGTTTCAGAAGGAAAGAACAACCACATAATAGAAAAACTAAATGGAGAAACAAAATGTCTTCACATTGCAAAAGCCTATTGATTGCAGAGCAGGATGAGTAGGAAAAAAACGAAAAAGTAAAAACCCAGATACATCACTGGGAATGTATAAAGATAAAATCTTAAAAGCTTCTAGAAAGAAATTTCACACACACACACACACACACACACACACACTCACACACACACACACACACACACACACACACACACCTGTCATCAAAGGCATGCCTCAGACTTCTCAACAGAGGTAGTGCTGTCAAAATTCTAAGAGAAAAAGAGTTTCCACCTAGAATTCTATGTCCAGCCTAACTACCAGTTTGGCTGAAGACCAAATACAGACTTTACAAATATGTAAGAGTTTGGAAATTTTACTCCCAATGCATCTTTTCTTAGGAAGTATTTGAATACTGTCTCCAGCAAAATGGAAACAGAGATCCATAGGACCAATCAAGGAAAGTGATGAAGGCAAGTACCAGCATGGCATCTATTTAGCAGGTTTAAGACAGAAACTCCTTCATTTATCCAGCCAATACTGACTATGCACCTACTATCTCCTAGGCGCTCTTCTACGTGCTGGGAATTCATTAGTGATCAACAAAGTCATCATAATGCTTCCGTTCGGACACGGGAGACAAAAGAGGTAAACAAATATGTATATAAGCTAATTTTAGGAAGTGATCAATGCTATGATGAAAGAGAAAGCAGGGAAAGAAGAGGTGTTGCTCATTCAGGCAAGGTGGACAAGGAAAGCCCCTCTGAAGGGTGGCACTTAAGGGGAGGCTTGAAAGAAATGAAGAACTGGGTCATAGGAAAAGCTGGGGGAAAATTACTTCAGGAAGAAGAAACAGGAAGTGCAAGGCCCCAGAGGTAGAAATGAGCTTTGTGTGTTTGAAGAGTGGTAAGAAGGTAACTGTAGCCACAATGGTGGGAGTGACACAAGGTGTGGTAGATGATGTGAGAGAGGTAAGCAGGGGCTAGATCACAAGGGCCTTCTCTGCCCTGTTCACTGTGCCCATAAGTCATTGAAGGGTTTAGAGCAAGAGGATGAACAGAGCAGGACAACGGAGGAATATAGGAAAAGGAGGATTTCATGGGCTTGATGGTGTGATTGAAATAATGGAAAATGTTAAGGATCAAGCCAAAGAATGAGAGAAAAAAAATGGAAGGTAATTTGAAACTATAGGGGGAAAAGGTGGTAAAAGAAAATGAAGGTAATCATGGCACATTATGTGCCTTTCCACTGAAAGATATTTAACTCAACACAAAAATAGAAATAATTTTCATTGACTTTCAGATTTGAGGATGGATTGGGGGAAGCGTGAAACAGAGGAAGCAGAATAGCACAGTAGTTACAAGCACGGCTTCTAGAAGCAGACTGCCTGAACTTGAATCCCAGCTTTGCCATTTATCAACTGTGTGACCTTTGGAAAATTATATTACCCCTGTTCTTCAGTTTCCTTACCTAGAAAATGGGGATAATAAAAGTACCTACCTCATATGGCTGTAAGGAGTAAATGAGTTGACATTTGTAATGTAGATAGAACAGTATCTGCACATAGTTGGCATTAAATTAGTGTTTCCTTAAATTATAAACGGAGTATGATTAGAGGGCAATAGAAAATTGCTCCACCCGAATTTCTCCCTCCTACAGGTATGAAATTCCGTTATCAGAAATTTTGTCCAAGGCTTTACAATCTTTTAGAGTCTCCCGTTCAGTAAAATTTCTCTTGAGAGGAATGACATCTTAAATTCTCATTTGCTGCAAACGTGTTTGAATCAATCGAATCCTTTCCAACCTTGGTTGCTGTCTGAACACAGAGGCAGCATGGTGGGCTGCTGTGATGGCCAGAGGGCTCCACCTGCCAGGAGAGTAAACAGCTTCAGAAAGGGAGGTGAGGGGATAGTTTAAAAGGCAACTAACGTGGAGAACTCCAGGACAAACAACCTCCCCACGTGGCCAAGAGCCAGACTTCAACCAACAGAGTCCTGGCTCCTGTTTCCCCATGGCCAGTCCTGGCTGTGTCACATTGACATGTTAGAACCAAGATAGACCTGGGCATGAGTTCCAGGTTTGGCACGAGTTCCAGGTTTGGCACAGGTACAGGTTATTTATCAACAGACTGAAAAACCACATTATTCCTGGGTCTGCCATGGAGTCAAACCCAGGGACCACTTTCTTCACACTTATTTTTGTCCAAGGCTCACTGGCCCCTATAGTGGACTTGATCCCAAATGGTAGTCCCTGAACCAGCTCAGCCTCAAGGGCTTGGGAGGGGCTGTTTGTTCAGACAGGAAACGGTACCCAGAAACTCAACCCGCCTTTGGGAGTGGTTGCCTCGGGAGACCTTTCAATCCCCGTGGACTGGGGCCTCTGGCTGGCCAAATTTCCCTACTATTTCCACAAAAACAGTGTCTGCATTTGAGTGGAAAGAACATGTGGACAAGTTAGGACTTGCCCCTTTTCAAGATGAGAATTTCTGATCCATAGACAATTTACTTTGGGAGTTGATGAATTCTGAAATGTGGCCATTTACAGGAAACTTTTTCAGGCTTTTAGGTTTCACTTGGAGAGAAATATGATACAGGAGAAAACCGTGCTTGCTTAAACCATCACCAACTGTATTTGTATTTAAAGTACAGAAATCATAAAATTTTAAAGCTGGAAGAGACTTGACATCATCTAGTCCCCCTCCTTTCTTTTTATATATGAGGAAGCTAAGGTATGAAGTAACTGAGAGTGACTGAGATTAAACTCAGGTGTGTTGACTTCCAGGCTAGGAAGTGTCAACTCATCAGACACCATCCGTAAACTGGAGGGGATTGGAAATATACTCTATGAGGCTTGGTGAAAACACTATATTTTCTTTGTCTGATACCATTATTATCTACAAAAATGCAAAAATAATTTCAAATGCTGTAAATTTTTTAATACTTAAATGGTTTAAAATTTTTAAAGACTATAAAAATTTAAAACCATCAACATCTCACAGACACCTGTAACCTGTGGCATGTCCACTGGCAAGCTCTACAGATCAGCTCACCTAAGGAGTCGGTAAAGCCCTCTGAAGTGCAAGTAGTTAGCGGGGGGAAAAAAAGTATTAGATATCTCCCTTGTAGCCCCACTCCTACCCAAATGGCCAAGCTTAGATGTCTGGGTGTTTGTGAAGGCAAAAGAAACTCAGAAGCTGGGGGCTGGCAATGGCCAGGCCAGGCCAGTCTAGACCAGCATATCTGCTGTACTGTGGGCCCAAGGGTTCTGGATCCAGAGCACCAGGGAGCTGGAGATAGAAGCAAGGATGGGAGGGAACAGGAAAGTTTGGGAACAAACAGGTAGGAATCACACACATAGGACTGTGCTCAGCTAAGGATGAGTCCATCATTCTGAGACTTAGCACAGTCTACCTATGGCTTAGGCTGTAAAGTGTATCCACCCTGAAATATAGAAATATTAATATTCAATCAGACTGATAAAATGGGCACATGGAGGAAAGACAAAGTGACTGAATCCTTAAATGGGTGAAGGTAGGGATGGAGTGGGGGAATACAGGATGTCAGGGAAGAAAGCAAACTTTCCTCAGCAGTGTCAGAGAAAACTAGCCTCTGCTACTCAACACTACTATCCCTCTCACTGACTCATCACTTATAGTCTTTCAAAAATGAACTTTATTTTTTAGAGCAGTTTTAGGGTCACAGCAAAACTGAGTGGAGGTACAAAGAGTTCCCCTCACAGACACAACCCCCATCACTTTCAACATCCAGCACCAGAGTGGTACATTTGTTACAACTGATGAACTTAATTGACACATCATTATTACCCAGGTCTCTAGTTTACACTAGAGTTCGCTCTTGGTATTGCATGTTCTTTGGGTTTTAAAACAATGAATGATGAACGTAATCCACCATTGCGGTATCATACAAAATAGTTTCACTGCCCAAAAATTCATCTATGCTCTGCCTATTCATCTATCCCTACCCTGTAACCCCTGGCAACCACTGATCTTTTTATATGTCCAGAATGTCATATTGTAGGAATCATACAGTTTGTAGTCTTTTCAGATTGGCTTCTTAGTCATATGCATTTGAGGTTTCTCCACATCTTTTTTGGCTTAATAGACCATTTCTTTTTAGCAACAAATAACATTCATTGTCTGGATGTACCACAGTTTATTTATCCATTCACTGACTGAAGAACATCTTGGTTGCTTCCTTTCTTAATGACATATGATGTTGAGCATTCTTTCATATGCTTATTTTCCATCTGTATATCTTCTTTGGTAAAGTGTCTGTTCAAGTCTTACATTGATTTTTTAATTCAGATTGTTTATTTTTTACTGTTGAGTTTTTCTTATTGTTGAGTTCTTTGTATATTTTGTACAAGTCCTTTCTCAGATATGTCTTTTGCAAATATTTTCTCCCATCTTATGTCTTCTCATTATCTTTTAAAAAAAATTTTTAACACCATGCATTTCCTTTTTTAAATAGTTTATTTTATTTATTTTTGGCTGCGTTGGGTCTTCATTGCGGTGCATGGGCTTCTCATTGCGGTGGCTTCTCTTGTTGCAGAGCGCAGGCTCTAGGTGCGTGGGCTTCAGTAGTTCTGGCGTGCAGGCTCAGTAGTTGTGGCTCGTGGGCTCTAGAGTGCAGGCTCAGTAGTTGTGGCGCACAGACTTAGTTGCTCCATGGCATGTGGGATCTTCCTGGACCAGGGCTCGAACCTGTGTCCCCTGCATTGGCAGGCGGATTCTTAACCACTGTGCCACCAGGGAAGCCCTGTCTTCTCACTATCTTGACAGTGTCTTTCACAGAGCAGAGGTTTTTAATTTTAATGACGTCTAACTTATCAATTATTTCTTTCACGGATAATGCCTTTGGTATTGTATTTAAAAAGTCATTTCCACACCCAAGGTCATCTCAATTTCTCCTCCTATGGTATCTTCTAGGAGTTTTATAGTTTTGCATTTTACAATTATCTGTGAACCACTTTGAGTTAATTTTTGTGAAGGGTGTAAGGTCTGTGTCTAGATTCATTGTTTGCATCTGAATGTCCAGTTGTTCCAGTACCATCTCTTGAAAAAGCTATATTTCCTCCATCATATTGCCTTTGCTTCTTTGTCAAAGTAACTTGCTGGGATTTTTATTGAGATTGCCTTGGATCTACAGATCAAGTTGGGAAGAACTGACATCTTGACCAGATTTGGTCTTCCTATCCGTGAACATAGAATACCTCCCCCTTTATTTATTTCTTCTTTGATTTATTTCATCAGAGTTTTGTAGTTTTCCTCAAATAGATATTGTATATATGTTGTTAGATTTATACCCAAGTATTTCTTTAGTATTTCTTTTGGGGAGTACTAATGGAAATAGTATTGTGTATTTTATTTCAATTTTTACTTGCTTATTCCTGGGATAGGAAATTGACTGACTTTTGTGTATTAACCTTATATCCAACAACCTTGCTATAATAGCTTATTAGTTCCAGAAGATTTTTTTCTCTATTCTTTCAGACTTTCTACATAGACCACTTATGCTCTTTTAAGTTTTGTTACACCTGTGTTTTGTTTCACTTACTTCCAGTGGAGCAGCAGAGTTGGGGGAAAGGGTTTGTGGGCAGACACAGTTTTCCCTGATTCCCCAGACTGGACTGAGCAGAGCTGCAATTCAGATGAAGCTTGTGTTTAGGTCAAGTCACTCGGAAGGATAGTGAAGGGATGAAATAGTGGGTGAATAAGATACTTACTTCACCAATTTTTCAGATATTTTGTCTGATTTTTGGCTATTGTTTCCCCTAAGTGCTTTCTTTGCCCAAACAGCCATGGATGGCTGGAGATACCATCTTGTTCTCAGGACCTTGTACAATGCTTCCAAAATTTCTAATGTGGAATTGTCTGGTCCTCAGGTTCGCTCTTTTGCAAACCTGGCTACCCAGCTAGTCTCCAGAGAGACAGCTCCTTAGTGGAGCAACCTCAGAACTTAAAATATATATATATACCTTTGCTGTTTTATCTTACTCCTCTCTCCCAACCTCCTGGAAGTCCTGGGCCAAGTCAAGTAGCCCCTACAAGCAAATATTTACAAACGTTTGTTCAAAATTGATTTGGTCAGGATATGGATAAACTTTTTTTAATCAGTAAAAAAAAAATGTATTTAGAAACATATTTACTACCAATTCACTTCCACTAGCTGAAGAACAGGAAATGTTCTAAAAAAAATTTTAACAGTCACTTCCTATTTTTCTGAAGCTCTCTTCTCTCTTGAGTTTTGTTTGTTTGTAATTCTATGAACCAGAAAACATTTTGAGAGGCATATGAAAGGGTTAGTAAAACAAACCACCCACTCTCAAAAAATAGCCCTAGGTCGCACATTAACTGATTCAGGAATTTCAGCTGGCCACTAGTGCACACATGCATCTCAAAAATATCCAAGTTAGATGGACTGCTACTAATAAACAGTGCTGTTTTCATCTCCTTTTGAGGGAAGTGTCTACCTCAGTGAGACTGGAACCAATTTTCATTTTCTTAGCTATATAAGGAGTTGATAGATAAGCCAGCATTAAAGGACACTGCTTTCCAGTTCATTCCAGTGAAATGTTGGAGTTGATTTGTTTTTGCCAATGCTATTTTAACATCCTTTTAAAATCACCCTTCCCCACCCACCTCCTTCCACAGCTGCCCACTGGCCTGCCTCTTTAATCTGGCTCTGAAACTCTGTGACCTAGTCCAGTCACATAGTTGCTCCTTAAAATACTTTTTTTTTTTTTTGTGGTACACGGGCCTCTCACTAGCGGCCATGGCTCACGGGCGCAGCTGCTCCGCAGCATGTGGGATCCTCCCGGACCGGGGCACGAACCCGTGTCCCCTGCATCGGCAGGCGGACTCTCAACCACTGCGCCACCAGGGAAGCCGAAAATACTCGTCCTTGACTTGCTGACTTGAAATTGAGCTCCCGAATAATTTAACTCCTTTCTTGGAACGGCCACATTTTAAGACCTCTCTTCACTTTCACTTCTGAGGGTGGAAAGAAAGTAAAAGTGTTAGAGACTCACTATGTACTTGGCTAAGGAGTACATGGACCTGACAGTAAGAATTTTTACTCAGTCTGATGTATGGGCATCATATAACCCTAGCTTGATCTGTACTCACCACAGTCCCCACCTTTACTCATACAAGTGTGATGGTTTGACTGGGATGCTCTCCTTTAGTCAGGAGGGGGTGGGGGTATGAAAAGAAGAGACAAGACTGTTTCATACTATAATTCTACCCTGACCCACTGTAGCAATATCAACTATAATTCAATTCAAAATTCTACATATTCCACAAGTATATTCGGCAATACCGTTCTGGGAGGTATTTTGGAAACATGCACCGAAACCTTAGACTATCTATATTAGGCAAAAGTCTTGGTTGCCTAAAGACAGAAAGTCAGCTCAAACTATTTTAAGAAAAAAGGGGAAGTTATTAGGTCAAGTAATTGGAAAAGTCTCGGGCAGCATCTCGCTTCTGGCATGGCTGGAACGAGGAACTCAAATGATATCATCAGGAATCTCCCTTGTCTCTCTACCTCTCAGCTCTGATTTCTTCTGTGCTGGCATCATTGTGGCAAAGTTGACTTTTGTCAGTTTCAATCTTAAACAGTCCTCGGTGTCCATAATTTCAGAAGAAAAGAGATGCTTTTATCCAAGTATCATTAGCAGACTTGGAAAAATTCCCCCAATTGACCCTGCTTAGATCTTTTATACCACTCCTGGGCCAGTCACTGTGTCTGGAGTGGTCGGAAACAGGACACTCTGATTAATCCCAGGCATGTGACAGAAAGTTCCACCAGGTCAGGGAGAAGCAATTCCTGAAAGGCAGCTCATAAGTAGAGTGTGAGATCAGTTCTATCATCTGAAAAGGGGAAAGAATTCTGCACAGGCAGAAATAAGGGACATCTATACCCAAAGTTCTTATTCTTCTATGTATTTACCCTTAGGAAATAATCAGGAGTGTGAGAGAGTTACAAGGTTATTCACAACAGAATTATTTATAATAACGCGAAACCGGAAAGAATGGAAATATTCAATAATAAGGGATTAGTTGAATAAATTATGATATGTGTATCCAAAGGAACACGATGCAGCCTTTGAAAAGTGTGTTGTTGAAGAAAATGATGTGACAAAGTGTCCATGGTGTGTTGTTAAGCATAACAACAGGGCACAGTGTCCCAACTTATACACATTTTTACACAGGTACACATTTTATCTAAAAAAAACATATTGTGTAAATGTTTTGAAAGATTGAAAGAATAGATGACGTTGATTACTTCTAGTTGGTGATATTAGGAGTAATTTTAATCATTCCCATACTTTTCTCTATTTTCTACAGTCAATTCACCAGTTTTCTAAGATTAGCTAAGACCCAAATGTATTCTCCATTGTGTCACATTTCCATATCTTGAGGCTTTTTTTGTAGGCACACCACTAAGTCTTTCAGAATTAATCAACCAGCCAGCTCCATACTCAAAGCGCAGGCCCAGATATCTACACAGAGAGAGACTCAGGGTTCCTTTCTAAACTTTACAATTACTCCTGAATGTATCTGAAGAAAGTGAAATGTATTTCCTACTGCTAGAGACCAGGACTTTTTCTTGATCGTATTAGAAATATTCAGATTAGGGGAAACTACTTCGGTAAAACAGAGAGCAATAAACACCCTAAATGAACAAACCTTAGCTCCTGAAGCTCACTTACTCATTTGTTTCAGTTTCTCCTGGAGAATTCCCTTTATGAATGAGACTTGGCATCAACCAAAGAGCCTCTACGTTATCCAACCCCTGGAGTGAGGATCGAATAATTGGTCTCTCCCCAGTTTACCAACGAAATATCAATGAGCCAAATCTTTATAAGCCTAGAGGGAAAATTGTAATTATGTCAGTGACTTTTAGAAAAGCACAAAGTTAGGAGTAAGGACAAAAAGCAACACTCATGTTCACTGATTTCTACCATTACCTGAGTCCATCATTTCACCTGGAAGCTAACCCCATTTCCTTTTGAATTACCAAACCAGAGGCAGCTTGATGCCACTGGAAGATGACCTACAGGGTGCTCCCTAGTAAGATGACATTTCTGTTTCTTGGTACCTTCCACCACGGGATACACTTACTCATAGAAGTTTGTTCAACATAGAGTCCGCTTTATCTGGTAAAGTTGTTCTTGTCACTCGAGAAGGAAACTTAACAAAATATATCTGATACAACAGTGGCCTATACAATATCCTTTCCTCTTTCTTATTAACAGAACTCCAAACTTCATTAGGAGGGCAACATGTCCAGCTGGAAACCTCCATTTTCCAGAGTGGCATACGTGGGGATGTACCGGTCAAATCCCCTTGCTTCTGGAAAGGATTTGCTACCCATGTCAAAGAGTGTGGTTAGCTGACTGTCTCCAGTTATTAGCTCCTGTCAACTTTCAAGCTGAGATCCTGCTCTCCTCAAGGCAGCCCCCAGCCAATAACTAAGTAAGATGGTAATACAAAGACCTAGCCATTTCCAGCCAACACAGGATTCCCCTAGCGGGCAACCCTTACTCTCGCTGGGCTGGCAGAGACTGTCAGGTTTGCATCAGTGAATGCTGGCTCCCCCTGCCCAGTTTGGCTTCCTGCTTCTTTCACAGTGTCACTCCCCATTAAACCTTTCTCACTCCTCACTATCTCAGCATCTATTGATACTTCCTGAAGAATATAACTGGTGACAGCCAGCTTCCTTTGTGGCTTTGGGCAGACACATGACACAGTTCTGACCAGTGAGATGTAAGTGTAAGTGGCTAGGTGGGAGTCTAGAAAAGTACTGTCGTCAGAAGCAGTTTCAACTGACACACACCTTTTGCTCTTTGCTTTTTCTCTTCTTTTTGCCTGGGTTACAGAAGCATTTTAAAGGGTTGAGCAGCTATCTTGTGACAATGAGGTAACAAGCCCAAGGTCTAAAACCACATACTAAGGATGGCAGAGTAGAAAGCTGGAAAGAGCCTGGGTCCTAGAAGGCGTTGTGAAGGGATCATACCAGCCTTGGACTGTGTATCTCTGGGTTTCTTATTTTGTGTCACAAATAACCCCCTTACTTGTTTAAGACTTGATATGAAGGCTTTACAGTGGAATGCAAATCTAGCTAATTCATAGGACATAGGAAATGGTCTTGATATTAACCATGTTGTTAAGCCACACCAGTAGGTTACAGAGCATGTATGGAGCGTGGTCCTCATTAGCTGTGTGTGTGTACATACATGCAAATGTGCAGATGTCCTTTATATACACACTTTTAACGTGCACACATGCAGATATCTTTTATACACACATTTTATCTATATAAATCTAAAATATGTGCTTAAGAAGAGGAGGGGCATGGTGATACCCACCTATCCAGCCAAATGAGCTAAATCAGCCTCCTTCAGTGAGGGGATCGGGAGTGACATAGGTTTACCCTCACATTCTCCTGTAACAGTTTAAGTCATGAGGAATAAAACAAGCAGTAGGGCTCCCCCGGTGGCGCAGTGGTTGAGAGTCCGCCTGCCGATGCAGGGGACATGGGTTCATGCCCCGGTCCGGGAAAATCCCACGTGCCGCGGAGCGGCTGGGCCCGTGAGCCACGGCCGCTGAGCCTGCGCGTCCGGAGCCTGTGCTCCGCAATGGGAGAAGCCACAACAGTGAGAGGCCCGCGTACCGCAAAACAAAAACCAATCAGCCTATGAAATATTTTGTGTGCAAGACAGAAAGCAAATGTTTATCAATTGTGTGATACCCGTATTGATTTACCCAGGAAACTGCAAAGCGAAACGCTGCACATAATTTAAGCCAAGCAACTCTTTTCCTAGTGGAGTAGGAGAATTCCAAAGTTCTACCTTGTCATCATCTGACAGTTCCCAATGACAAGGCAAGATATGCAACCTTCAAATTTCTGAATAAGGAAAACCAGGCAGCCACCTGTGCTTTGGTAGCAGAAAATCTGAATTGCAGACCTCGTGTACTGAATGACTTCATCGGCAAAGGTGGTAATATGGCTTGTCTTAACCTTTTTCACGGAGTGTTGTGAAAAGCACATGAGATAATGACTGCAATATGATATAAAACATAAATTAATAGTAATAATAATAACTAACGCTGTCTGTTATGTCAGGCACCGTTTACAAACTTTATACATTTTAACTCATTCAATCCTTGTACCAACCCAATGGTACTTTGTGATGTGACTATGGGACCCAGAAAACTGGGACCCAGAATACGCTGAGGGCCATTCACCCATTTTGTGGGTGGCCACATTTATGTATTTATTATGAAGGAAACATGCTTCACTGGTATTTTCACATTTCAGGAAACGTGTTTAATTATGATCGAATTGAACCCCTGAGACACTTGTAGATCTTTGTGCTTCTAATTATTTCTAAGAATAGAAGACACACAGGTAAGGAAAACTGTTGAAGAGGGAGGGACCTCCTTTCACCTCATGTGTTTGCCTTATCCCAGAGGAGAAGGAAACTCACTACACTTCTGTCCTCTCTCGCTTCACTCCTTTCTTTGTTTCTCCTCATGGGAGTGACTGAGATGATTGGTCAGAGTTGGGAACACTCGTTGGGCTAGTTTCACTGGTGGGGGACCTGTTTTCAAGGCTAAAGGTCAGTGCTCATGACTGCCCTGTCCTTTCATTTGCTTCTGAGCCCAGATCTGACTTGACTTCCTGTCGGAGTGGCAAGCACACGTGGGCAGGGCCTGGAGCCTACCTCTTAAAAAGGAACTTGTGGTCCTTGCTATTTGTCTGCCGTTTGGGTAAGTGACGCAGGCGCTGTTGTGAAGGCCCTGCCTGTGTTTCCCAGCCACGTGCCTGAACACTCAGGTAGCGAGTCTGCTAGTCAGTGTGCAAAGGAGGAAACCCCAGTACAGCTTCAGCCAGACTCAAACTTCAGTCTCTGACACTGCAGTTTATCACAACCTTGCATCTGGGGGCATGTGTGGCTGCTGCCTGGATTAAGAGAGTGGTCTATCCTTTTCACTTGCCTAGTGATCTTTTCACTTGTGTTCCTAGAAGAGAAGAGGGTTAGTGGCACCCTAATCCCCTAAAAGAAATCCAAACCCAAAAGAATATATATATATATATATATACATATATATATCTGAATCACTTTGCTGTATACCAGAAACTAATGCAACATTGTAAATCAACTATATTTCAATAAAAAAAGAAATAAAGGAATCCAAACTGCAACCTAAGAAACTTCATGTCTTCTGCTAGATGGAACCAGATACCCTTCTTCTATGTCTCCAGGTTGCAGCATAAGACTGGACCTATAGGAGTGGCTTTAAAAATGCTTCCTGGATGAATTAATAAATTATGTCTTTTTAAAAGTAGAGTTTGAAAAAAAAAATTGAATAGAACAGGTTTCCAGAGAGATGAGAAGGTAAACTTAGCTTTGACAGAGCAAAGAAGGATACAGTCTTTCACAGAACCAAGGCAAAGTACTCAGGACTGAAGAAATACTGGACTTTGGATCTAACAGAAGTATCCAAACTGAACGGCTAGAGTCAAAACACAAGGGCACACATCTTCAGGCAGTTGCAGAAATTAAAGTTAGCTACCGACGGGTGGGCTGCTCGACTGCAGAGCCCTCCACAGGTAGGTCTTGAAATATTTACTATCTGACTCCCCACAGTTGAAACATCTTTAGATGTTCAATCAAGGTACCTGTCAATATCATGTATTTTACATGTCAAAGGGGAGCAAACCAGTATAGGATAGTTGTAACTTCTCAAAACGTAAATAAAAGATGTAGAAGAAACAGTAATGTGCAGTCCTCTAAAAATATCTGTTTAATGAATTAATTAAATCTTATCAAAACAACACAGGTGCACTTAAAACAAATAGTGAAAAAAAGGCTTACAATGAAAACAGCAGTTCCTGCTTCACCATTCACCAATCCCCAGTACCTGTCATAACAGGCCACTCTTCACTTTTTCTCTATTTCTTTTGGTGTGTTTCTAAATAATATGCTTATATTATAATGTTATTATTATATTTCTTGACTAATTTCAGAAATCTACTAACTTCTTTTGATGGAGGATAAAACTTTAACTCTACTTTCCCTACTCTCATTCACTCTATAGAGTTTGGTCACAATTTCAGGATAACTCAATAGTATTATTATAATTATGTAATGGTTGACTATTGAAATAAGCAATGTTCTTTTGGGGGGGGTTCTATCTTTTTATTTTTCCTACAGTTAACCACTGCCTCATTTGTTCATATGCTTAATTTCCAATATTTATAATCCTTAATTTTTTCTATCAATTTGTTGTACGTGTAGCAATGATAATCTTCCAAATGCCAGACACATCAGTTTATTCAATCAAATCCATTTTTCCCTAAAGCTCTCCCCTAATCTCAGCTCCAATTCTAACTGGTTTTTGGGCACAGGATGACATCCATGAACTTTATTTTGTTATTTTCTTATGTTAGATCTCTATTTCCTAGATCTCATTTCTCAATTGTATTAAGTTGATGGCTTTATACTTTTTACAAGTTATCAGCACTAATTTTTCTGCTTTCTACTCATTTTTATCAAATGTTAAGGACAAGATGCCATTAAACTATCCTAAAAATTACACACACTACTGTTTCACAGAAATAACAATGCCATCAAACTCAGTACCACCAATAAAATCCTCAGACATATTTAGTGCTCAACTGTTACAGAGGAATGTACAAGAAGTACTGCCTGGGTTGTATTAAGGTTTCTGTGGGCGCAAGAGAAGCTTCTCATCTGGTGTCTCTTCAAACCAATCTCTTAAAAAGATTTCCTTAACTTCTGTGTGTGTGTGATTAAAAGGATAAGCTGATTTTCGGCAAATTGAAATTGTATGCTTTTTCTTCATGTCTCTAACCCTTACGCCAACAATATACTCATCCTCTTCTTTGTTTCCCCTGAACAAGACTCCATTTAACAATAATGTTAGTGACTCAATTTTTTCTGAAAATTCCACTGCGGAATAGTGCACAGCTTTCCACAAAAAGAAAAAAAAAGGAAGGAGAGAAGGAAGAAAGGGAGGGAGGGAGGGAGCGAGTCCACTAGCTGTAGCTCTTCTTCCAAATCTCTGTATTTGGCTTGGAACCACTGTCTCCCTCTAGCATTAAACTGGAGCTATCCCTGGGGTCTTGGATCTTCCCCCATCCCCCACCAGCTCTCTCTTTCACCAAACACTTAAGCTCTGCCCCAGCCTCTTGTTCCAAATTTGCACAACAACCATTTGTTACTACTACTCCCGCCTCCTAGTATGTCAAAAGCTCTTAGAGTGATCCTCTAGTTAATGCGGATCCATTTTCATTAGGAGTCAGTGAAGGATTATTAATAATCAATTTTCCTCTTACATGTTCAAAATCAAACTAATGGATTATTTTATGCATTAAAATAAGAGTTGGACTGGGGCTTCCCTAGTGGTCCAGTGGCTAAGACTCTGCGCTCCCAGTGCAGGGGACCCAGGTTCAATCCCTGGTCAGGGAACTAGATCCCACGTGCTGCAACTAAGAGTTCACACATCGCAAATAAAGATCCCTCATACCGCAGCTAAAAAGATTCCTCATGCTGCAATGAAGATTCCACACGCCACAACTAAGACCCAGCTCAGCCAAATAAATAAATTTTTAAAAAAGCAAGAAAAAACAGTTGGACTAACTTCAATTTCTCCACTTATATAGGGAGATGCATGTAAAAATCTAGGTTTACCAGCACCAAATTTCCAGCTGGGGTAGGGGGGAGTTCATGTTTTGTTCCACTTACAGATTCTTACCTGGATAGCTGGCTGACTAACACTGAGAGTGGGTTAGTTGAAAGTGGAATAACTGAAATCGAGGACCACCATGGAGTTTTCCAGAGAAAGGCAAGTCAAAAAGAGCACTGGGAGCCATGGCCGCTGAGCCTGCGCGTCCGGAGCCTGTGCTCCGCGGCGGGAGGGGCCGCAGCGGTGAGAGGCCCGCGTACCGCGGAAAGAAGGAAAAAGGGAAAGGAGAAAAAAAAAAAAAAAGAACTGCTTTAGATTGTCAAAAAATGAGAAAAAAAATGTGGGCAGATATATGATTAAAGAAAAAAAAAAAGAGCACTGGGGGTGGGGATTTGGGGATATAAGGCATCAAAGTATCCAGTGTTTGGTTCTCTGAACTGTGATGGAACACTGTTGGACTTTCAGTTATAAATGAACTCTTACAATTAAAGTGCTTTCTTCATAGCACTGTTATGACAACTACGTAATCCAAGACACAAAAGACATTTAGAACACTGCCTGTCATATCATAAGCCCTCATTAGCTAATAGAAACATTGGCTGCAACTTTGTTCACTGACCTGTGCAGCTGAGACCAATTTACCTGTTTTTCTCCCCGCAGAAGCCAGACCTGGTCTCTGGTAAGGACAATAGAAGTCAGCATGTCACTCAAGGTAGGCTTGAGTCAGAATTGATGTGGGGTTTCCCTGGTGGCGCAGTGGTTGAGAGTCCGCCTGCCGATGCAGAGGACGCGGGTTCGTGCCCCGGTCTGGGAGGATCCCACATGTTGCGGAGCGGCTGGGCCCGTGAGCCATGGCCGCTGAGCCTGCGCGTCCGGAGCCTGTGCTCCGCAACGGGAGGGACCACACAGTGAGTGGCCCGCGTACTGCAAAAATAAATAAACAAAATTGATCTGACTTCACAATCACGTCTTTTCCTTCCACCCCATTTTCCACAAGAGTTAAATTTCCTTGCTCTGAATTCCAGCCTTTTTGACCAGGTCTTTCGTGCCTGTTTCTAGACCTTTCTGATGCCAGTTACTTATCCATATGGGTCTTTGTTAATTATCTGCAACTCTGTCCTCTGCTCACCCCTTCTTCTACATGGCTTGGGTAGAGATGGTTGCTTTGACAATGGTTCTGACCTTTTGCTAATAGAACATGACCATAAAATGTTTGGGTTAGTATTAGGTTCATTTATGTAAAATAGCAAACTAAAATAATTAGCTTACACAAGTAAGAAATATTTTTTCCCCATGTAAAATAAATCCAGGCTGTAGAGTTGTTCTGTGACCTCGTCAATGTTCACCAGTCTCCTTTCCCATTCTGTAATCCTGTCCATAGTGGTGGATTCCACACTCAAGGTTTCCTCCTGATTACCAGACAGTAGCTGTAAAAATAAAAAATATAAAAATTAACATTCCAGGCAGAAAGAAACAGGGAGAGAAAAGAAGTGTGTGCCTGTAGGTAAGTCAGTCCACTTTTAAGAACTTCTGTAGATGCTTCACCCAAGGGCTTCTGATATCTCATTGACCACCGCTATCTACAAAGGAGGTTGGTAAATATACTTCTCAGGATTGCCATATAAAGTACTGCATGGGACATTCTTATACTGAGAAATTATTCATTGTTTATCTGAAATACAAAATTAACTGAGAGTCCTATGTTTTTAATTTGTTAGGCTGGCAAGCTTAACGTTTTTATTTGACAGGACACGTTGTCATACCCAACAACATGGGCATCTAATCGGAAGCAGAGCAGTCTATGAGCAGAGTCGCTGCCATGTTGAGCCTTCTGTTTTCTTCTGTTGCTTAATCCCCCAGTTTTTAACCCATGTTTCCTCTCCCTGTTCCCTAGAGTAATTAGCCAGTTTTAGTTTTCCTAGGGTTCCTCATCTACTACAATTCTAATATTAAAATGATTTTATTTTTAGCAGTACAATAAATTCCATTGTGTATTTGAAGTTTCCCTTGAGAGGTGAATAGAAAGAGAGGCATTTAGCTCAAACTGGATGTTAAAGATAACTGAATGCTAATATAATTTGTCACATTGATTTTTTTTTTTTTTTGCGGTATGCAGGCCTCTCACTGTTGCGGCCTCTCCCATTGTGGAGCACAGGCTCCGGACGCGCAGGCTCAGTGGCCATGGCTCACGGGCCTAGCCACTCCGCAGCATGTGGGATCCTCCTGGACCGGGGCATGAACCCGTGTCCCCTGCATCGGCAGGCGGACTCTCAACCACTGCGCCACCAGGGAAGCCCAGTCACATTAATTTTATAGCCTAAATCTTTGGGTCCACCTCCCTATGTAAAATGTCTTCTAACTCACTGCTTTTATAGTACTTAACTCTGGGTTTTAATAATTAATTTTAAGGTAACAAGTATAGGAACAAAAATGGTGATGTAATTATATTAAAAGGAAAGCAGAGGGGAAATAGAGGAAGGTATGAGGAAGTGAGCTGTTTCATCATCCATTGTAATAGGATGTCAACATACCATGTTTAACATTGATAAATTACAAATAGTTAAATATATGTATATATTATTTTAAAAGGTTCCTCTTGGGTTTTGGTGGAGTGGGGCAGGGAGCTATTGCCTTTCAATATAAACCATTATTATTTGATTATTTTTAATCCTGTGATTGAATTATTTCACTGAAGATTGAAATGTGAAGGGGAGATTGCTCACTGATTACACACGGGATTTTATCTTCTTGGAATAAACAGGATGGCTTAGCAAGAGAGCCGTTACAATTAATCAGCAATAGTGACCAACAGAGTGGACCCTAGTAATCAATGAACTAGGCAAAGGTTATGTTTGTTGCCCACCAACTGCCACATTTTTCTTTTTACAGACTTCCTTTCTTTCTGTCCACCTGAAAGCTAATATTTTCATTCTTTAAAATGTCTCACCTGCAAGGATCAGAATCCATCTACTCCACTATAAACTACCAAGCTTAAAGAGTTACTTTCTTCATGGCTATTTTGATTAAAAAGATAGGAAGTGAGAGAGTGGCATGGACATATATACACTACCAAATGTAAAATAGATAGCTAGTGGGAAGCAGCCGCATAGCACAGGGAGATCAGCTCGGTGCTTTGTGACCACCTAGAGGGGTGGGATAGGGAACGTGGGAGGGAGGGAGACGCAGGAGGGAAGAGATATGGGAACATATGTATATGTATAACTGATTCACTTTGTTATACAGCAGAAACTAACACACCATTGTAAAGCAATTATACTCCAATAAAGATGTAAAAAAAAAAAAAGCCTAGTGTTCCACAGGATATAAAAATGTTAATGTAACTGGAGCATGGCTACTTGAAGCAGTCAAAATGTTTGGACCTATACATGGATCACCATGAATATGACAACTATAAATACAGACTGATACCACATACTACAACTGTCACTGGTGATGCAATTTTCTAAATAATTAATAATTTTGAATAGACTTCTGAACAAAATAAAAAATACAAATATTAATGTAAAAAAAAAAAACCCTATCAGTGAGTGACAACTGAAAACAAGCTCAGGGCTCCCACTGATTCTGCATGATGGTGAGTTGTATAATTATTTCATTATATATTACAATGTAATAATAATAGAAATAAAGTGTGCAATAACTATAGTGCCCTTGAAACATCCTGAAACCATCCCCTCACCCCACCCCCACTCCGGGTCAGTGGAAAAATTTTCTTCCATGAAACCAGTCCTTGGTGCCAAAAAGGTTGGGGACCGCTGCCCTGGACCATCTTGTGGGCTATGGCCTCGCTCAGTGATGACTGGGTTTTTCACATTGTACCCCTTTGCTTTAGCATTTTTGAGATTTCAAGGTAGTCACCTAAGCAAGGATACCTATGAGATGTAGGTGACCTTGGGAGAATATCAATGCAGAGTCTTTTCAGGCTGGTTATGCTAGGCTACAAAAGGCATTTAGGCCCACCTGGAATAAAAGTGCTAAGAGAGGAGGATTAATCTTGTTATTAGAATTGATCTCCCTAGACTATTTTTCAAGATGATCTCAACCTATAATCCCAGGGACCTTCTGCAGGCTCTCAGGAGGTAAATACTCTTATGGTCTGGTTGAGGTGCTCGTGATTCACACAGAGGTCCTGAGACCACACAGCGGATGCTGCCAGCGCTCCCTGAGGCCCTGCTGCAGCATCCTGCCCCTCTCCCAACATACGCAACTCAGGGTACCACCCTCTTGGTCTAGATCAGGGATGGAAATATGTGGCATGCATGCCATTATTCTCCCGATCCTTCCTCCCGGCCCATGGCAGACATTGCTAATCCATCATGGTGGCCTTTTCTGAAAAGTCTGAATGTGGTCTCTAAATGCTCCAGAACACAGTACTCCAAATATCCGACATCTGTCAGATATCTAGCAGAGCAGGTAGATGGTGGGTATTTGGAGTTGGCAAGAGCATGACAGTGGATAGGATCCAAGTGAACAGAGATGGGTACTTTCCTCTTCATCTAGGAACATCTCTCAGGTATCCATGCCTGTTGCCATCCTTCCACGAGATCTGGTGACAAAGGTCTTAAAGCAGAGGCTGACAACCCTATAGTTTCTCTCCAGGTAGTTCTTCGATGGGGACTGGATCTCAGGTAGGTAAACTGGATTTATTGCTAATTAATCATGTTACTTCTTCTCATCAAGGCCAAATGCATCCCCACAGTCCTTCTCAAAACAGCTCCAGAGGGCCTCTGCCAATGACTGTAGATAAAATCTGCTTGCATCCCATCAATGGAGACTTTTTATCTTTTTTAACTGGACAAATGGGAATCCTGGCTGTGGACTGGCAACAAGGGGATCAAAGGATGGCTCGAAAGCTGCCCTTGTCTCAGCACGGCCCATTTCAAGCTGGGGCTTGTGACAGTGCACTAGCTCAGGTGGGCTCAGGCACAGGGTAAGGGAAGTCCCTGCAACAGAAGGCCCACAAGAAAACACAATAAGCCAGAACGGATGAAGACTGGCTTCTTTGGCCTGGACACAGAGGCCAGGGAAAGACTTGGCTAAAGAAAAGAGCAGGGCTTCCCTGGTGGCGCAGTGGCTGAGAGTCCGCCTGCCGATGCAGGGGACACGGGTTCGTGCCCCGGTCCGGGAGGATCCCACGTGCCGCGGAGCAGCTGGGCCCGTGAGCCACGGCCGCTGGGCCTGTGCGTCCGGAGCCCGTCTGTGGTCCGCAACTGGAGAGGCCACAACAGTGAGATGCTTGCGTACTGCTAAAAAAAAGAAAAAAGAAAAGAAAAGGTGGTCCGAAGTTCAATATTCAGTGGGCAAACCCAGCTTGGATATGATGACCTCATGAGCAGAGACTGGGCTAGTATAACTGGGAAGTCAGATGGGACACTGGTCAATTATCTGGATATCTGCCCTGATACAGCAGACTTAACAGCTCTGAGCAGAGTTTGGGGAGCGAGATCCAGCTCCTGGAAGGAAAGGCTGGGAGGTACTTGTCTGTGTACCAAGGTCCTAGTCCTAAAGAGGCACTTGGGTACCAGTCAGGGAGGAGGAGAAACTAGACAAAACTGAATGTCTATGAAAGAAAAAGAAAACACAGGGCATGGAAAATGCTGTGGTGAAGGAATCTCAGAGGGCACGACTACAGGAGACCACTGCTGATACCACCAGATGCTGGGTCCCAGAAGCATGACTTTATTCCAAGCCACCTTGGTGAGGCTACAGTTGCTAAGCTATGTGCTGAGGGAGACTAATCCTAGAGTAGGCACCCAGCTGTGCAGCTCTGAGAAAGGCAAAGACAGGAAACGAGGTGAGGCCCACAGCTACGTATCAGACTTTACTTAGGTGAGGCCCACAGCTACGTATCAGACTTTACTTCTCGGTGTCCCCTCTTCCCCCCTTGTGCTCCCTGTCTCTGTTCATTTTCTCACATGGCTCCTCCTGCCTACAATCCCTTTCCCTCTTTCCAGATGAGCTGATCCTATACCTTCCAGCCTTTCTAAGCCAGAAATATTTGGTCCTCACTGAGGACACCGCATTTCACATCGTATTCTGTTTATCTGCTTACAGATTCCCTCCATGGTACTGAACTTGAGACTATACATTTTGCATTTTCATATTTCTCCACAATGCACAACACAGTGTTAGTAGATTCTTTTTATTAAATGCTCATAACCTTTCCTCTTTCTTTTAGTTCAAATGTCAGCAAACGACAGCCTGTGAGCTAAATTCAGCCCTCTACCTGTTTTTGTAAATAAAGTTTTATTGGGACACAGTCATGTTTGTCATTTATGTACTGTCTATGGCTGCTTTCACTCTAAAACAACAGTGTTAGGTAGTTGTGACAGAAATATAAAGCCTGCAAAGCCGAAAATATTTATTATCTGGCCCTTTACTTAAAAAGTCTTGCTAATCCTTATCCATTTTTGGTAAGAAAAGAGATGTGCCCTTTGGACTTAATCCATTAAACCGCTCACTGTTTTCCCTCTCACCTTATAAAATCTGCAAGCATTAGAATTGTGAAGAGGAATATTCACCATAAAATAGAATCTCAGTTCGGGAAGTGTCAGGTGTCAGCTAAGGGCCCTGTAGGAAATTCATCTACAGCCAAAATGTCTAGAAAGTGTCTAATTATCACTGAAAAATAATGACCTGACATTTTAGATTCGTAGATAATTTTCTCTGAACTTGGATAATAGGAACCTGCCATTTGTGTCCACCCCAGCGGGAGTTAGTCTCTCCTCCCCCAAAGCCTCCAGAATACTTCATTCTCTCTGTCACAACATCTATTTCGATTGCCCTTGCATTAATTTCTTTTCATGAGTGTACTTCCAGACTCGGGTTATCAACACCCTGTGGTAAGGAACCTTTTGTCCAACCCCGCAGCCTCCATGGAGTTTTCCCAAATCAGGTATTGATAAATGGCGATTGAATGAATGTCACTAAGACAAACATGAAAAATAGGTTTACAATACATTGATCTTATGAAACCATGGGCAAACCCTCAGCAGAGATTCTTCATACTATGCTTCATGCATACACATTTTCAATCCTGTTTTTTCTGCTTATATCTCTGTTTCATTTGTTCATATATGTGTACAAAAAGGAAGTCATCTCAAGAATGCTTACTATACAATAGCGCTCTGTTGTTTAAAAAAAACACAAGACAAAACAATTCTCTTGAAAAAGTAAATGGCTTGTCTGGGGTCAAGCAATGTTCTCAGGAAATTAACATTACTGTGAACTGGAACACCCTTCTGGACTTTATTTCCTTAACTCTTTACTGTTAAACTTCAGCAGATAATGAATCCCATTTAGCAATCCAAGTGACAGGTGATCCAATAGGCCTCTGGTTTTCATCTGTGTGAAGTAATATTTATAGTTCAGACCCAGTAGAAACTAACTTGAAAAACAAAGCATCTCTAAGTACTTTATTTGCCTTTGTGTAAATAAAGGTATTGGTTGCAAGACGATAGAAACACAGCTTGAATTTGCCTAAGAGAAGGGGATGGGCAGCAGGGGTTGCTGGTTCACAAAATCCAAGGAGGTAAATAACCAAATGATGGGGGAAAATGGGATGTAGCAGAGCTTCTGAAACAATGAAACCAGGGACTGGAAAGCTACCAGAACTCTCTCCTTCTCCATTTGGAATCTCTGCTTCTCTCCACATGCTACCCTCAATCTCAGTAGATCAATCTACTCTACCAGGAGGAAACCTAGCCTTACACATCTCCTTTATCCCCTCTCTTTCAAATCTTACAGCTCTATTCCTAAAGAGGGACAGTGTCTCAATTTTAGTTAGAAAAACCCCAGGGAAATCCTTTGGGCCCAGGTTGGATCAAACCTAACAGGAGATGTGTCATATAAGAAAATGATACTCTTGACCTAGCCATGAGGGTAAAGAGGGAGAGAGGATGGAGGAGAGACAGATCCTAGGAGAAGGGGGCTGGAAGGTTATTGGGTTAACAACTCCATCAATGTTCTTTGCTTTTTTTTGAGGGCATGCGCTGTCCTATTTACAAACAAATCCCTAAGATTCTGGAAAGACAAAACAGGGCTAGTGAAGAGACTCACCCTGGATACTTGACCTCAGAGAAGAGACTTTCATCGTAGTAGCCTCAGCTAAAGGCAGGGAGAGGTGAAATGTTTAACTATAGTCAGTGACAGTAGGCTTCCCATCAAAGGGCTTTGAGAGAAACTGACAAGAAGCACCTAACATGTGTAGCACCTGAAATGGAGCATACTGGGAGGGGTCTGGTCTGTTTTCCTAATATGAAAGACTGTAACTACGGACTGCCTTAAGCTTTCTCCAATCCCTGACCAGGACTGCTGCCAGCCCATGCAGTGTCTTTGTCTAAATCAGAAAGGCACACCTTTGTCGAGGGAGACCCAGCACCCACCCACCTCCCTAGCACCCTGCCAGGACTCCTGTGTTGAGTGTTGAATTTCAGCTTCCACGTACCCCTCAGCCAGGCACCCTTGGGCAGGGTCCCACCTGCACGAGCATCTCTGGCAGCCCTGGCCCACCCAGAAGGAGGTGAGGTAGGCAGGCTATCCCTTCTCCAAAAGCGAGACTTCCAGCATCAGTAAAAGTGAAGGCTCAGTGGTAGCTTGGGCTTGGTGATGGAAGACAGTAGCAGGAACGGCAACAATGGCTGAATTCAAAGGACTCTAGGGATGGACAGCCCACTTCCGGTACCGGAGCCATAGGGACATCTTTGGGAGCGGAGAGGCCAGCAGCAAACTCCATGGGCGGAGCAACAGCAAGAAGCAGCATTAGCTTCTGAGGCTCCTGGAGTGATTCAAGGCGCAGCAGTGATGAGGGTCTGTGCATGCTTGTCTCTCCCACTTACAAAGATGCAATTACTGCATATTAGCAGCATGTAATAATTACATCGTAAGTTCTCAAGCAGAGGCAGTCTATTGCAAGGACCTTCTTTGCTGCCAGTTATCGTAGGCTGTTTTAAGTTAGAAAACCGAATAGCAAAACTGAATACTGTAGAAATGCACTTTGCTCAGTAATACTTGAGTTGTTGCAATATTTGATTATCCATTTTGTTGTTACAGAAAAATTCTTAACTGTAATTGATGGTTGTTGCCATAATAGCATATTGCCTGTATTTCTACCTCTAGTAAGGAGCTTTATATGCTAGATTTTAATATCCTTGAGCCTGGGCAAGTGCACAAGTCTTTTTAAAAGAAACATGGTTTACTTGCACAAAACTGATCAGTTTTGAGAGATTGTAAATGCCCTTGAAGTGGTCTTTGTGGGTGTGAAACAAATGGTGAGAATTTGAATTGGTCCTACTTAATTTATCAAGTCATGTTCATGCCCTGATTTTATATACTTGTATCTATCAATAAACATTGTGATACTTGAAAAAAAATCAAGAATTAATTAATTAATCAATTAATTAATCAAGAATTTACATAGCAGAATGCCTTGACAGAGATGAAACTTTTTTATCTCCTTCAAATACCATATGATATCACTTATATGTGGAAGCTAAAATGTGACACAAATGAACTTATCTACAAAACAGAAACAGACTCACAGACATAGAGAACAGACCTGTGGTTGCCAAGGGGGAGGGGGGAGAGGAGGGATGGACTGGGAGTGTGGGATGAGCAGATGCAAACTATTATATAGAGAACGGATAGAAAACAAGGTCCTACTGTACAGAACAGGGACCTATATTCAATATCCTATGATAGGGCTTCCCTGGTGGCGCAGTGGTTGAGAGTTCGCCTGCCGATGCAGGGGACGCGGGTTCGTGCCTCGGTCCGGGAAGATCCCACATGCTGCGGAGCGGCTGGGCCAGTGAGCCATGGCCACTGAGCCTGCACATCCGGCTCTGCAACGGGAGAGGCCACAACAGTGAGAGGCCCACGTACCGCAAAAAAAAAAAAAAAAAATCCTATGATAAACCATAATGGAAAAGAATATGAAAAAAAAGTTATTCATGAATAACTGAATCACTTTGCTGGACAGCAGAAATGAACACAACATTGTAAATCCACTATACTTCAATAAAATAAATGTTAAAAAGCATTTTTGGCTTCTTTATTTTTACCTTTGAAACATGAAGAATAACTCCCCTTTGAAGCGGGTGCTTGTGTAAGGATTTAAGGAAGCTATACTTAGAAGAGGTAATGTGAGGATTTAAGAATGCTGTTTTTTAATTGGGTTGGCCAAAAAGTTCGTTCGGCTTTTCCTGTAACAGCTTAAAGAACTCGAACGAACTTTTTGGCCAACCCAATATAAGGTTGTACTCAAAGTTGTAGGGTAGCCCCTCTTCAAAGAGAAGTCACACCCCCATTGTCCCCAAAGAGGGAGCAGTCAGTCCATTTAAGGTGGGTGTGCAAAAGAGAGGCACTGGCACCCTGAAGCAGAAAGACAGGGAGGGAAAATGATCAAGGTCAGGGTCTGGGTGTAGGGGACACCAGAATCTGGGTGTGCCTTCTGATACCAGTTGGAGATCGGAATTCACCCTGGAGGTCCTGAGCACCATGAACCTGGGCGATCACGGTGCAGTTCTGCTGCAAATGGGCATCGGGCCAGTGCCTGAAGCAACGGCCAGAATAGAGGAGCCATCATCCCAGCACTGCAGTCCAGAGAATAAGTGCCCAGGCAGTCTGCCACTGTGCTGTTAGAGCCCCATTTATTTTTGTCTTTCGAGGGAGCCGCCCATCAATTTTCTAGTCACGGCATGAGTCAGAGTCTTGTTCTTCAAGCGTTGCTGCAACGCCGCCTCCATTCCACCCTCTTCCCCCACTTCCTGGACTCCATCTGAGATGCCAGTCACCAAGTCTGTGTATGAATTAGGGGCTGGGCTGGGTCTCATACTCTGACGCTAGCACAGAGCCACAGGGGGCAGGGAGATGGGAAAGAACTGGGCCCTAGTTATGTGAGTATGTGACAAAAAGTGATATTCAAACCACTGAAGAAAATAATGGATCATTTTATTCTTTGGCCATGCTGCGAGGCATGTGGGATCCTAGTTCCCTGACCAGGGATGGAACCTGCGTCCGCTGCATTGGAAGCATGGAGTCTTAACCACTGGACCACCAGGGAAGTCCCAAGAACAGATCATTTTAAAATGTTGGGTAAATTGACTTGTAATTAGGGGAAAAAATACTAGCTCATTACTTCACTGCATCTAAATAAATACAGACAGGCCATTTTAAACATAAAAATAACTTTAAAATAGGAAAAACAATAAGTAAAAAATGTTGAGTACAAACAATTGGAAACTTCTGTGTGGCAAAAATTTTTAAATCACATATAAGTTTGAAACATAAGTGACAATCAGGAAAATAATAAGGGTAATGCGAGGCAAAGGCTTTCTATTCATAATATTAAAAGAGCTCATACAAAGCACGAAAAATTAAAACTTCAATAGAAAAAAATGGGCAAAAGTCACAAACAGGTAATTAAAATGCAAATGGACAATAAATATATGAAAAAATGTTCAACTTCACTAATATTCAAAAAGGCAAGTTGAGGGCTTCCCTGGTGGCGCAGTGGTTGAGAGTCCGCCTGCCGATGCAGGGGACACGGGTTCCAGCCCCGGTCCGGGAAGATCCTACATGCCGCAGAGCGGTTGGGCCCGTGAGCCATGGCCGCTGAGCCTATGCGTCAGGAGCCTGTGCTCCGCAACAGGAGAGGCCACAACAGTGAGAGGCCCACTTACCGCAAAAAAAAAGGCAAGTTGAAAAATAACAAGATAATTTTCACTGTCAGATTGGCAAACTTTTAATTGCTGAAACTCACAAATTGAGGAGGTTGGAAGAAATGTGTACTTCGTGCTTTTTTTTTGTGGGCATGTAAAATAGTACAACTTTCCCAGAGGGCAATCTGACAAGAAGTATCAAAGCATAAGAATGTATATACTTTTTAGTGCAACAATTCTGTGTGTGGGACTTTAATCCAAAGAGATTATTACACACATTTGAGAAGATGTATTCAGACTTTACCATTTTGAAAAATGAGAAACAATTTTAATGTTCCTCCATAGGGGCTATTTAAGTAGTTGTGGTTACATGCATCCCTGGACTACTCTATAGCTCTTAAAAAGAATGATGTAAATCTGGGACTTCCCTGGTGATGCAGTGGTTAAGAATCTGCCTGCCAACGCAGGGGACACTGGTTCAAGCCCTGGCCCGGGAAGATCCCACATGCCGTGCAGCAACTAAGCCCATGTGCCACAGCTACTGAGCCTTCACTCTAAAGCCTGTGAGCCACAACTGCTGAAGCCCACGCACCTAGAGCCTGTGCTCTGCAACAAGAGAAGCCGCCACAATGAGAAGCCCGTGCACAGCAACGAAGAGTAGCCCCCGTTCGCTGCAACTAGAGAAAGCCCATACGCGGCAACGAAGACCCAACACAGCCAAAAATAAATAAATAAATTTATAAAAACTATAAAGAATTATGTAAATCTATATTGACACAGAAAGACGACTTCAATTATTGATTCTCTGAGGATCATGCCATTCAGTCATACCAACCACTATCCTTCCTCATCAGCAGTTTCCGATACATCTCCCCTTATTAATCATAGACTTTGGCACTTAGCTCATCGTCTTTCAATTGACTATCATCCAAGGTGACTTAAATATCTGTATTGACAACCCATACCCTTTCCAGTCTCAGGAATTCTTGAATTCCTCATTTACAATACAATACAGCAGATGTTACTCTGTCGTCACCTACTTTCTTGGCTATGGTCTGCACAAATTACCCCATCTCTAAAATTACAAAATCAGGCATCCCTCTCTCTGACCACATCCTCTTTTCGTCTCAACTAGCCTGCTCGATTCTCATGATACATTTGTTTTTCTTTTGCTTCAGATCTCCTAGCCAGCGCTCTAGTCATTGTAGGCTTAATGACTGATCATATCAAACATTCTCTTGCCCATATTTTAAAGTCCTTTATCTCATTATTCTCCCCATACCTGCTGCAAAATCTCCTGCCCTTTGTGGTTTGGATTATCTGTTCTTGTTTTTTTCATACCCTGGCTACCAAGTAACACCAGAGTATCACACCCTGGAAGGCAGGTATCACTATTCATTGATTCACTAATTTCAGCTGGGCCCTTGTCATGAGTTCAGTTCCCACAAAGGCAGAGCCTGAATCAAAGATTTGGTTGCTAATGGTTTATTTGGAGATAATCCCAAGTAGAGGAATGAAGTGGGGAGCAAGAAGAGGAGAGAAAGAGGGAGAGAAGGATAGAAATAGAGAGAGAGAGAAGTGGGGCTGGGGGAGAGGGCCCAACACAGGGCACGTTAATGAACAGATTACCACCATGGGCAACTGAAGCTCAGTTCCACCGGGAACTCCAAGAGACTGTGTAGAGCCTCTCCTTCCTCTCTGCCTTTGGTTGAGGACTGCTCTCAGGGGCATGAAGTCCCTCTCATTCCAGGCAGCCTCATGAACAGGTCATGCAGGCTCCTAGCCAGAGAACACCCTCGGGCAGAGTTGTAGGTGTTTGTGGTAGAAAGTTATCAGCACGTGTGCACCAGAACTGTGAGTGTCAGGGGATGTTGGTGGGTCACCAACCGCATATGCTGCAGTCTCAGTGTGGCCCAGCATCTTTGCCCTGATACCTTACTCCCCTTCGTCTTCCCTCCCTACAACCATTTCAAAATTCCTTGTCACTTCAAACCTCTGACGCTGTTTGTTGTCCCTTCACTCTCAGCAGATGACCTTGCCTTCTAGTTCACAGAGAAACATCGAAGTTATCAGAAAGAACTCATCAAATTTCTGTTGATAATTCTACCACTCCATCTACGTCTACACGCATCACATCTCTCTTCTCTCCTCTTTAATAAGAGGCATCTCTCCCCCATCAAAGGCCAACATCTCTGCCTGTTCTTTTTTTTTTTTTAACATCTTCATTGGAGTATAATTGCTTTACAATGGTGTGTTAGTTTCTGCTGTGTAACAAAGTGAATCAGTTATACGTATACATACATCCCCATATCCCCTCCCTCTTGCGTCTCCCTCCCACCCTCCCTATCCCACCCCTCTAGGTGGTCACAGAGCACAGAGCTGATCTCCCTGTGCTATGCAGCTGCTTCCCTTTCTGCCTGTTCTTAATGTTCCCTTCGTCTTCTTGGTGACTCTCCTCAATTGATTGCTTTTTCTCTCTCATGAGTCTCCAAACTCTTTCTTCCTTGCCTCCTCCCTCCCATCTAGGGAAGGCAAACACCCTTCCCTAGAATTCACCTCCCATTCCATCTATGGTCCTGTCTCTTTCCTCCTCTTCACACCAGATTTATTGAAAGAGCATCTTATTCACGTGACCTCCAGTCTCTCTCCTCCCTTCCACTTCTTCCTGCTCCATAGTAACTGCTCTCACCAGGGTCACAAATGGCCTTCTTGTGACAAAAGTCAGAGGATGCCAGTCCTTATCTCTCTTGCCATCTCAGCAGCATTTGACTCTGCAGATTAGTTTCTCCCTGGGCTTCCAAGATATCTAATTCTTTTGGTCTTGCTCCTTTCTCTCTGTTCATATCCATTCAGTGTCTTTTTTTTTTTTTTTAAGGGTGTCATTCTTTGGGTTTTTAAATTATTTTATTTAATTTATTTATTTTTGGCTGGGTTGGGTCTTCACTGCTGTGTGCAGGCTTTCTCTAGTTGTGGTGAGCGGGGGCTTCTCTTGTTGCGGAGCACGGGCTCTAGGTGTGTGGGCTCAGTAGGGATCTAGGTGCGTGGGCTCACTAGTTGTGGCACACAGGCTTAGTTGCTCCGCGGCATGTGGGATCTTCCCAGATCAGGGATTGAACCCATGTCCCCTGCATTGGCAGGCAGATTCTTAACTACTGCGCCACCAGGGAAGTCCCCCTTCAGTGTCTTTATTCATCTCTTAAATGACGCTGTCCTCAGCTCTTCAACACTCTACACCAGTGTTCTCAACCACTTCCACACCTCTATCACCATGCTAAGGGAGATGACCTCTACATCTACAGAAACAGCTCAGATTTCTCTGCTGAACTCCAGACCTAAATATGCATTTGCTTAATGCACACACTCAAATCTATCACTTTTGCCAACTCATTAAACTCCCCTTAACCTATGTTCTTGAGTGTAATATGAAAATGAGATACCTATCTCTTATATCCTTTAAAAATTTTTTTGAAATAATTATGGATTCACAGAAAGTTGCAAAGACAGTACAGAGATGTCCCCTGTGCCCTTCACCCAGCTTCCCCCAATGGTTACATTTTATATAACTATAGTACAATATTAAAACCAGGAAATTGACATGGGAACAATGTGTGTAGTTCTATACCATTTTATCACCTGTGTGTGTTTGTGGACCCACCACTGCAATCAAGACACAGAACTATTCCATCACCACAAAGAGCTCCCTATTTCCAACTCTTTTTACATGTTTCTTTCTTTTTTAAATATTCTCATCAGATCCTTGAGTGAAGGGACATCTATGTTATTTGGTTTTGTGTTTTCAGAGTCTCATGTGGTGCCTTGCTCTTAGAAGGCAATGCTAAATGTTTGTGAAAGCAAGGATGGAAGAATGAAGAGGGATTCTATCTATGGAGGCCAGGGACAGTTGTCTGGGATCCAGAACAGGTTATGACAATACTTAGCTCCAAACCAGTGGCCAGGGACCTGAGGACAGAGGCCTCCTCCTTGGATTTATCTCCTGTTTGAAGAATATGTTGGCAGATACAAGAAAAGTAAGAACGGTGAGGCTCACCCCACATTAATTCTAATAATCACAGCTCTGCCTGTAGAAGAGAAGGACTTTCTCAATCCAGTACCTTTTGTGGGAATCTCTCACATCACACCACATGGCCACTTACCCACTCCACCCATCTGATGCCTGCCCTGCTCTGCCTCACATCACTGGCACATCCTCTGCTTGCTGGAAGAATCAGGACAACCATCCTGACCTCATCTGGTTTGCTACCTGGCCAGCATGTGGGGCAACATTTGTCTCAAGGCTCAAGGAAAGTGTTCAGTCCTAGGGCATGATTTTAAAAGTTTTTCTTAGTAGTAATTGCTCTTGATAGATAGGTAATATTTTTGTTTGTTCAGTAATTATTATAGTCAATAGGAAAACTCTGAAGCTGGGAAGAGAGAAAAGCATAGAAGAAAACAGCTAAAGAAACTGCATAGACAATTACACATACATTCACGGCTATACACACCCCATATAGAACGCACGCGCGTGTGTGTGTGTGTGTGTGTGTGTGTGTGTGTATCATCAAATTACTATTCCTATTAGAAGGAGAAATAAGGGAATATTTATCAAACAGGATCCATGTTATTATAATAGATTTTAATCCGAGCAAAAGTCAATTTGTGTTCCCTTAAATAGCATGGTTAAAGCCTCCAAAATGAGATGTATTAGCTTGGAATCTCTTTGTCAGCAATGAGCAATTTGTGTTGTCTAGTCTGCAAGTCTCAAAGGGCAATTATTTGATTTCCAAGTCTTAACCTCGCTTATCAGTGGTAGTTTATAAACTTGGTGTAGCGATTTGTGAGCTGATGTCATGCTTACAGCAGGGTGGTTTGGAAATGGTCCAAATGGGAATTCATTTTCTTTTTTTTTTTGGCCACGCTGCATGACATGCAGGATCTTAGCTCCCCAGCCTGGGATCAAACCCATGCCCCCTGAAGTGGAAGTGCAAAGTCTTAGCCACTGGACCACCAGGGAAGTCCCGGGAATTCATTTTCAATGGAGGAAGGGAGAGGCATGGAATTAAGGCAATACTTGGCTCCATCATCTGGGAAAACTGGGGGGGGGGGCGGGTTGGAAGTACAGTGTGCCTTGTCATTAAGTGGAAGACCCACTGATCTCATGTCAGAGTGTGTTTGATTTTAAAGATCGATGTTCGCAGAGAGCACATACAGGATGGACATGGTTAGAAGGACAGGGATCTTGTTTAATTCACTGGCGTTTCCTCAGTGCTCAGAATAGTTCTTGGTGGATGGTGGACTCTCAGAAAATTTTTGTTGAATGAATGGTCAATACTCACACAGCATACAAGGGAGAAAGGACAAATCAATAGGTGTCCAATTATCAACCAACCCAGGGCACTCTGGGTAATAATGTCCCAGCTCAGACTTAGCCACAGAGCCTGTTGGGTCACAGCAAAATGAAACAGGATTGAGAGAGAAACAAGGAGTCAGAAGAATAAAGACAGAGGGGACAACCAAACCAGCTCTGGAAACCATCTGTGGTTCAGGGCCAGCTTGGGTTGGGTTTGGGCAAGTTGGTCCAGTCTGGAGGGGAGGGAATGACAGCGTGAGTCCCAGTGACAGGCTAGAATCAAAGTCAGGTGGATGGGGAACATTCCAGTCCTAGCAGAACCTAGTCAGTGGCTGAAGATATGACAGAAAGGATTTAGTCTTATAGGAGAGGGATCTGGAAAGAGCTAAGAAGGTGAAAGGATCCAAACACCAGCAAAGTACTAGACTGCAGGACAGTGGAATGGAGATCCACCCAAACTTACTGGGCTGACCTGGCAGATGACTGGGGAAGGCTGATATCTGGTGGGTCCACATGGATGTCCAAGGCGCCTGGTTTTCTAGGTCATTTTCTAATCCTGAAGGTTCACCAACTGATGGGCAAGGGCTCATATTGTAGGCAGGGCTGAACCTACAGGTAAAGGGAAGCAGATCAGCCCCTCACCGTGTGCTTCCACGGTATCCGCAATATGCTTTGGGGTAACGCTCATGACACTTGCAATTCCTTCAATGACTTGTGTTTCTTCCTGTTTTTACTTTTATTATCACTGTTTGCACAGCACCAATACTTGGCACATAGTAGGCACAGAATATGAGTAAAAGAAAGAACCAGGGCCTCTCTACAGAAGAGGCTTGGGAAAGCAGAGACAGACTCTGAGACTTGGCAGACTTACATCCCGGCAGTATTTCTCACCCCCTCCACCTCTTATGTCCTTGCAATGGTCAGACTGGCATTGAGAAGAAGGAAGGAGACTAGTCATGGCCAGCCTTGCAGAGTAAAGCTCAACGAGGCAGCCCAGAATGTATATATATATATCTATATTTTGGGTTAGCCAAAAACTTCGTTCGGGTTTTTCCGGAAGATGTAAGATGTTACAGAAAAACCCGAACGAACTTTTTGGCCAAACCAATATAACTGAGTCATTTTGCTGTACCGTAGAGACCGGCACAGCACTGTAAATCAACTATACTTCAATAAAAAAATAAAACAAAACAAAACAAACAAATGAGGCACCCTGGCCACACTGCCCGTTTTTTCCTGAGCAGCCCCAGATTTTCTGTTGCAGTTATACACTTTGCTCTTTAAAGAATGTATTCTCATGCCAGCATTTTCTTCTACTTTACAGAAGAGAGCTAGTAAGACAGTATGAGTTTCAAGGAGAGGAAAGGCGAGGAGCAGAGAAAGGAAAGAGAGAAAGAAAAGGGAGAAATTGCTAAGGAGAAGCAAATTGGAAAGCTCTGAGCTATTTTCCATGTTTCAAGAGACAAATAAAATCACAAAATCTCCAACTGAAAGACTGCTGAGACGAAAATATCAATTTGCTTAGCATTTGATTTAAATTATATCAACTAAGTTAATCTCTCTGGGTATATCATGCCAATTAGAAGTATCATTTGAGAATTCTATATGAAAGTGATTTGTAACAATGGAAAACAGAAACATTGTTACTTAATAAATACAATCTTGTAGACAAAGTTTTTTCAACTATAGGATGAATGCAGGAAGATGTAATTAAATACACGGGGTCCTAGAGTACTCTTATATGGTTTTGGGAAACAAGACATTCATCGATGTGCCTGACTGAAAGATATTGCTCAAGAGCCACATGTTGAATTAATAAACAGATGGGCTTCCCTGGTGGCGCAGTGGTTGAGAGTCCGCCTGCCGATGCAGGGGACACGGGTTCGAGCCCCGGTCCGGGAAGATCCCACATGCCGCGGAGCGGCTGGGCCCATGAGCCATGGCTGCTGAGCCTGCGCGTCCAGAGCCTGGGCTCCGGAATGGGAGAGGCCACAACAGTGAGAGGCCCGTGTACCGCAAAAGAAAAAAAAAAGAAAGAAAACAAACAGATATCTAGGTTGTAGGCTTAAGAAGAAAAGAAAAGGAAGAAATTAAGATACCCTAGTACCACTTGCGCCAGGACAGGATAGGGATTGCTGATGGCCCACCTCCCAGTTACTGCCCCCATCCTGCCTACTCCTGACTTCCACTCTCCCAAAACACTGCAGCTGCAGCAAACTGCAACCTCGGGAGAGCCATCCTAGAGACAGAGGGAGCCCTGCCCACCGCAACCCAGCACAGCAGCCACCTTTGTTCTGAGCACCTGACTTCCCGTACCATATACGCTGAAGTTCTGCTCTCCTGTGGTTACTTGACCTTTTAGGGCTTTTTTTCTTTGTAGCATAAGCATCTCAATCAGTGAGACAGAGCTAGAAGGTCATACACTCTACAATGCCTCTGAAACCGAAGCTAATAAATAGCTGAAAAATGGGTGAATGGTGGGAAAGAAAGACTCTGTGTGTGTCTATGTGAGATTTTAAACTAACGGGAAAATCATTGTAAATAGAATTCCAACAGGACAAAATCCTATCCAACAGGAAATTGTAAATAGTCCTAAGAAATAGCAAAGAACATAAACTGTTTGCAGAAAAAACTGAGGGATGACATCATCACCTCTAAAAGGACTCGGTGTCTGAAAAAAAAATAAACTGACCCATGAAGCAGAGAGATAACAGGAGCATATCTGGACTGTGTGATTCTTTGACTCATATTTTCATAGAAAGTTAAAAAAAAAAAAAAGGGTTTCAAGCATGATTCTAAGAGGGAGGAGGGAAAAAACAAACAAACCAAGTGAACATGCAGCTTCTCTTCTAGTGGAGTGACAGGTAATAAACCAATAAGCAACACAGTATATAATACAGTGACATGTAATAATAAGCACTCTAAAGAAAATGAAGTGATGGAATGCTTTTTTTACATAGGATAGTAAGGAAAGGCCTTTATGAGGAGATGGTATTTGACAAAGATCTGAATGGAGCGAGGACACAAACAGTGTGGCTATCTAGGGATAAGAGTATTCTAGGCAAAGGAAATAGCATATGCAAATGTCCTGAGGCAGGTACATGCTTGGGGAGCTCCCAAGAGAGCAGGAAGGCAAGTGTGACTCAAGAGGTGTAAGGAAAAAGGGTAGGAAATGAGATCAGAGAAGTAGGCAGGGGCCGGATCATGCGGAGTCTTGTAGGCATGATGAGGACTTTGGATTTTGTTTAAGATTAGCCATAAGCCACTGGAGAGAGTTGAACGCTGAAGTGACATTATCTGACTTTTGTGTAGAAGGATTGCGAGGGTGAGAATGAGAGCATGGAGAGTTGTTGGGTGACAATCATCTAGATATGAGATGATGGTGCCTTAGCCTGGGTAGTAAGAAGACACTGTATTTGAAGGGAGATGTTATAATAGCCTTGTTGTCAGGTTGGTCACAAGGTGTGAGACAAAGAGGAAGCATGGAAGTATTTGTTCTGAGCAACTTGGGAGAATGGTATCACCATTCACTGAGGTGAGCGTCATTCAGGAAGGAGCCACTGGGGGAGGGGAGGTGTTGAAAAGTTTGGTCTTGACTGGTTAAGAAGATGTGAGATATATATATATATATGTAATGGAATATTACTCAGTCGTAAAAAAGAAAGAAATAATGCTATTTGCAACAACATGGATGGACCTAGAGATTGTCATACTAAGTGAAGTAAGTCGGACAGAGAAAGACAAATATCACGTGATATCACTTATATGTGGAATCTAAAAAATAATACAAATGAACCTATATACAAAACAGAAACAGACTCACAGACATAGATAACAAACAAAGGTGGGGGGAGGGATAAATTAGGAATATGGGATTAACAGATACAATTACTATACATAAAATAGATAAGCAGCAAGGATTTACTGTATAGCACAGGGAGCTACATTCAACATCTTACAATGGAAAATAATCTGAAAAAAACATATATATCACTGAATCACTTTGCTGTACACCTGAAACTAACACAATATTGTGAATCAACTATGCTTCAATAAAAAATTTTGGTCTTGGACATGTTAATTTTGAAATACAAATTAGACATCCAAATTCAGCAGGCAGTAGCAATGAGATTTTATAGTGGAACATTAATAAAAATAGTGACTACAGCAAGTATTTCCACGACAGCTTCGAGGGCCTGTGTGGGGACAGCAGCAGGATAAAATAGGAACCACCTCGCAGGCAAGGAGAACCGAAGGTGAAATGGTGGCCAGCAGTTCAGAAGCCCTCATGCAGTGGTGTCAGGCACGGCATCAGCCAGGTAACAGTGGCAGCATTCGGGCAGGTAAGGGAAGGGGATTTCTCAATTGGGTACAAATAACTCCAGTGTCACACTTGTTTTCACCCTGTCTATAGATTCTGAGACCGAGGCTGTGAGGCAAAAATAAATCACTTAGGGCTTCCCTGGTGGTGCACTGGTTGGGAGTACCCCTGCCGATGCAGGGGACACGGGTTCGTGCCCCAG
The DNA here is from genome assembly GCF_003031525.2 of Neophocaena asiaeorientalis asiaeorientalis. Taxonomy (NCBI): domain Eukaryota; kingdom Metazoa; phylum Chordata; class Mammalia; order Artiodactyla; family Phocoenidae; genus Neophocaena; species Neophocaena asiaeorientalis. The sequence continues at coordinate 21,390,580 of NW_020176571.1, read as the reverse complement.
TCCAGGAGGATCCCACATGCCGCGGAGCGGCTGGGCCCATGAGCCATGGCCGCTGAGCCTGCGCGTCCGGAGCCTGTGCTCCGCAACGGGAGAGGCCACAACAGCGAGAGGCCCGCATACCGCAAAAAAAAAAAAAAAAAAAATCACTTAATATTTCTAAGCCTCTTCTTTTTATCTGTAAAGTAAGGAAGATAGACTAATAATACTAATAAGAACGAATAATTATTGAATATTTTTCTCTATGCTGGACCCTGTACTAATTATTTTACAAGGACTGTCTCCTTTAAATGTCACAATAACCCAGAAGACAGATGTCATTTTACAGACAAGGAAACTGAGATTTAAAGAAGTCAAGGAACTCTCCCAGGGTCACATAGCTTGTAAGCGGTTAACGGACAGAGACCAGGATTGAAATCCAGTCTGACTCTAGAGCCTGCTAAACAGTTTGACACTCAGCTCTCATGCCCTCTTAACATAGGATAAAAATGCCACCTCACATAGGTGTTACATATGACAAGGCACTCCTGAGAAGCACCGGTATGTTTAATTCAGGGTGCCTAAGGTAGTAGCAGCTGGCCAGCATCAAATGGTGTGGGGGGCTGAACGGACCATTAGGATGTCCATGTCCTAATCTCTGGAACCTATGGCTGCTGCATTATATGGCTAAAGGGATTTTGCAGATGTGATGAGACTGGGGATCTTGAGATGGGGCAATTGCCCTGGATTATCCAAGTGAAGGCAATGCCTGAAGGCAATGTGAAGATGGAAGTAGAGGAAGATTGAGATTTAAAGATGCTATGCTTTGGGAGGGAGGGAGACGCAAGAGGGAAGAGATATGGGAACATATGTATATGTATGACTGATTCACTTTGTTATAAAGCAGAAACCGACACACCATTGTAAAGCAATTATACTCCAATAAAGATGTTAAAAAAAAAAAAACCTGGTACAAGGTGACAGCAAAATAAATAAATGTTTTAAAAGATGCTATGCTGGGACTTCCCTGGCGATCCAGTGGTTAAGACTTTGCCTTCCAATGCAGTGGGTGCATGTTCGATCCCTGCTTGGGGAGCTAAGATCCCACATGCCTTGCGGCCAAAAAACCAAAACAGAAGCAATATTGTAATAAATTCAATAAAGACTTTAAAAATGGTCCACATCAAAAAAAACTTTTTTAAAAAAATAAAGATGCTATGCTGCTGGCTTTGAAGATGAAGGAAAGGTCCATGAGCTAAGAAATGCAAGAAGTGACTTGCCTGATGGTCCAGTGGTAAAGGATCCGCCTTCCAATGCAGGGGACGCACGTTTGATCCCTGGTCGGGGAACTAAGATCCCACATGCCGCGGGGCAACTAAGCCTGCGCGCCACAACTACTGAGCTCGCGCACTTCAATAAGAGAGCCTGCGTGCCGCAAACTACAGGGCCCACGTGCCCTGGAGCCCATGCACCACAATTAGGGAAGAGAAAACCCCGTGCACCACAACTAGAGAGAAACCCAACTGCCGCAACGAAGAGACCACGCCACAAGGAAAGATCCCATATGCCTCAATGAAGATCCCATGTGCTGCAACTAAGACCCAATGCGGGGGCTTCCCTGGTGGCGCAGTGGTTAAGAACCTGCCTGCCAATGCAGGGGACACGGGTTCGAGCCCTGGTCCGGGAAGATTCCCACATGCCGTGGAGCAACTAAGCCCGTGTGCCACAACTACTGAGCCCACATGCAGCAACTACTGAAGCCCACACACCTAGAACCCATTCTCCACAAGAGAAGCCGTCACAATGAGAAGCCACAACTAGAGAAAGCCTGCGCGCAGCAATGAAGACCCAACGGAGCCAAAAATAAAAATTAAATAAATTAAAAAAACACAATCAATTAAAAAAAAAAAAGGAATACAGCTCTAGGAGCTGGAAAAGGCAAGGAAACAGATTCTCCCCAAGAGCCTCCAGAAATGAACAGCCCTGCTGACACCTTGGCTTAGCCCACTGAAACCAATTTTGGACCTCTGGCCTCCAGAACTATAAGAGAATAAATCTGTGCTGTTTTTAAGCTCTCAAGTTGGTTGGAATTTGTTACAGCAGCCATAGGAAACTGATAGAACAGGGCAGCATGGCAGCTACTGGCACAGGTGATGTAGAATTGGTGAGGTGGTGAAAGTCCCTGGACGTCCTCAAGGGTAGGACAGTCTGTGAGAAAGTGCTAAGAAGTAGCCTCAAGCTTGGGATGGATGTAATTTCTAACCAGCTCATAGAAGGCGGTGCTTCCAGAAATGTCAGGAACTGGTTTCCCGCCATGAAAAGGTATGTTGAATCAAAGCAAGTTGTGTGCTGCCCAGACTTTCTTTAAGGTTAAGGACTGACACACCTGCACCAGGTGAGATTGGATCCCAGGCTTTGGGGGTGAGGCATGGCACCTTGGCTTGGCACCCAGGACCGTGCCTTGTACGTAAAGGGGCTCCAGTAAAACTGGCCTTTGTTTTCTCCTGGACAGTGTGGCTCAAAAACAAGAAACACATAGACATACAAATACATTCTCTTTCTAGATTTCTAAACAAAGCCCTGGGGAAAAAATTTCTACCCAAACTTAAAGGATTAAAGAAAGTAATGACACATAGGGAGTGGTTCTGATTCTAAGGAAATTCATGCTGTTTTTCATGCACATCCAGACTCATGAGCATTCTGCCCATAGCAGGAAAAAATGTCAGCATTAGCAAGAACAAGTTACCACTGTGTCTGATTTATCGCTGGCTCTGGGGTAACTGCAAACATATTCCGTAATAATTTCATTTTAATCAACCATTGTGTGACTTATTTAAATACCAATACACTACCTTTTTTGGAATTAAATTAAACTAATTAATTAAGTTATTATTTTTGGCTACGTTGGGTCTTTGCTGCTGTGTGTGGGCTTTCTCTAGTTGCGGCGAGCAGGGGCTACTCTTCGTTGCAGTGTGCGGGCTTCTCACTGCGGTGGCTTCCCTTGTTGCAGAGCACGGGCTCTAGGCACACGGGCTCTAGGGTGCAGGCTCAGTCGTTGTGGCGCACGGGCTTAGTTGCTCCGCGGCACGTGGGATCTTCCCAGACCAGGGATCAAATCCATGTACCCTGCATTGGCAGGCGGATTCTTAAACACTGCACCACCAGGGAAGTCCCTACACTACCATTTTCAACAGGACTATCTAAATTTCCTAAAGTTGTTCCCTATAAAGGCTGCTTGCCAAACACTGGGAGTATTGCTGATTTGCTCCCAAGGAAAGCATCATTCACAGAATGACATTGTATCATTTCAGAACTCCAAGTTTTTTAGAAAGTTTCAAGTACACTTGGTTTGAGTGACATTGAACCTAATGGGTTTTGGTACACAGTTATTAGAATTCACAAATTCAACCCCAGATACGTCATTTTTATTATTAATTTTTTCCTGATCATTAAAAACAGTGCATGTCACTGTAGAAAATTTAGGACTGCAGAAAAGTGTAGAATAGGAAAATACAAGTCAGCCATAACAGAACCACCTGGATACAGAACTATTAGCATCTTACTGAATTTTTTAATATATTTTATTTCAAGACAATTTTTAAACGTTTATATACTAATGTGTGTGTGTTTTCTTTTTACAACATTCAGAACATACCGAAAAACTACAACCTGAATTTGTATTGTACCACAAACATTCTCCCAGGTCATTAAATATTCTTGAAAAAAATCTGAGTTTACTGGTTGTATCACATGGATTTACCATACTTATTAATGATTTTACATGATTGGATTTTAGATTGTTTTTCCAAGATTCAATTATGAGTCTTGTACTTAAACATTTATGACAACTTCTAATCATTTCACTAGCTAAATTCTTAGAATTACTGGGTTAGAGGATAGTAATTTTTAAAGGTCCTGATACAGAAAGGTAATAACAGTTTATATTTCCACCAAACTTATACCCATTCTGAGTATTATCTTGTTTACATTAAAAACTAAGACTCAAGAACAAACAGAAAGACTCCAACAGTCATAAACATGCACATGTCAGATCGTAAGTACATCTACCTTTCCTGAACAGACAACTGAAATTTCCGCCTGAACAGACAATTGGAATTTCTAGCAAAGTTTCACATTTACAGTTTTTAAAAAGCAGTGTTTTCCTTCTTACTTCTTTTCTGGTGTGTGTGTGTGTGTGTGTGTGTGTGTGTGTGTGTGTGTGAGTGTGTGTGTGTGTGTGTGTGTGTGTGTGTGTGTTTCCAATGAGCGTCTATAACTTTTAGAATCAGGAAAACAAATCCTAAGTTAAAAACCTGAGCATACTCAATAGTTGTATGAAGACTTGCTGAATTAGTACACCTATGTATACACATCTTTCAGTAATAGAACACAATCAGAATATTTGCTTTCCTTACCTGTCAAATGGGATCCAGTGAAAGAAAGACTCTATTTTGTGTGTTTGTTATTCTTTTGTTTAGTTTACCAGAAGGATTTTTAACAGAAAGAAAACAATGCAATTGGAACAGTTAAAAGAGGCACTGCCTTAGATAGTGTTGCTTGAGTTTCTTTGCTCAGAATGGAAGGGAAAATGATCTTTTTCTATTAAAAATCCCCAAAGATTCCTTTACCCCTCCACCTGCCCCTACCTCTTCTACCATCTCTTTTCTCCTCTACCCATCAGACTTTTGAAAGTTGTCTACACTTACTGGAAGGCTTCACTTCCTCAGCCTCCTCTTCAGTTCATAGCTGCATCATAGCTCTGTCCCAACCATTCTGCTAAAACATGATTTTCAAGAGCAGTCAGTGACTTTCTATTGAGAAATCCATTGATTACATTTGTCCTTATTTTAGTGGATCTTTCTGCTGAATGTATTGCTGGAGACTACTTCTTCCTTAAAATTCTCAACCCTTGGCTTTGGTGACACCGTATTTTCCTGAGGCTTCTTAAGCCCTTCTAATCCTTTCTTCTTGGCCACCTTCCTAACCACTGCCCACTCCATAGCTCTCGATATTCTCTCATTTTCCCACTAGCTCTCTTCTCTTTTTGCTCTACGTGTCCTCCCTGGCAGACCTCACACACTCTTACAGTTGTAACAGATACCTGAATGCCAAGTCTCCCAAACCGATACCTCCCTAAAGCCTCAGACACACAAATCTGTCTGTTCAACTTATCCATTGAAATCTACCACCACAGACACGGCCAGCGAATTGACTGAAATCGGTCTTTGACTGACTTTTCCTCCTTTGTTAATCGTATTGCTTTCTTTCACTTAACTTCATATTTCGATTTTCCCTTGCTCAGTTTTTGATAATATGCCTGGGTGATTAGTTAGGATGATTTCTCAACATCATAAAATGCTGTGGAAAAATACACATATTTGGTGTATGTGGTTTCCCAGTTTTCAGCGACACAATAATCACTTTTCATTAGGAAGATATACTTTTTCAAAGACTTGTGCAAAAACATATCAGGTTGCCTTTTGGTGCAAGAAGCAGGAATTTATTAAAGTGAGATATAAAGGCATGCTTGTGCGCATGTGCCTCTGACCAACATATCTTATTCAGGTTGGGTGGGGGTTGGCTGTGTTTTCTAACTCAAGGAATGGACTTCTTATGAAAGGTCATCTGTCTAATGCACCCAGCCTTGTCAACTAAAAGTGCTAGCCATCTTATTTCTGTCTCTTTGAAGCACTCCAGCAGACATAGCTCTAAGAGCTGATAAGATATTCCATGCCGTAAGACTCCAGTAGGATAAAAACTCCCCTCTCTTCAGAACTGTTTTAAAAATTCTGACCTGCAAGAAAAAGAAGAAAAAATCCTGGACAATAGTAAATTCAACATCATGTAAGGTCTGAATGTTAACAATTCACTTTAATTATTTGCATATATTTAGCACATCATTTGACGGCTTTCACATGCCTGCTACAGCACGCAGCATCCTTTTGCCTTAAAGCCAAGATACATTTGGATGTCTGTAGGCCCACTCTTCACTTTTAGGAGGAAGGAGATTCTTTAGAATCTGCTCTATTCATGTGTTTGTAATAAACCATCTCTCCTAGTCTTCCTTTTATAGCCTATTAACATAAATGACCCCCACCCTTTATTACTATCCACCTTCTAGGAGACATGTAGAGTTCCTCTCTTGAGTGAAGATCTCTAAGTTGGGAATTGACATTATTATGCATTTGGCAATGTTATTCTTTCAGTCAGTCAATAAATTTTTTTGAACACTTGCTATGTTTCAGGCATTGTTCTGAGAACTTCAGATTTGGCCTTGAGACAAAGACACGAGGTCTGTTCTCATAGACGTTAAATTTCTGGGGGAGGGGTATGATTTCAGTCAATTAAAAAATTGAGTGAATAAGATAATTTCAGGTATTGCTATGAAGAATATATAGCCCAGTAATGTGCTACAGAGTGTGGCGGCAGGGGGGCTACTTCAGATTTGATGCCAAGGGAAGGCTCTCTGAGCAGGGGGCCTACAAAGGTAAGCCACCCCTCACTCCCAGCCTGGTCTGACAAGGAGGGATTGAGAAAAACTAGCTGAACTTCCCTATGAAATACACTAAAAACTTTCTCAGTGACAGTGGGGATGGGAAGTAATCTTAGGGAGATTCTTTGATGTGAACTGGTTTTTTTCTTCTCTGCCCACTTCTGACTGGAGCCAGGACAGATGTCAGAGTCCTGGATTTCAGGAAGCAGACACAGTGTATTTGTTTCCTAAGGCTGCCATCATAAATTACGACAAGCTGGAACAACGGAAATTTAGTCTCTCACAGTTCTGAAGGCTAGAAGTCCAAAATCAAGTTGTTAGCAGGGCCATGTTCCCTCCAAAGACTGTAGGGAAGGATTCTTCTTTGCTTCTTCATAGCTTTTGGTGGTTGCCAGTAATCCTTTGTGTTCCCCTTGGCTTGCGGCAGCATGACTTTAATCTCTGCCACAGTTTTCACATAGCCTTCTCCCCTGTATCTCCTCTGTGTCTGTTTTTATTAAAAAATAAATATTTTTAATAAAAATTTCCCTCTTTTTATAGATACTGGTCATTGGATTTAGGAGGCCCTACCCTAACCCAATAGGACCTCATCTTTTTTTGTTTGTCTTTGTTTGTTTGTTTGTTTTTGCGGTACGCTGGCCTCTCACTGTTGTGGCCTCTCCCGTTGCGGAGCACAGGCTCCACAGGCGCAGGCTCAGCGGCCATGGCGCATGGGCCCAGCCACTCCACGGCACGTGGGATCTTCCCGGACCGGGGCACGAACCCGTGCCCCTGCATCAGCAGGCGGACTCTCAACCACTGCGCCACCAGGGAAGCCCAGGACCTCATCTTAAATTGATCACATCTGCAAAACCCTACTCCAAATAATGTCATATTCACAGGTTCTGGGTAGACACGAATTGGGGAGGAGGGGAAAATATTCAACCCACAGCGGAGTCAGCTGGAACTGTCATCAGTGGGAGGAAACGTACCCCAGTAACTTGATGTCATCCAGGGACTAAAGAAGAAGGAAAACTGCGGGGACCGCCTGAGAAGCATGGTCTGCAGAGTCTTGGAACAATGTTATTTAGTATATAATTTTAACTTTGCTTCCAGTGTCATCAATCCCTTCTGTCATCCTCAAGAATTGAGTTAGGTGTGGGTGGGTCTTCGGGCCTCGGTGGGCGGGTGCCGGGGCTTCACCTCCAAGGCGGGTCCCCGGGTAGAGGCCAGAGTGTCTAGGCGGGTGCTGAAGGGCGGCGGGAGGTGGTGTGGGCACCACACATGACCCACACCCTCCGCCTTATCCCCGCCCCCTGCCCCACCCAAGGAAGTGGGCCAGATCCTGGAGCCGCTAGCGCTTGCGCACTGTGGCAGCCGAGAGGCCGCAGCACGGCCAGAGAAAGCCATCGCGTTCGCCTACAGGCTCTGCGCCGTGGACACGGACGGGGTGGAGCCCGTGCAGTCAGTCCTGGAGGATGGATGTCTGTGCTTAAGATCTGACAATGTGGCAGAAGGCAACTGTGCCAAAGAACTGCTACAAAACTCCCGTCGAGATGTGGAGTATTTTGTGGCCCCCCAGGTCGTATGTCTTGACCAAAGCTAGATGGAAAAGAGCCCCTCTCACACTGCTGAGGACCTATTCTGCAAAGGGGCGCCCTATGAACACGTGGAAGGGCAACGACTATTTTGTTATTATGAACACGAGTGTTCCCGCTCTCTTCAGTCACCTGAAAAAAGTGATGGTTAGGGATCTTTTAGTAACTAACTCTTCTGAAGACAGAATTGGGAAAGATCTAGCTAAAACAAGGCAAAGAGTCCCTGATGCCAATGGAAGTAGAAGGTATTGCCAGTTTCCAAGAAAATGGATCAAGTGTTTACTCACAGGCTGTTCAGTATGGAAGGCTTTATCCCCTCCCCAAAGACGGTCTAGCAAACGGCACTTAAGTGAATTCTTCTACTCATGTAACTGTTAGACATTGCCTCTGATCACTATGTGACAACCTCAGTTGTCCCTTTCAGTTGCTGTTTCCATCGACTTGAGCAGCCTTTTATCTTTACTGAACACACTAAATTTGTTCCTGGGTACCCACTGTATTCCAAGCAGAGGGCTGACTTTCTGCTAAAGTTAAAGGAGTAAGGAGGCAGCTTTGGGAGGTGATGTGTACGTTTACGGCCTTCATCGTGGTGACTTCATGCGTGCGTACTTAACCCCAAACTCACTGACTTGTATACATTAAATAAGTACAGCTATTTACAGGTCAACTATATTTCAGTAAAATGGTTTAAAAAGAATTGAGTTAAATTTGTTAAACCTCCAAAGCCTCTTAGGAGTTGTTTCAGGAGGTGGCTCAGAGTAGTTGAGTCCATGATTAAGCAAAGTGGTTGAGGAGATCACAGCAGCCCAGAGAGGCAATTGCCACACAGTGGGTTGATCAGCAGTCTCGACCTGAGATGACAACGAAAACCAGGACTACCTGGGTGTCCTCAGAAATGTTTGCTGACAAAATCTTTAATGATGCAGGCTTCATTCACCCAGCCAACAACATTCCTCAAATACCTGCCATATGCCAAGTACCTTGCTGGTGTTGGGAAAAATGCTCAGCAACAGGAAGCTGGTCCCTCCTCTTGAGAATTTCACTGTCATCAAGGAGGGTGAGAATTTGAAAGATGGTGTTATTTGGATACAAAGGAAAATGTGACCCCAGGAAGCTGAATTGAGGACATGACTTACACTGATTATAAAGTGAGGGACAGCACAACAAACGTTTGTTGATTGCCTCCCACGTCAGGTGCTGTGCTGGGTACCAGCGTCCAGAAGCAGCATCCTCCCTACTCCCCTTCCTTTAGCTTCTCCTTCACTGTTCCGTGGAATCTTTAGACACAACAAATCTATAAGACATTGATATCCCTATGACCTTCCCCAAACAATTCCTTTTTGTGTGCTTCATTTGGAAATAGCCCTGTAATAGTATCAAATACCAAACACTTGATCACTCAGCATTCCAGCCTGAAAAACCCAAATCAATGTCCCTCTCGTTCATTTCGATTTAACCCCCATGGCACAAAGACACATGGCACAGTGTCCAAAGCAAAGTAGACGTTCATTCACATTTACAACTACTCTGCACCAGGCACTGACCAAATGTTAGTTCCCTTTTCCTTCCTAAATAAGTATCACAGGTTTGCTTGTTGGTCACAGCAATGAGTTTAGTATAAAACAAATAAAATTCTGATGAGTGATCTCACTATAATTTAGCCAAAGAAAGAATCACTGTAGTTTAGAATTTCAGAAAAGTTATACCTTCTCAAGATCTTAAGAGAACCCATCTCCAGCTTTTCTTTAATGTTGAATTTCCCTCCAGGCATAGTTCCTGTTATGTAAACCTCTTGTCTTCTCTCCCTTCTTGCCTTCTCCTCTGATCCCCCGTCCAAGATAGAGAGTCACTCACTATTAAGTTTGGTCAACTACAGGCAACTTGTAATACTTTTGTCTAAATAAAAGTTAGATGGGCAGTTTACATCTATCTTATAAGAGCTTCTAGAAATCAATGTCTAAGCCATCACTTGTGAACATACCTGATCTGACGTGGCTCACTTTTCTTTTACAATTATGGACACCACGACATTTTGGAGTGTGATGGAAGACCAGGGTTTCGGGGTCAGGTGTAGTTTTGAGTCCCTATTCTTCCATTTGCTGCCTGAGTGAACATAGGCAAGTTCCTTAATTTTTTTCAGCTGAAAATCATAGCTATATTTTTGGACTATAGTGAGAACTAGAAACAATCTATGAAAACTGTCTGGCAAATAATAGGCACTGAATTCGTGGAAGCTACTCCTATTATTCTAGTCATGTCCAGTAATCTACATAATCTCTTGGATCTATTTATGGTGGCTTCTGACATTTCTACTTTTGCTTTTTTTTACATTGGCTATGAATGTACTTGTAAAAAATAAACCTGGTGTCTTCCAAATGCAAGGGGGGAAAACCCAATGAAGATTACATTACATAAAATTGAGTGTCCTGGAATTCAAGCTGTGAGATACTAAACAGATTACCTACCATGGACTGGTGGTGAGGTCATAGCTGAAAATAATTTGGCAGAGTTAAACCAGACTAGCACACACTTCTGAATTGGCACATAGCACAAAATGTAGCTGTCCTATGCCCAAATAAAGAGGTTGACTCATGCCGTCTGGGTGAAACATCTGAGGAACAAAGTGATATCATCCGAGGAGGGAGGCTGACTTCATTCTGCAAATGTTTCTCGTCTGTCTGGTTTTGGGCTTGGGACTTCTGGGGCTCCTATGTCTCATGATTTCCATCGGTTGCTCTTAAACTCACCCCTCCTTGAGGGAGGCAACATCAGCTCCTGCCTAACTTTAAATTTCCTGTATGATATAAATATTTTTTCCATGTCTGGCACAGTATCTGGTTTCCACTCTGCTCATTCTGTTGAAACTGGTCTCAGAAGGGTTGCTAAAAATAGTCTAGTTGCCCCATCCAATGGATTCTTTTAAGTTTCCTTCCCACTGGAACTGTGCGCTGTGGTTGACACGTAGGTCAACTCTTCTTCCTCGCCCCTTTCTTTGCTTCCTTATATGTCTCACGATTCTCTTGATTCTGAAGATCACTTCTTCCAAGGCTTCTTCACTTGTTTCTCTTCTACAGCTCACCCTTAGATGTTCTCCAGAGCTATCATTCCAGCCTCCTCTCTGACCACAGGCCCCCTTGGCAAGCTCATCTCCCCTCTTCCCTGATCTCAATCACTGCTTCTGCAACAACCTTCTCCAGACCAAACCTGGACAGGTCACTGCCGCAACTGAGAACCTTCCATTTTTGCTGTTGCTTTCAGGATAGAGTCCACACACTCTAGGAAGACTGTTGCCTCCTTTATTACCTGGATTAGCAAATCTTCTGACCTTCATCTCCCACCGTGGAGCTTCTCTGCCTCGGGTCATGTTGCTTCTCTGTTTCTCTACCCGCTGCCTCCAAAAATCTTATAGATCCTCTAAGATCCCATTCAAGTGCCACTTCTACAAAGTCTTCCTTAGCAGCTTCCTCCCTGCCACCCCAGTGGAATTAGTGGCTTCCTTACCACGTAACATTTTTGCATACTACTAGTGGAGCTCTTACCACATTTTGTTACTGTCTGTTCTACACTTATTTGTCTGTTCCTGTAGATGGTGATTTCTTGAGAGCAGAGATATTACCTTCTTTGTTTTATTATTATTCACTCCACCCAGCACAGTGCCTTGAAGATAATTACATTCTCAAGAAATACTTCTCCGTTTGAACTGAATCTATTTTTCAAAAATCAGTCTTAGGTCAGTTGCTTTGCTACTTGCAACAGAAGAGAGAGAGACACAAACTCTGCCACGCACTCAATGTATGTTAGGCCATATTGGACTTTCTTGGCAAAACTCTTTTCCACACTCTCTATATATAATTTAACTGTGGCCAAAAGAAAGGTGTGTTCCATGCTTTTTTATGCACAACCAACTCCCAGGTCAGCTAAATTCCAATGCAGAATCATCAGAAAGAACAAACATGTCTAATCTACTCTGTGTGAATAAAGGGCATCCTCCATTAAGTTGAGTAAGCCCTTCTAGAACACCAGGGTATCATTTGGTAAACTTCTTCTCCTAGGAGATTAAATAGGGCCTGGATATATGTTATAATAAATGCACATAAGCTCTAATTTTGTTCAGCAAAATAAATGGTTGCTTAAGATTAAGACTGGATCAACTCAAATGTATCATGTAGCCAATCCAGACAGAAATAAAGCTCATGATAATGGTTGTGAAGAGCACAGTTTTTCTGCTTTCATCTGCTCCATTCAGTCAAGATCTACTTCAACAATGATCTCTGTATAGGAATATCTAGTTAAGTTCTTTAGCTCAGGATTTCATAAAGGCAACAGAAAAAATCTGTGAATGACTGAATTTCTACTGCTTAATAAGGGTGCATACAATGTATATGTGTCTATAAAATAATGGATAACATGTATTAAGCAATAGCATGTATATGTAAAGCCCTGGCTGTGTATCTTATATGGATTATCTCATTTCCTCACAGTAACCATATGAGGGGAACTGTTATTATCTCCATTTTAAAGATGAGGAAACTGAAGGCCAAAAGGTCAAGTAACTTCCAAGTGTTACAGAGCTACTGCACAGTCAGCTGGGAGTCAAAGACTGAACCTGACTCCAGCAAATTTAGGGGATAGAAAGAGACTTTTGATGTCAGTTACTAGCACCTGTTTATGAAGGGAAGGATGATGACCCATAAGCCATGTGAACAAGGAAACATTGTCGATCAGGTCTCAATCTTTATGCACTTTCTTCCAGCCCAGGCTTTATCAGTTACAGGTTCAGAAGACTTTATTTCTTTTTGAAGTGGAAAAGGAGATAGGAAAGGGAGAGATGCCGAGGAAGTGAAAGTATATGAATGCACATTTTCCTGCTCAAACCTAGCTTATAACTGTGTGTGGATAAGTGGAGGCTGTGCTCAAAATCCCTTAGGACCTTGACAGTGGGTCTGATTTCACCTTAGCAGAAACAATTCCACCTTTGCCTGGCTCTCTCCTCCACTGCCCCAGGGGAGCTCTGCAGCTTGGAGCCCAGGGGACTGTAGTACAAGATGGTCAAGCACTGCCATGCAATCACTTCATTTATATGGTCATTTCTTTTGTAAAGTGACATTTCTCTTTCACTTTTTCCTGTGTCTACTAGAAAAATACTCCCATATCCCTTTTGAAGTGGAAGAGTCAAAATATTGAATTGTATCTCTAAGAATAAATGTTACCAGTTCTCAAACAAATCACTTCAAGGCTATCATTTAAAATAGAATTGCAATTATTATTAAATGCAATAATTGATGCATGGTATTAGCTAAAAACTGCATTTAAAAAAATCTTAGATGGATTATTAATGAGCAATAATAATAATGGTACAGCAAAATACAAAGCATTTGACAGCACACTGTATTGCTGAGGGTGTGGGAAAACAGACATTCTTGTGTATTACTGGTAGGCGTAGCAATGGATGATGATTTTCATAGACAGCAATTTTGAAATAACTACTGAAATTACAAATGCATTTACAGATGATTCATAGGTGATTCACTGTAGCTTTGTTTTGTAACAGTGAAATACTACAGCCTAACTATCCATCAACAAGGTATATACAATGTAAACCTAAAAAGACTGAAGAAGCTCTGTTAGTGACATGGAATGATAGTTGGGGTGTGTGTGTGTGTTTATACCATGGTGTGCTGGTAAATGTTCAACTACCAGCTCCCCAAGTGTAGTTCCATGAATGATGGTTGACAAGTAAAGTGAAAGGGAAACAATGAAGTTGTATTCTGGGGCTTCACTGGTTCCTCAGTGCTGTGAGTGACTTCTTTGCCGGACTGGATAATAATTTCAAATATTGGAAGAATATTTCTTTAATTTTTTATTATATTCACAATGACAAACATTTAGGTTTAATTTGTATTATTAACATATTTACCATCATTTTCTTAAGTCTAGACAATCACTGAAACAAAAAATTAAGTACTGATTGTATCATATTCTGATTTCTGTGGTGGAAATACTCCCACTGTGGCCAATTTCAAGCTACAAATGTGACATCACTGAATACAGAGTTGCAAAGAGATGCACGCACCTGCATGAACGTCATTATACAGCATTTACACCTTTCAGATACAGTAGATGCAAATAATCTCACAACACACATATAATAGAGAAATGTAGTAAAATAATTAGGAAGTGATGAAATTTTAGTGTTTATTATCTGTTATAATTTATTTAATTGTAAGTTTCTTTTATTTATTTTAAAACAGTGGCTGTGTTTGATAGCCAGCACACAAAACTCCTGAAAATTTAACAATCGGCTCTGATGAGTTGGTATGAGCTGGCACCAGCATACCGCGAGGTATACAATTAGATAGTTTCCACAGGGAAACAGAAAACACACTTAGATGAAAATCTGAAGAAAATTTGGGACTTCCCTGGTGGTCCAGTAGTAAAGAATCCGTCTTCCAATGCAGGGGACACGGGTTTGATCCCTGGTCGGGGAACTAAGATCCCACATGCCGCAGAGCAACTAAGCCCACGCACCACAACTATTGAGCTCACATGCCTCAACGAGACATCCCGTGTGCCACAAGCTACAGACCCCATGCACTCTGGAGCGTGCAAGTCACAGATGCTTGAGCACTGGAACGAAAGATCCTGCATGCTTCAACGACCTGACACAGCCACCCCCGCAAAAAATAATAGAGAAAAAAATCTGAAGAAAATTTATTGAAGGGTGTGATCAAGGTTAAGGAAACACAAAGAGAGGCTGACAAATCTGTGAATATCCAAAAAAAGAATTTTACACTTTAAGTGAGTGAATTGTATCGTATGTGAATTACACCTCAACAAAGCTGTTTTTAAAAAAGAGAAAGATGCTGAGGCCCCCAGGGACCATCAGTGGCAGGAAGCCACCATCATCCCTAAGTCTCATGGGGCAAGAAGACGGAAGGGTGTTATCAGAGCCTGTGTGAGATAAAGACCCAGAGGAGGCACTCCCAGCAAGAGCTGCAATGGTAGAGGGATTCAGCCACTGCCCCAACAGTAGCTCAGAAGAAGAAAAGGTCAGTGGTGGTGGTCATGGGGAATAACCCAACCTTTTTCCTCTCCTGCCCTTCAATCTACTGATGCCTCACATTGACCAAAATCAGCTCTAAGTCAGAGGATAAGGCAACCTGGGTGCTATTTGCCTACAGGTCAACTCCCTGACCACAGAGCAGATCCATAAAAGGTAGATAATGAATCTGAGGGCAAACAGAGAATATACACACACACAAGTATTTGCTAATAAGGTATATATAGAGAATATTTCTGGAAGAAACACAAGAAAATTGTTAACACTGGTTGGCTCCCAGGGAAAGAGAAAGATCGAAGGATATAGACTTTTTCACTCTATAACATTTTATAGCTTTTGAATTTTGAACCCTGTGAATGTATCACCTATTTCTAAAAATAAATAACATTTACATTTAAAAAATGAAAATAAATTTAAAAACAAGGAAGTCTGTGGTAGTCATTAAGTTGTTCATGAATAGCCTGATACTTACTTTTCTCCTGCGTGCAGAGTAGAACCGTAATTCTCTATGCCTGTTGAAGTTAGGTGTGACTACATGTCTTACTTGAAGAAGAAAATATGAGCAGAACTAATGTGCATCACATCAGGCAGGAGCTTTAAGAGCCAGTGCATGTATTGCCACTTTCTCTTTTTCCCGTCTTATAGATCATGGAAGCATCATGGCACCCCTGTGAGCCAGAGTCCATGACATACAAGGAGTAGACACCCTCCCTCCTACCCCACTACACTAACGTTGGACTTGTAGCATGAGTGAGAAATAATCAGTGTTGTTTTAAATTACTGAGATTATGGGATTGCTTGTTACCACAGCATAAACTGCCCTATCCTTGCTGATAAAAAATGGAACCAGATGACTCCTGGCATTATTTCCAAGTAAAAAATATTTTAAAGAATATTTAAATTTAGCCTCTTGTATTAAAAACAATACACATATTTACACCCATGGAAATACCACTGATTTTTTTTTGGGGGGGGGGCCATGCGGCTCGTGGGATCTTAGTTCCCCAAACAGGGATTGAACCCAGGCCCTCAGTAGTGAGAGCGTGGAGCCCTAACAACTGTTCCACCAGGGAATTCCCAAAATATCGTTGATGTTAATGACAGTATGAATGTTGATTTGTGAATATTAATTCTAAGCTTAAATTTGGCAATTTATAACAAAACCTCAAAAATGCATACCTTTTGAAAAAACAATTCTACTCCTAGGAATTAATACTAATGAAATAATCAATAATAATGGCTAAATGTTACTGAACAATTATTATGCACCAGGCACTCTTCTAAGTGCTTTGCACTAATTAATTTAGAATGCTTATAGCAATCCTATTATGTAAGACATTATTATTATTACCTACTATTGTTATTACACTTTTACACAAGGAGACTGAGGCTTAGAGAAGTTGAGCAACTTGTAAAAAATTATATAATGGAGGACCTTCAAGATGGTGGAGGAGTAAGACGTAGACATCAGCTTCCTCCCCACAAATACATGAAAAATATACCTAGGGCTTCCCTGGTGGCGCGGTGATTGGGAGTCCGCCTGCCGATGCAGGGGACACAGGTTCGTGCCCCGGTCCGGGAGGATCTCACATGCCACGGAGCAGCTGGGCCCGTGAGCCATGGCCGCTGAGCCTGCACGTCCGGAGCCTGTGCTCCGCAATGGGAGAGGCCACAACAGTGAGAGGCCCGCGTACCACACACACACACACACACACACACACAAAATCTACATGTGGAACAACTCCTACAGAACACCTACTGAACGCTGGCAGAAGACCTCAGACCTCCCAAAAGGCAAGAAACTCCCCACGTACTTGGGTAGGGCAAAAGAAAAAAGAATAAACAGAGACGAAAGAGTAGGGACGGGACCTGCACCAGTGGGAAGGAGCCGTGAAGGAGGAGAGGTCTCCACACACTGGAAGCCCCTTTGCAGGCGGAGACTGCGGGTGGCGGAGGGGGAAGCTTCGGAGCCACGGAGGAGAGCGCAGCAACGGGTGCTGAGGGCAAAACGGAGAGGTTCCCGCACAGAGGATCGGTGCTGACCGGCACTCACCAGCCCGAGAGGCTTGTCTGCTCACCCGCCGGGGCGGGCGGGGGCTGGGATCCGAGGCTCGGGCTTCGGAGGTCGGATCCCAGGGAGAGGACTGGGGTTCGCGGCGTGAACACAGCCTGAAGGGACTAGTGCGCCACAGCTAGATGGGAGGGAGTCCGGGAAAAAGTCTGGAGCTGCCGAAGAGGCAAGAGACCATTGCTTTGGGGTGTGCAAGGACAGGGGATTCAGAGCACCACCTAAACGAGCTCCAGAGACGGGCATGAGCCGCGGCTATCAGCGCGGACCCCAGAGACGGGCATGAGACACTAAGGCTGCTGCTGCCGCCACCAAGAAGCCTATGTGCGAGCAGAGGTCACTATCCACACCTCCCCTCCCGGGAGCCTGTGCAGGCCGCCACTGCCAGGGTCCCGGGATCCAGGGACAACTTCCCCGGGAGAACGCACGGCACACCTCAGGCTAGTGCAACGTCACGCTGGCCTCTGCCGCCGCAGGCTCGCCCTGCACTCCGTGCCCCTCCGTCCCCCCGGCCTGAGTGAGCCAGAGCCCCTTAATCAGCTGCTACTATAACCCTGTCCTGTCTGGGCAGGGAACAGACACCCTCAGGTGACCTACGGACAGAGGCAGGGCCAAATCCAAAGCTGAACCCCAGGAGCTGTGCAAATAAAGAAGAGAAAGGGAAATCTCTCCCAGCAGCCTCAGGAGCAGTGGATTAAATCTACACAGTTAACTTGATGTACCTGCATCTCTGGAATACCTGAATAGACAAGGAATTATCTCAAAATCAAGGTGGTAGACTTTGGAAACAACTGTATACTTGGGGTTTGCTATATGCGACAGACTAGCTTCTGCTTTTTATGTTTATCGTAGTATAGTTTTTAGCGCTTGTTATCATTGGTGGATTTGTTTGGTTGCTCTCTTTTTTAAAATATTTTTTATTTTAATAATATTTTTCTATTTTTTTATTTTAATAACTTTATTTTACTTTATTTATTGTTTTTTCTTTCTTTTTCTTCCTCCCTTTTCTTCTGAGCTGGGTGGCTAACAGGGTCTTGGTGCTCCAGCCAGGTGTCAGGCCAGAGCCTCTGAGGTGGGAGAGCCCAGTTCAGAACACTGGACCCCATGTAATATCAATTGGCGAGAGCTCTCCCAGAGATCTCCACCTCAACACTAAGACCCAGCTCCACTCACGACCAGCTAGCTCCAGTGATAGACACCCCATGCCCAAAACTAGCAAGACAGGAACACAAACCCACCCACTAGTTACCAAAAGACATACACTGGCAGAATGGATACAAAAACAAGACCTGTATATATGCTGTCTACAAGAGACCCACTTCAGACCTAGGGACACATACAGACTGAAAGTGAGGGGATGGAAAAAGATATTGCATGCAAATGGAAATCAAAAGAAAGCTGGAATAGCAGTTCTCATATGAGACAAAACAGACTTTAAAATAAAGACTATTACAAGAGACAAAGAAGGACACCACATAATGATCAAGGGATCAATCCAAGAAGAAAATATAACAACTGCAAATATTTATGCGCCCAACATAGGAGCACCTCAATACATAAGGCAAGTTCTAACAGCCATAAAAGGGGAAATCGACAGTAACACAATCATAGTAGGGGACTTTAACACCCGACTTTCACCAATGGACAGATCATCCAAAATGAAAATAAATAAGGAAACACAAGCTTTAAATGACACATTAAACAAGATGGACTTAATATTTATAGGACGCTCCATCCAAAAACAACAGAATACACTTTCTTCTCAAGTGCTCATGGAATATTCTCCAGGATAGATCATATCTTGGGTCACAAATTAAGCCTTGATAAATTTAAGAAAATTGAAATCATACCAAATATCTTTTCCAACCATGATGTTATGAGACTGGATATAAATTACAGGAAAAAAACTGTAAAAAATACAAACACATGGAGGCTAAACAATATGCAACTAAATAACCAAGAGATCACTGAAGAAATCAAAGAGGAAATAAAAAAAATACCTAAAAACAAATGATAATGAAAACACGATGACCCAAAACCTATGGGATGCAGCAAAAGCAGTTCTAAGACAGAAGTTTATAGCAATATAATCCTACCTCAAGAAACAAGAAAACTCTCAAATAAACAACCTAACCTTACACCTAAAGCAAATAGAGAAAGAAGAACAAAAAACGGCCCAAGTTAGCAGAAGGAAAGAAATAACAAAGATCAGATCAGAAATGAATGAAAAAGAAATGAAGGAAACAATAGCAAATATCAATAAAACTAAAAGCTGGTTCTTTGAGAAGATAAATAAAATTGATAAGCCATTAGCCAGACTCATGAAAAAAAGGGAGAAGACTCAAATTGGTAGAATTAGAAATGAAAAAGGAGAAGTAACAACTGACACTGCAGAAATACGAAGGATCATGAGAGTTTACTACCAGCAACTATATGCCAAGAAAATGGACAACCTGGAAGAAATGGACAAATTCTTAGAAAAGCACAACCTTTTGAGACTGAACCAGGAGGAAACAGAAAATATGAACAGATCAATCACAAGCACTGAAATTGAACTGTGATTAAAAATCTTACAACACACAAAAGGCCAGGACCAGATGGCTTCACAGGAGAATTCTATCAATTCTATCTAATATTTAGAGAAGAAAAAACACCTATCCTTCTCAAACTCTTCCAAAATATAGAAGAGGGAGGAACACTCCCAAACTCATTCTACAAGGCCACCATCACCCTGATACCAAACCCAGACAAAGACATCACAAAAAAAGAAAACTATAAGCCAATATCTCTGATGAACATAGATTTTAAAATCCTCAACAAAATACTAGCAAACAAAATCCAACAGCACATTAAAAGGATCAAACATCATGATCAAGTGGGGTTTATCCCAGGAATGCAAGGATTCTTCCATATATATGCAAATCAATAAATGTGATACACCATATTAACAAATTGAAGGAGAAAAACATATGATCATCTCAATAGATGCAGAAAAAGCTTTTGACAAAATTCAACACCCATTTATGATAAAAATCCTCAAGAAAGTAGGCATAGAGGGAACTTACCTCAACATAATAAAGGCCATGTATGACAAACCCATATCCAACATCGTCCTCAATGGTGAAAAACTGAAACCATTTCCACTAAGATCAGGAACAAGACAAGGTTGCCCACTCTCACCACTATTATTCAACATAGTTTAAGAAATTTAGTGACATCAATCAGAGAAGAAAAAGAAATAAAAGGAATCCAAATCAGAAAAGAAGAAGTAAAACTGTCATTGTTTGCAGATGACATGATACTATACGTAGAGAGTCCTAAAGATGCTACCAGAAAACTACTAGAGCTAATCAATGAATTTGGTAAAGTAGCAGGATATAAAATTAATGCACAGAAATCTCTGGTATTCCTATACACTAATGATGCAAAATCTGGAAGAGAAATTAGGGAAACACTCCCGTTTACCATTGCAACAAAAAGAATAAAATACCTAGGAATAAACCTACTTAAGGAGACAAAAAACCTGTATGCAGAAAACTAAAGGACACTGATGAAAGAAATTAAAGATGCTACAAACAGATGGAGAGATATACCATGTTCTTGGATTGGAAGAATCAACATTGTGAAAATGACTCTACTACCCAAAGCAATCTACAGATTCAGTGCAATCCCTATCAAACTACCAATGTCATTTTTCACAGAACTAGAACAAAAATTTTCAGAATTTGTATGGAAACACAAAATACCCTGAATAGCCAAAGCAATCTTGAGAAAGAAAAACAGAGCTGGAGGAATCAGCCTCCCTGACTTCAGACTATAATACAAAGCTATAGTAATCAAGACAGTATGGTACTGGCACAAAAGCAGAAATATAGATCAATGGAACAGGATAAACCCATGCATATATCCTTATCCCTTATCCCATGCACCTTATCTTACTATTTTTTTTTTTTTGCAGTACGCAGGCCTCTCACTGTTGTGGCCTCTCCCATTGCAGAGCACAGGCTCCAGACGCACAGGCTCAGTGGCCATGGCTCATGGGCCTAGGCACTCCGCGGCATGTGGGATCTTCCTGGAACGGGGCACGAATCTGTGTCCCCTGCATTGGTAGGCTGACTCTCAACCACTGCTCCACCAGGGAAGCCCCCACCTTACCTTTGATAAAGGAGGCAAGAGTATACAGTGGAGAAAAGACAGTCTCTTCAATAAGTGGTGCTGGGGCCACTGGACAGTTACACGTAAGAAAATGAAATTAGAACACTCCCTAACATCGTATACAGAAATAAACTCAAAATGGATTAAAGACCTAAGTGTGAGGCCAGACACTATAAAACCCTTAGAGGAAAACATAGGCAGAACACTCTATGACATAAATCACAGCAAGATCTTTTTAGACCCACCTCCTACAGAAATGGAAATAAAAACAAAAATAAACAAATGGGACCTAATGAACCCCACAAGCTTTTGCACAGCAAAGGAAACCATAAAGAAGATGAAAAGACAACCCTCAGAATGGGAGAAAATTTCTGCAAATGAATCAACTGACAAAGGATTAATCTCAAAAATGTACAAGCAGCTCATGCAGCTCAATACCAAAAAAATGAACAACCAAATCCAAAACTGGGCAGAAGACCTAAAGAGACATTTCTCCAAAGAAGACATACAGATGCCCAACAAACACATGAAAGGATGCTTATCATCACTAATCATTAGAGAAATGCAAATTAAAACTACCATGAGGTATCTCCTCACACCAGTCAGAATGGCCATCATCAAAAAATCTACAAACAATAAATGCTAGAGAGGATGTGGAGAAAAGGGAACCTTTTTGCACTATTTGTGGGAAGGTAAATTGATACAGCCACTATGGAGAACAGTATGGATGTTCCTTAAAAAACTAAAAATAGAACTACCATATGACCAGCAATCCCACTACTGGGCATATACCCTGAGAAAACCATAATTCAAAAAGAAACATGTACCACAATGTTAATTGCAGCACTACTTACAATAGCCAGGTCATGGAAGCAACCTAAATGCCCATCAACAGACAAATGGATAAAGAAGGTGTGGTACATATTTACAATGGAATATTACTCAGCCATAAAAATCAATGAAATTCGGTCATTTGTTGAGACGTGGATGGATGTAGAGACTGTCATAAAGAGTGAAGTAAGTCAGAAAGAGAAAAACAAGTACCATATGCCAACACATATATATGGAATCTAAAAACAAAAAAAAAAAGGTTCTGAAGAACCTAGGGGTAGGAGAGGAATAAAGACTCAGACGTAGAGAATGGACTTGAGGACACAGGGATGGGGAAGGGTTAGATGGGACGAAGTGAGAGAGTGGCATTGACATATATACACTACTAAATGTAAAACAGATAGCTAGTGGGAAGCAGCAACATAGCACAGGGAGATCATCTCTGGGCTTTGTGACCACCTAGAGGGGTGGGATAGGGAGGGTGGGAGGGAGATGCAAGAGGGAAGGGATATGGGGATATATGTATACGTATAGCTAATTCACTTTTTTATACAGCAGAAACTAACACAACATTGTAAAGCAATGTTATTATACTTTATTATACTCCAATAAAGATGTTAAAAAAAAAAACAAAAAACCTTCCCTGAAAGCCATCAGGGAGTTTGGGCCTTTAGAACATGAGCTTCCCATTCTCCTTGCTTGGCCCTGCAATAAACACTGTACTTTCCTTCACCAAAATCTGTTGCAGTAGATTGGCTTTGCTGCTCATCAGATGAGGAGACCCAAGTTTGGTTTGGTCACAGTCTGAGGATCTAACGTATAACATAGTGACTATAGTTGATAACACTGTACTATATAATTGAGCTTGCTTGGCCCTGCAATAAACACTGTACTTTCCTTCACCAAAATCTGTTGCAGTAGATTGGCTTTGCTGCTCATCAGATGAGGAGACCCAAGTTTGGTTTGGTCACAGTCTGAGGATCTAACGTATAACATAGTGACTATAGTTGATAACACTGTACTATATAATTGAGATTTGCTGAGAGAGTAGAACTTAAATGTTCTCACCAAAAAAAAAAAAGGTAAATTTAAAAAATCCTGCACATCCTGCAATATGGATGAATTTTACATTGAAGAAAAGAAGTCAGCACAACAGAATTCATATTGGGTTATTCTATTTATATGAAGTTCACAAACAGGCAGGACAATAGTACAACGTGTGAAAATTCATGCATGGGTGGCAAACTCTACAGAAAAGCATGAATGTAGTGACAATAAAAGTCATGATAGTTTTTAACTTTGCAACAGAGAGGAGTAGTAAGGAAGAGGGAGCACAGGGGGAGATTACAGAGTTTAGCAATTTTGTATTTCTTGATTTAAGTGGTGGTACTTAAGGTTGGTTTGAGATTAAATCCACCTCTACTTCAAGGTTTGTTCATTTTTATTTATCTATGTTACATTTTACAAGAAAAATTTAATTTTTTAAATTGAAGCATATTTGACTTACAATATAATACTAGTTTCAGGTGTATTACATAATGATTCAATATTTTTCTAGATTACACATCACACAAAATTATTATATTATTGACTATAGTCCCTGTGTTGTACATTATGTTTCTGTGATTTATTTTCTAGTACAAGTAGTTTGCACAAAAAAAGTTTAAAGAAAGCTATATGTCTAGGAAAATAAATGAAAGTTTCTCCTAACCTAAAGAAGTGAAAGTTCCTCTTTACATAACAGCCTTCTCAGGTCCAACTCCTGGGAACATGTGTTGGGTACCTCTTTCATTATGCATATACCGTATGCATATCTCTGTGTATATCACACTTTTTTAATTTTTAAAATAAATTTTACTATTCATATTTTTAAAAAATTATATAACTAATAGAGTACCCGGATTTAAATCAATCAGCTTGAGTCCTGAGCTTGTACAAAATTTCAACCACTATGATATACTGCTACTTTTTTTTCTGTTTCTTCTTTGACCTATAGACCTCTTAATTTCCAAAGGTATGGTCTCTTTCTAGTGATCTTGCTTTTCCAAACTTTACTGAGGAATAATTGACAAAAATAGTCATGTATATTTAAAGTGTATGACGTGATGATTTTATATATATAAATATTTTATTTTATAAATATAATGAAATAATTACCAAGATCAAGATAATTAACACATACATCACCTCACATAGTTAACTCTGTGTGTGTGGTGAGGATGCTTAAGATCTATTCTCAGCAACTTTAGGTATACCTTATTATTAGCTGTAGTTGCCATGCTGTACATTAGATACTCAGAACTTGTTCTTCTATGACTGAAAGTTTGTGCCCTTTGACCTATATCTCCCCATTTCCCCCCTCCCCTCAACCCCTGGCAACCACCATTCTATTTTCTCTTTCTATGAAATTGGCTTTTTGTTTTTTTAAGATTTCACATATAAGTGATACCATACCTATTGCTGCTTCTTAAATAGCTTCAAGGATGTAAATCATAGCACTGCTTTAGAATCACAGAGCTGGGAAACAAATTTGAAGTCCAAATGTGAGACAATGTTGAATTAGTTGCAGTCACACTGTGTGATAGAATACCATGCATGAGCAGGCACACAAAAAATGATTGCCATACATAGAATGAGAATAAGTTAAAAAAATCTTGTCCCATTTTTCAAAAAAGTATATGCATAAACAACAATCTAGAAAGCTTACGCTTGGGTAGTAGGTCTTGCATGAGTTTTTCTTCTAAGTGTCTACATGTATGTTTTGACTTTCTATAATAACATGAATTAATCATTTTCTTTTTAAAGAACTTTACTGATATACAATTGGTATGCAATAAACTGCACATATTTAAAATGTACAATTTGACAAGTCTTGGCATATGTGTACAACTGGAAAGCATCACCATCATCAAGATAATGAACATATTCATCACAGTTTAACCATTCATTTTTTGATAGACATTAAGGTTGTTTCAAATTTGAGGCTATTCAAAATAAACCTTCCATTAACATTCATGTACAAGTCTTTTCATGAACATATGCTTTCTTTTCTTTTGGATAAATACCTAGGAATGGAATGACTGGGTCATATGGCAGCTGTTTCTTCAACTTTTTGAGAAACTGCCAAACTATTTTCAAAGTTGTTATATCATTGTACATTCCCAGCAGCCCATATGAGTTTCATTTCCTCCAAAACTTCCCCCAACACATAACATGGTCAGTCTTTTAAATTTTAGCCATTCTAACGGGTATAATGTGGTATCACACTGCGGGTTTTTTAAATTTTTTAATTTAATTTAATTTATTTATTTATACAGCAGTTTCTTACTAGTTATCCATTTTATACATATTACTGTATATATGTCAACACCAATCTCCAAATTCATACCACCACCACCACCCTGCCCCACTTTCCTGCCTTTGTGTCCATACTTCTGTTCTCTACATCTGTGTCTCAATTTCTGCTCTGGAAACTGGTTAATCTGTACCATTTTTCTAGGTTCCACATATATGAGTTAATATATGATATTTGTTTTTCCCTTTCTGACTTACTTCACTCTGTATGACAGTCTCCAGATTCATCCACATCTCTACAAATGACACAATTTCATTTTTTTATGGCTGAGTAATATTCCATTGTATACATGTACCACATCTTCTTTATCCATTTGTCTGTCGATGGGCATTTAGGTTGATTCCATGAAATGGCTATTGAAAATAGTGTTGCAATGAACATTGGGGTGCATATGTCTTTTTGAATTATGGTTTTCTCTGGGTATATGCCCAGTAGTGGGATTGCTGGGTCATATGGTAAATCTATTTTTAGTTTTCTAAGGAACCCCCATACTGTCCTCCATAGTAGCTGTATCAATTTACATTCCCACCAACAGTGCAAGAGGGTTCCCTTTACTCCACACCCTCTCCAGCATTTGTTGTTTGTAGATTTTCTGATGATGCTCATTTTAACTGCTGTGAGGTGATACCTCATTGTAGTTTTGATTTGCATTCCTCTAATAATTAGTATGCTGAGCAGTTTTTCATGTGCTTCTTGGCCATCTGTATGTCTTCTTTGGAGAAATGTCTATTTAGGTCTCCTGCCCATTTTTGGATTGGGTTGTGTGTTTTTTAATATTAAGCTGCATGAGCTGTTTATATATTTTGGAGATTGATCCTTTGTCTGTTGATTCGTTTGCAAAAATTTTATCCCATTCTGAGGGTTTTCTTTTCATCTTGTCTGTAGCTTCCTTTGCTATGCAAAAGCTCTTAAGTTTCATTAGGTCCCGTTTGTTTATTTTTGGTTTTATTTCCATTACTCTAGGAGGTGGATCAAAAAAGATCTTGCTGTGATTTATGTCAAAGATTTTTCTTCCTATGTTTTCCTCTAAGAGTTTTATAGTGTCCGGTCTTACATTTAGGTCTCTAATTCATTTTGAGTTAATTGTTGTGTATGGTGTTAGGGAGTGTTCCAATTTCATTCTTCTACATGTAGCTGTCCAGTTTTCCCAACACCACTTGTTGAAGAGACTGTCTTTTCTCCATTGTATATCCTTGCCTCCTTTGTCATAGATTCGTTGACCATAGGTATGTGGGTTCTATATTTTCTATTTCTTCCTGGCTCAATCCTGGAAGGTTATACCTTTCTAAGAATTTGTCCATTTCTTCCAGGTTGTCCATTTTATTGGCATCAAGTTGCTTGTAGTAGTCTCTTAGGATGCTTTGTATTTCTGTGGTGTCTGTTGTAACCTCTGCTTTTTCATTTCTAATTTTATTGATTTGAGTCCTCTCCCTCTTTTTCTTGATGATTCTGGTTAATGGTTTATGAATTTGTTTTGTCTTCTCAAAGAACCAGGTTTTAGTTTTATTGATCTTTGCTCTTGTTTTCTTTGTTTCTATTTCATTTATTTCTGCTCTGATCTTTATGATTTCTTTCCTTCTGCTCACTTTGGGTTTTATTTGTTCTTCTTTCTCTAATTCTTTTAGGTGTAAGGTTAGATTGTTTATTTGAGATTTTTCTTCTTTCTTGAGGTAGGCTTGTATTGCTATAAACATCCCTCTTAGTACTGCTTTTGCCACATCCCATTGGTTTTAGATCGTCGTGTTTTGATTGTCATTTGTCTCTAGGTAGTTTTTGATTTCCTCTTTGATTTCTTCAGTGATCTCTTGGTTATTTAGTAACATGTTGTTTAGCCTCCATGTGTTTGTGTTGTTTACGTATTTTTCCCTGTAATTGATTTCTAATCTTATAGCATTGTGGTCAGAAATGATGCTTGTATGATTTCAGTTTTCTTATATTTACTGAGGCTTGATTTGTGACCCAAGATGTGATCTATCCTGGAGAATGTTCCGTGTGCACTTGAGAAGAACGTGTAATCTGCTGTTTTTGGATGGAATGTCCTGTAAATATCAATTAAATCTATCTGGTCTATTGTGTCATTTAAAGCTTCTGTTTCCATATTAATTTTCTGTTTGGATGATCTGTCCATTGGTGTAAGTGAGGTGTTAAAGTCCCCCACTATTATTGTGCTACTGTTGATTTCCTCTTTTATAGCTGTTATCAGTTGCCTTATGTGTTGAGGTGTTCCTATGTTGGGTGCATATATATTTATAATTGTCATATCTTCTTCTTGGATTGATCCCCTGATCATTATGTAGTGTCCTTCTTTGTCTCTTGTAATAGTCTTTATTTCAAAATCTATTTTTTATGATGTGAAAATTGCTACTCCAACTTTATTTTGATTTCCATTTGCATGCAGTATCTTTTTCCATGCCCTCACTTTCAGTCTGAATGTGTCCCTAGGTCTGAAGTGGGTCTCTTGTAGACAGCATATATACAGGTCTTGTTTTTGTATCCATTCTGTGAGCCTGTATCATTTGGTTGGAGCATTTAATCCATTCACATTTAAGGTAATTATCGATATGTATGTTCCTATGACCATTTTCTTTATTGCTTTGGGTTTGTTTTTGTAGGTCCTTTTCTTCTCTTGTGTTTCCCACTTAGAGAAGTTCCTTTAGCGTTTGTTGTAGAGCTGGTTTGGTGGTGCTGAATTCTCTTAGCTTTTGCTTCTCTGTAAAGCTTTTGATTCCTCCATCGAATCTGAATGAGATCCTTGCCGGCTAGAGTAATCTTGGTTGTAGGTTCTTCCCTTTCATCACTTTAAATACGTCATGCCACTCCTTTCTGGCCTGTAGAGTTTCTGCTGAGAAATCAGCTGTTAACCTTATGGGAGTTCCCTTGTATGTTATTTGTTGTTTTTCCCTTGCTGCTTTCAATAATTTTTCTTTGTCTTTAATTTTTTCCAATTTGATTACTATGTGTCTCAGCATGTTTCTCCTTGGGTTTATCCTGCCTGGGACTCTCTGCACTTCCTGGACTTGGGTGGCTATTTCCTTTTCCGTGTTAGGGCAATTTTCAACTATAATCTCTTCAAATCTTTTCTCAGGTCCTTTCTCTGTCTCTTCTCCTCTGGGACTGCTATAATGCAAATGTTGTTGTGTTTAATGTTGTCCCAGAGGTCTGTTAGGCTCTCTTCATTTCTTTTCATTCTTTTTTCTTTTTTCTGTCCCGCAGCAGTGAATTCCACCACTCTGTCTTCCAGGTCACTTATCCGTTCTTCTGCCTCAGTTATTCTGCTATTGATTCCTTCTAGTGTAGTTTTCATTTCAGTTATTTTATTGTTCATCTCTGTTTGTTTGCTCTTTAATTCTTCTAGGTCTTTGTTAAACATTTGTTGCATCTTCTCTATCTTTGCCTCCATTCTTTTTCCGAGGTCCTGGATCATCGTCACCGTCATTATTCTGAATTCTTTTTCTGGAAGGTGGCCTATCTCCAGTTCATTTAGTTGTTTTTCTGGGGTTTTATCTTGTTCCTTCATCTGGTACCTAGCCCTCTGCCTTTTCATCTTGTCTCTCTTTCTGTGAATGTGGTTTTTGTTCCACAGGCTGCAGGATTGTAGTTCTTCCTGCTTCTGCGGTCTGCCCTCTGGTGGATGAGACTATCTAAGAGGCTTGTGCAAGTTTCCTGATGGGAGGGACCTGTGGTGGGTAGTGCTGGCTGTTTCTCTGGTGGGCAGATCTCAGTGAAACTTTAATCTGCTTGTCTGCTGATGGGTTGGGCTGAGTTCCTTCCCTGTTGGTTGTTTGGCCTGAGGCAACCCAACACTGGGGCCTACCCAGGTTCTTTGCTGTGGCTAATGGTGGACTCCAGGAGGGCTCACGCCAAGGAGTACTTCCCAGAACTTCTGCTGCCAATGTCCTTGTCCTCACAGTGGGACACAGCCACCCCCCGCCTCTGCAGGAGATCCTCCAACACTAGCAGGTAGGTCTGGTCCAGTCTCCTATGGGGTCACTGCTCCTCCCCGTGGGTCCCAATGTGCACACTGCTTTGTGTGTGCCCTCTAAGGGTAGAGTCTCTGTGTCCCCCAGTCCTGTTGAAGTCTTCCAATCACATCCCGCTAGGCTTCAAAGTCGGATTCTCTAGGAATTCCTCCTCCCATTGCCGGACCCCCAAGTTGAGAAGCTTGATATGGGGCTCAGGACCTTCATTCCAGTGGGTGGACTTCTGTGGTATAATTGCTCTCCAGTCTGTGAGTCACCCACCCAGCAGTTGTGGGATTTTATTTTATTGTGATTGCACCCCTCCTACCATCTCATTGTGGCTTCTCCTTTGTCTTTGGATGTGGGGTATCTTTTTTGGTGAGTTTCAGTTTCCTCCTTTTGATGACTGTTCAGTAGTTAGTTGTGATTCCGGTGCTCTCGCAAGAGGGAGTGAGAGCACGTCCTTCTAGTTCGCCATCTTGAACCAATCTCAACATGAATAAATCTTATGTTTCATAGTGCCACACTGAGCTCACATAGTAGATCCTGAAACAAGAGCTTGCACACAGTGATGCTGTCTTGGTCAGCGATCCTATGGGGAGCAGGAGTGGGAATGTGCCAGAGTGAAACCGGATGGAAGGAAAGTGAAATCAAGTGTATGATGTGGTGTAAAGCTGATCACCACTGTGGGAAACTGAGGTGTTCTCTCTAGAACTCTCTCTAAAGAGTCAGATGGAATGAACCTCCCCGTTGTCTGCCTGAGGGACATAAGACAGGAGGACTTCTCTGTGGTCCCTTCCCCACTGGTCAAGGGTGTTAAGCCCCTCCTGTTTCCAGGTTGGCACATTTGACAGAAAAGCTAAGAAGGTTTGCTGCAGGTGACCCACTGCAGAGCAGAGACACCTCTGGACAGAAAGCCAGAGCTATGAAGGGCAGCTAAAGTGAGGTGCCAGAGTGTAACTGAGGTAAACGAGATGAAATGAGAGAATGAGCCTTAGGGCATGAGAGGTACACCATATGTATAGCTTTGTGAAGGTTTAGGGATTGAAATGCCTTGTTCTTCCAGTCATGACTCTCTTCTTAATTAGAATGTGATGAGACGCACATCTTATCTTGTGTTTCTTTTAGAGTAAGAGCCTCATTGTAGAAGAAAAAGTCAAGTGGCATCCTCTGAAACTACCCACCTCCCCATCCAGCCAAGATAGTAAATAAAAAAAACCAAGTCATATCTCAGAGGAGCATGGAAGAGATTAGAGCCATCTTCAAAGCTTTAAAGGATGCAAGGATGGTAGCTCCCATTTACTTATTCTGGCATCTATGAAAACCAGATGGTGGATGATCATGCATTACTTAACTGTAACAAAGGAGTAGCCCCAATTGCAGAAGCTGGGCTGGATGTGGGACCTTTACTAAAGAAGATTAACAGAGCCTCAAGTATGTAGTGTTCATTTGATCTGGTAAGCATATTATTTTCCACATATCATTCAAAAAGAAGGACTGAAAACAGTTTTCATTGGCATGGAATGACAACAGTATATATTCACAGGATTGCCCAGGCACTGTGTTAATTCTCCCATTTTCTCTTATAAGGATCCATACTATTTGGACATTTCACAAAAATTACATTGGTCCGTCATTTTGAGGAAACATGTTAATGAGCAAAATGTGCCATGTTCCCCTGATGCCTTGATGAGACATACAGAATTCCAGAGGGTGAGAAGTCAACCCTAGAAAGATCCAGAGGCCTGCCAGATTAGCATCGGTCATGCAGGGCTATCCCCTCCCAAGTACAAGGTAGGTTACTGCATCTTTCACTTCCAATCTATAAAAAAGGACACCACTTCTCAGGCCTCTTTTTTTTTTAATTTATTTTTTTTATTCTGGCTGCTCCGGGTCTTAGTTGTGGCACGCGGGATATTTTAGTTACAGCATGCATGTGGGATCTAGATCCCCAACCAGGGATTGAACCTGGGCCCCTGCATTGGGAAAGCGGAGTCTCACCCACTGGACCACCAGGGAAGTCCCTTGTCAGGCCTGTTTATCATTTGCTTGCAGGCTATTCCACACTGAGATACACTCCTTCAATCCATTTATAGGAAGGTTGCTAGCTTTGAAGTGGAGCCCAGAGCAAGAGAAGGCTTTGTAGCAGGTCCAGTAATAAAAGCAACCTTGTGGCTTGGGTCATATACCCCGCAGATCCCATGGTAGCAGGAGTACCAGTGGAAGAAAAGATGCCACGTGAGTTCTTTGGCAACTCCCAGTAGGAGGATCGCAACGCAGACCTCTAGGGCTCTCAAATGATGCCATGCCATTTGCTGCAGAGAACTATGCCTCATTCAAAATGCAGCTCCTGGCAGACTACCAGGCCCTGATATATAGTCTGAGTACCTCACCATGGGACATCATGTGACCTTGTGTCCAGAATTGGTCATCATGAGCTGGATGCTCTCAGATCCCCAAGTTCTAAGTTAGGCGGACCCAGCAGCAATGTGCTGCTGAAAGAGATAAGTGGTACCCTGGAGACAGTGCTTGAATAGGCACAGAGGCCCAAATAAACTGCATGGAAAATGACCCCAACCCCTGGGATCACCCTGCCGTTGCCCTGACTGACATCTCTTCCTCAGTTCACGCCTATGGCCTCATGGTGGTTTCCCAACGACCAGCCAGCAGAGGAAGAAAAACCCAAGCTTGGTTCACAGACGGGTGAGCTGGGTGAAGTTAGTTCGGGTTGATAACGGACTGATAATTCCCATTCAGGGGTGGCCTTGAAAGACAGAGGTGCAGGTAAATCCTCTCAAAGGTCAGGCCACTTAAAAAAAATCATGAAACTGTCTTCGTATACATTCACATGTTAACTTTTAAATGTATATTACCTCTACCCACAAGCTTTATATAGTGCTTAAAAATAATATTTGTATTGTTTGCTTAAGTGTCCTGGATTTAAATTATACCATCAATAATGAAAATTATTTCGCTATTACCATTAACATTGTTAGTAAGAGAGAATCAAAGGGAAAGACTTCCAAGACCATATGGAGAACATGCATGGGAAGTTAATAGGCTCTTGAGAATTTTGTTATGTTGCCTCCACAGTGGGAGATTTGGTAAGCCTTAGCGAAAGAACAAGAAGGCAAATCGAAGTAGCAGAAGGCCAGCAGGCTTTCAGAACCAGATAAATGTGGCTCTGAATCAAGGCTCTGCCACTTACTAAGTGTATGACTTTGGGAAAGCTATTTAGTTTCTCGTAACCTCAGTGTCCTTCTCTGTGAAACAAGGTTGATGATACTTTAACTAGCTTCTTGAGAGGACTGCCAAGTACAGGTGTGCAGCCTGTGAACTGCACAAACGTACCTAGTGGAGGAGGTAAGAAGGGGCTGACATCCCACTTGGGCTCAGATCCCTGGGTAGCATCTACCATGCTGCAATACCTATTTCTAATTTGCACAAGGCCCCCTATAGGCTACTTCAGGCCTGCCTGTTGTCAGGATTTAAATGAGATCACATATGTAAGGCACCTAGTAAGTAGTAATAAATGGTAGCTGCTACTGTATTCTGTTGACTCCAAGTCCAGTTATTGAAAGCCTAAGTTAAAAATAGAAGTCAGGGGCTTCCCTGGTGGCGCAGTGGTTGAGAGTCCGCCTGCCGATGCAGGGGACACGGGTTCGTGCCCCGGTCAGGGAAGATCCCACATGCCGCGGAGCGGCTAGGCCTGTGAGCCATGGCCACTGAGCCTGCGCATCCGGAGCCTGTGCTCTGCAATGGGAGAGGCCACAACAGTGAGAGGCCTGTGTACCGCAAAAAAAAAAAAATAGAAGTCAGAACCCAAGCCCTGCATAATACAAATGGTCACACAGGAAGGGCATGTCTCTGATGGAATTGGGCTTCCCCCAATGGACTCTAAAGACCACAAGGCTGGGACCTGCCTCACTCACCTCTGGATGCTCCTGGTACCACTTAATAAATACTTGCTGAATGATTGGTTGAATGAATGAATGGATGGAAGGATAATTTTACTTTTTCTGAAACAAAGTAACAGCATCTTTGAAAATATTTGCTTGGAGCTGTTCTTGAGTATCTTCCCATACCTTGATTTCAGTTTGCCAGTTCCCAGAGTTTCCTGTAGTTTTGAGGCCACTTATAGAATAAATCTAGGTCAATGTTCAGAATAGGTTGCTTCAACTGTCTTAAATTTAGTGACAGAATCCTCGAATAGTGCAACCAAGCAATAACAATCCCACAGTTTCTCCAAGCTTGGATCTTTGTCATGTTTACCATGTGATCAAACTATGTCTTTTGGCCCCTTTAGGCTACACTGATCAAACTTAAGTCTGATTTATTTAGAGTTATTTTTGTTGTCACTTTTAGACTTTTAGACTACGGAGAAAGAGTCTGGTTCCTTACGTTAAGCTTCCTGAACCATGTTGTTGGTGGGGTGACTACTACAAGAGGGAGAAATTGTCTTTGGAGACAAGTTTTTGTGGTAGAACTTTCTCCGGTTCTACCACAGACTCCTCCCCTTCTCAGCTGTGCAGTGGAGAATCATACCTCCCTGGGGCGCTGTTAGCAGCATGGTGAGCTCCAGAACAATCCTCTTGGGTGATAAAGAAGGGTTGCTGTGAGATATTATGGAAACTAAGTCTTTCCAAAGGAATAAAACTTGCACTGGAATCCAGCAAAATAATGTTTTCAGTTCAGCAAATTTAGTTTTCCTGTAGTTACCTCTGATTTAGCATAAGTGGTCTGAACTAGCTCTAAAATATGATACGATGTGATGATGAAATGCGATAAGCCTTACTCCCGTGGGTCGTCTGTTCCGTTAGCGCTCCCTCCCTTTTGTTCCACTGTCTGGTTACATTCCTCTCTTCCTCTTACCTCACCACTGGCAGGGCTTATTAACTGGGTCAGAATTAAATTTTACACGTTGCACCAACAGTTTTAAACATTAATGAGAACTCCAGGCCCCGTAACTGTAACAGTGAAAAGGAGCTGCACAAACCTCCCGAAAAGAAGGACAGCCTCAGTGAGGATCCGAAGGGCCTTTGTTCATCTTCAGAACAACTAATCTCCCTTGCTAAATTTGCCTTCCATGCAATTCCAGAGACTTCTGAATAGTTCTGTTCTTGGAGCATTTCCTTACTTGCTCCTAATATGTTTCATTGTCACAGTAAGCCAGGTCTTTTGCTGGTTTTAGTTGCCTGTTTAGAAGTTGCTTTTAGGATAGTCTGCTTTTAAAGTAATCTTTATATTCACTAAGTTTGATGGTAAACTAGCAGTATTATGTTGTCATTTCTTTATGAGAACAGGATTTCCCAAATTCAATTATATTAAAGCCAAGATAAGAAGTTTTGGGGCATTTAAGAGAGCCTATATCTGTAATTGCAGTTTAAAAATCTTTTCTCATTAAGTAAATTATATTAATTCAATTTACTTCACAGCAAAATGAAGAAAGGAAGAGGAAATAATTACGTTCTGCATAATAATTATGTTTTGGAAAGCCGTGTTATAAAATCACAAAAGATTTGAAGAGAGGGTGATACAGATTGCTTCAGATAAGGTTTTCCATTTTTGGTCTTAATAAAATAATTGATGCCTGGCCTTCTGTTCCTGATCTAAGAAGTTCTAGGTTCTCTTAATTTCAAAACGATTATGCAAGACCCTCTCCATCCCCAGAACCTTCTCATGCTAACCAAATTCTCTTTCGGATACTCCCGTGCTGTCCCGTTAACATCTCAAATCCCATTTCTCAGATACCCCAGGAAAACAACAACAGAGAGAAGC
This sequence comes from Neophocaena asiaeorientalis asiaeorientalis, assembly GCF_003031525.2. NCBI lineage: Eukaryota > Metazoa > Chordata > Mammalia > Artiodactyla > Phocoenidae > Neophocaena > Neophocaena asiaeorientalis. The sequence continues at coordinate 21,355,328 of NW_020176571.1, read as the reverse complement.
CTTGTAAGGGAATGGCTAAGAGCATGGACCCTTATGCTTGACTAGCTCTACCACTTACTACCTGTATAACATTGGGCAAGTTGGCTAAGCTCTCTGTGCTTCATTTTCCCATCTGTAAAATGGGGATAGTAACAGTATGTACCTCATAGAGTTATTAGGAGGATTAAGTGATTTAATCTTTCTAAAGTACTTAGAATAGTAGGAGTAGGTATTACATGAGTGTTGTTAAATAAAATTTTATCTAATAAAGTTTAATCCTGATTTTTACTTTTTCTCTCCAAAATCAGAAGGATTTTATCCCATAAATCCAGTAGAAGAAATTGTTAGTAATTTTTCATGCCTTTTATATAAATAACGTATCTAATAAATATCTTTATCACAGATTATAAACAAACTAGATGTCCAACAATATACAAATTGCTAAAACTTCAGATATTTAAGTGACATAATCTATTTTCAATATGTTTAAGTGAAAAAAAGTAGGTTACATAAAAATAATATGTATTATGATTCCATTTTTTAATTGAAACAATATGTATCATATACAAAGGCCAAAAAGAGTCTGAACAGATAGACAACAAAATGTTTGTAATGGTTATTTTTTGGTGATGAAATGATGGATTTTTTTTATTTTCTTCTTTTTGAAAATCTGGATCATCTAAATTATCTCCAAGAATCTTAATTACTTATTAATAAAGGGAAACTAAAAATTAATAATAAAAATATAGTTTATGATTGTGGAAATTTATTTTCTCTCCATGGGAATCTCTAAGGAAAGTGGAGAAATATATTAAATTCCTCTAATTTAATTCAATAACAACTTCCATAAACTGGACATTTATTTATTTATTTATTTATTTTATTTTTTGGCAGCACAACACGGCTTGCAGGATCTTAGTTCCCTGACCAGGGGCCAAACCCTGGCCCCAGCAGTGAAAGCACTGAGTCCTAACCACTGGCCGGCCAGGGAATTCCCATAAACCTCAAATTTAGTAAGATTTTTTTTTATCCCATTGTTTTTAGATATGCTAAGACACTAAAAGGTATTTTAAACAATCTTGAATTTATTAGTGTGGATCTTTTAATCATTTGTTCTCACTTTTATCTTACTTTAGTTGTGGATAATTAATGTTTGATGTTGGTTTATTTTGTGTAAGCAAACATTTAAAACAACTTATTACACTAAATTTGAGAACTGAAGTAGATATTCTGTGAATACAATAATTTTAGTTGTTTCTTGAGTTTATCAAATAACAGAAATAAAAAGTTTCTAGCATTACTTATGAGTCAAGATAGATGAATACTTAACTGGATACATTTTCCAAGAATCAGAGAGAAAAATTAAATATACCATCTTATGGAACAGAATAGGGAGCCCAGAAATAAACCCACATACCTACAGTCAATTAATCTTTGACAAAGGAGGAAAGAATATACAAAGGGAAAAAGACAGTCTCTTCAACAAGTGGTGCTGGGAAGGTTGGACAGCCACATGTAAATCAATGATGTTAGAACACACTCTTACACCATACACAAAAATAAAAATGGCTTAAAGACTTAAACATAAGACATGACACCGTAAAACTCTTAGAAGAGATCATAGGCAAAACATTCTGTGATATAAATTGTACCAATGTTTTCTTAGGTCAGTATTCCAAGGCAATAGAAATAAAAACAAAAATAAACATTTGGGACCTAATCAAACTTACAAGCTTTTGCACAGCAAAGAAAACCATAAACAAAATGAAAAGACAACTTACAGAACAGGAGAAAATATTTGCAAATGATGAGACTGATAAGGGCTTAATTCCCAAAATATACAAACAGCTCATACAACTCAACAACAACAAAAAACAAACAACCCAATCAAAAAATGAGCAGAAGATCTAAATAGACATTTCTCCAAAGAAGAAATACAGATGGCTGATAGACCCATGAAAAGATGCTCAAACGTTGCTAATTATTAGAGAAATGCAAATCAAAACTACAATGAGGTAACACCGCACACTGGTTAGAATGGCCATCATTAAAAAGTCTACAAATAACAAATGCTGGAGAGGGTGTGGAGAAAAGGAAACCCTCCTACACTGTTGGTAGGAATGTAAGTTGGTGCAGCAACTATACAAAACAATATGGAGGTAACTCAGAAAACTAAAAATAGAATTACCATATGATCCAGCAATCCCACTTCCGGGCATATATCCAGATGAAACTATAATTCAAAAAGATACATGCACCCCTATGTTCATAGCAGCACTATTCACAATAGCCAAGACATAGAAACAACCTATATGTCCATCAACAGATGAATGGATAAAGAGGATGTGGTACATATATACAATGGAATACTACTCAGCCATAAAAGAGAATGAAATAATGCCATTTGCAGAAACATGGATGCAACTAAAGATTATCATACTAAGTGAAGTAAGTCAGAAAGAGAAGGACAAATACCATATGATATCACTTATATGTGGAATCTAAAATATGACACAAATGAACCTATCTAAGAAACAGAAACAGAATCACAGACATAGGGACCTCTCTGGTAGTCCAGTGGTTAAGATTCCACCCTTCCACTCCAGGGGGCACGGGATCGATCCCTGGTTTGGAAAGTTCTGCATGCCACACAGCGTGGCAAAAAAAAAAAAAAACTTTAAAAAGAATCACAGACATAGAGAACAGACTGGTGGTTGCCAAGGGGGAGGGGGTTGGAGGGAGGGCTGGAGTGGGAGGTTGAGGTTAACAGCTGTAAGCTATTGTATATAGAATGGATAAACAACAAGGTCCTACTGTATAGCACAGGGATCTATATTCAATATCCTGTGATAAACCATATGGAAAAGAATATTCAAAAAAGAATGTACACATATATATGTATAACTGAATCACTTTGCTGTACAGCAGAAATTAACACAACATTGTAAATCAACTATACTTCAATTTTTAAAATGTGTAAATGTACCATCTTAGCATTAGGGAGATGGCACTGCAACACTTCTGATTTTGCCCTTCTTGAAGTGTGACTTTGTTTCTCCTCAAGCTCAGTTGTAATTTTTTTCCACTCATCTGTGACCCTTGTATTTCTTCCTTTAATCAACTTTTAAAGTGTTCAACAGATTCTTCAGTAAAATCCTTGCAAAAATGCCAACTACAGCTTTTTTCTACTTTAAAAAATAAAAATAAAAAACTACAAAGGGAATTACCTTTCTCTCCCATACTAAGAACCATAAACCTAAAAGCCACAGTGAATCAGTATGTTGGAGAACTGATAAATCAATACATTTAAATTTGAGGGAAGTCAGTTGATCTTTGTTCTCCCACAAAACTGAGAAACCGATTTGTCTCTCATTAAATCAACTGTTAACCCACTAATTCACATACTTCTTTCATCCGCTAGAAATATTTATTTCAATCTTGCTAATTCCATGCAACCATCCTCTCTAGCTATTTTACTTCTTTTGTCTCTAAGAGGAATTCCCCACTGGATTGTTGAAAACTTTCCACCTTTGTTTCCCTTGAATGTGTTCTCAGATTTAGGGAAAAAAAAGTTCTGAAAAGAAGATGACCCTGATTTTTTAGAGTGAATAAAAATTTTCTTCACCCACAGTGGAAATCTTATAGTATTTTTCCCCAGAGCTATAAGATGGTGGAAAAAGAGTATTTTTTTTCTTATTTAGAAGTATTGAATAAAAGGTGTCAAAAATCTTACTTAGAAAATCTACCAACCAAGATTCAGTAGAAAATCCCAGAAAACTACAAAGAGGTTTAAAAAAAAAAATTAAGGGAAAGCCTCTTTTCTTGTAGTCTAATTTCTCTATTTACTTAAAGTTTACTTAAAGTTTGAGTCTTTCTATTCCAGATCTTACAGTATAAAGACAGTTTATTAACCAGTGACACTAGGTTAGGAAAATATTTTACTCAAGAAAACAGATAGCCTTTATATGCCATATAAAAAGAGAACGCTGTTTTAGAACAACACTCAAATATAGCTCAGAGCAGAAAGTATTAAACTACATGTATATAGTTTAATACTATATATATATATATAAAGTATTAAAATCTATATAAGGAATTTATCAGATTTTCTGGAAAGCTGAGAGTTTTTCATATTTTTTTCTGATATGCTGTTTCCCTTAAATGTATTGGCTCTTCATCTCCTGCTGTTACATCTACAAGAAGTATCTTAAAGATATTCTTTTACAGTGCCTAAACACTTAACTCTAAAATTTTCTACTGCCACCTCCTCCCTGCTACTCCCAGGAATACATTCTAATTACTTACATTTAATGTTTTTCCTTCATCCATTTATGTATTTATTCAACAAGTATTAATTGAGCCCTTACTATGTGTCAGTCCCTGGGTTAGGCTCTGGGAATGTCATGGTTAGCACAGATAGACAGAGTCCCTGCTCTTATAGAGCTGAACATCTAATGGGGCATTCAGATATTAATCAAGTAATCACACTAATGGAGGTATAATTATGAAATAAGGTTCACTTTCTGAAAAACAAAGAACAAAATCTTAGAACCCAAACAGCAGGAACCTCACCAAGACTAGAGGGACAGCCAGGTTTCTCACAGGAAACAAACCAAAACAACATCAAGACCAAACTTGACTGGATCTACAACACAAGATTTAATTTATTTTCATAATGGCATTGCTGTAAGCCAAGCAAACAGCCTATTTATTAATTCTAAAGGTAAGTAGAAGAAAATTTAATCTTGACCCTTTCCCCACCAAAAGTATTCCTTCTCATCTGAGAGGAAATATTTACCATCACTCATCTAAGCGATACATTTTACACGGTGCCCCCCGCCCTGGCTATTCCCATAAATTATCTAAGTGAGAAAAAAAGAGTTTTAAAACATCTCCAGCAATTTTTCATCATTTTGCTTCTCTGTCAAATGAATTACCCTCTTGAAATATTTTCTGTATATTAAAAAAAGATGTTTCATGGGTTCTTATTTGCAAACCTATTTCATAGATATTGCTTTAGTAGATTCAAAATGTATTCTTTTTTGCCCCCTTTGGAAATCTGTGACTCTAGATCAAATTACTCCTAACTTAGGTTTCATTGAATGGAGTATATTAGATAATTTTTATTCCCAATCATTGCTTTATTATGCATTTTGAATCATTGTAAAGAAGATATTTCTTACATCAAAATTTTCCTAAAACTCCAAATATATTTGGTTACTTTTCATTTGGTTGTTCTTTTCTTTCTTTCTTTCTTTTTTAAGTAAAGGTTTGTCTTCATTTCTGTTATCTTACTATAATTATCCCTTATCCTTATTTTAAATTCTGCTGGGTTTTTCCTTTATCTCATAGATTTTATCTTTTTGCTATCAGCACAGCATTTCAGTCTACAGAAATCACTAGGAATCCTAATTTCATAATCTGTCATTTTAGCTAAAACCTCCTACTTTTGTGTGATCAACACATTTGAAAATAATTTCTTCTAAGCCTTCATTTAAAGCATTTATTTAAAATGTCAAGCCATTTATAGGATATGGTAAGGATGGCTAAAAGAGAAAGGACAAGAACAAAGTAGTTCACTACACAACTCCAGTGAAAAGACAAATAAGAAAGAGAAAAATAAGAAAGTCCTATGAATGCAGTAATGACTTGCTCTGGGTGCACAGCTGGAACTCCAGCTTAAAAGAAGGGAAGGGAAAATGGAAAATAGATAGCTAGTGGGAAGCAGCTGCATAGCGGGGAGATCAGCTCGGTGTTTTGTGACCACCTAGAGGGGTGGGATAGGGAGGGTGGGAGGGAGGCGCAAGAGGGAGGGGATATGGGGATATATGTATAGCTGATTCACTGTGGTATACAGCAGAAACTAACACAACATTGTAAGGCAATTATACTCCAATAAAGAAGTTAAAAAAAAAAAACTTATACTGAACTTATACTGTCAACCAAAAGCAGCACCCACGGTGAAAAAAGATGTGAGAACGGGGAACTGAATTCAAACAAATCTGCACAAATCTTTGATATTATCCCAGGGAGGGCTATATATCTGTATGACTGCAAAAAGTTGCATGTTGATGCCGTTTAAGTATGCCTGGAACGTTACAATAAAAATACATGCTTTTCTGTTTCTGTTTCATAGATTCACTTGTGTCATATTTTAGATTCCACATATAAGGGATATCATATGATATTTGTCTTTCTCTTTCTGACTTACTTCACTTAGTATGATAATCTCTAGTTGCATCCATGTTGCTGCAAATGGCATTATTTTGTCCTTTTTTGTGACTGAGTAGTATTCCATTGTATGTATGTACCACACAGAATCACACACATAGAGAACAGACTGGTGCCAAGAGGAAGGGGATTGGGGGAGAGATGGAGTGGGGTGTTGGGGTTAGTAGATGTAAGCTTTCATATACAGAATGGATAAACAACAAGGTGCTGCTGTATAGCACAGGGAACTATATTCAATATCCTAGGATAAACCATAGTGGAAAAGAAGATTTTAAAAAAGAATGTATATATATGAATAACTGAATCACTTTGCTGTACAGCAGAAATTAACACAACATTGTAAATCAACTATACTTCAATTTAAAAATTAGTTTGGCAAAAACAAAACAAACAAAAGAGATACATGCTTTTCACAGCCAATTAGAAGATGGAAGGAAGATTTGACTGCTGTTGCTTGAATCAGCAATGTGTGTACTAGTCGACATGGCACCTGTATGCAAATTAGAAAAAGATGACTCTTCCCCAGGCTGACATAGCTTCACACAAGCGCTTGTCAAGAACAGCACGGGTTGGACTTCTGCCCTCACTCACCCCCTCGGCCAGGAGTCCCGTGTGCTGACCACACATCTCGGCTTTGCTAGTGGGCTCCTTGTTAGGCTCTGACAATAGGGGGCGCTAGAGGGAGCCCGAAGGGCTGGAGGAGGAACAAGGGACTTGCTCCTGCCTGTGACCCTCCTGGTGGCTGTGTTCTTGCCAGTGGGACTCCATTAACACTTCTTCCCTGTAGCAGCAGTTAAATCCTGTGTGCAGTTCTCCCAGCACTTGCAGGACTAGTTGTCTCGTGCCCGCTCAAGGACACCTGGCACCAGACCCTTCCTCAGAGGTGGGTCCCAGCTCAGTGAGGCACCTCCTGCAAGCCCAGAGACACCAGCGCCCCCTGAGCAGAACCCTCTTCCTCAGAAGTCTGAGTTTCAGTTCCACAGGGCCCCTCCTCTAAGTTTCTACATTTTAATAATAATTCTTACCTCTTGACATTGTTTCCTCAATCCTGAAGGTAATTAACCGTTTCCTGTAGTTGCTACCTCGACAATACATTCGATTTCTCTTTATAACTTTATGGTTACCAAGTTGACAGCCGTATACCTAATTGACAGTTCATTATGTTAAATTCTCTTTGTCAAATAACTGTGTAGTTTCTGTCTCTTGACTAGACCCTGACGGGTACAAAGAGGAAGATGAAGTAGAACAATAAAGGGTACAATCTACATACATGGTATTTTTCAGACATTACTTGAACTGCCCTAACAGACAGACTATGCAAAAAGGGGAAACTTTCCATCAGTCTCTTGAGCTGGGGATTATTGCCAGAATCAAAAAACTAGCTGGCTTAGTTGGCAAGCTCTCCTTAAGGAATCCTGGTTGGAGAGCGATAAACCCAACCTACATCTTTCCAAAGGGGTTGTATTAATCACAAACAGGTTATTCTACAATAACAAGCAACTCTCCAGTTAGCAATGACTTAGAACATGTACCTAGCTTAGAGGTTTCCTGGTAGCCGAGGATCTGCTGCAGCTCTGTTCCATGGCTCTGCTCCAAATATCTTCTTCATTTGGAGGCCTGGGCCAAAGGTGGGATGCCCCTCTCCTTGTCTCCTGGCAGAGGAAAGAGGGTAAGAGTGGAAACAGACAGTGGCTGCTGGGAGGAGGCATAAATCACCTCCACTTGTGTCTAAAAGCAAAGTCAAGTGGTCAAACCCATTATCAATGGGGCAGTTTGGATAAAGGGGGAACAAAATCTTTTCCCTGCTGTGTAAGAATTCAACCTTTAACCTCACTAACTCTGTTCCCCTGGAACCAGATGAGAGTAATATGTTAACAGTGTTCCTCAACAGCTTTGCTTATAATAAAAACGATCTCGGATTGGAAGTTGCATCTGTACTGGAAGGAACTATAAATGCACGATAGACCCCTGGTGGAGGCTGTGTAGCTTTTAGCTTTCCTGAGTGTGGTGACTGTTTTCACTGGGCGTGTCCTTGTGGGGATGCTAGAAGTTATGGCTCTGAAGCTATTAAAGGACATATTGGCTCCTGTGGGGTAGGAGTGGTTCCTGCACCCGCCCCAAGTAGATCTCATCTTCTTGTACTTGAGCTGTCCCTAGGCAGCTGTGTGACTTGATGTCCCAACAGAAGAGGAACACCTGATGGCGCCCTGCTGGCAAACTGTGGTTCCTCTCCTGTGTTCTTCTGAGTGACTCCGATGCCAAAGTGGTCGATGGTAGTTTTGTGTGTCTGAACGCTGAGTTGAACCTAAGAATACCGCATGGTGGGCACTGGAGGAGCAAATGTCTACTCTTCCACAGGGAAGCACTACAGAGGTGTAGGCCCTTCTTACAGGGAGAGGAGCAAGTAATTAGGTGCAGTAATAAACTCTACATGCGAGATTCTCCTGCAGGACCCTGGTACCTTTCAGTAAAGAATAGATTGAGAACTACTGATCAATAGAGGCAAATGGAAAGAGAAATAGGTTTGTGACTCAGAGAGATCTCAGGATCTCTTGCTTACTGCTTGTAACTTGACTGATTGAGCATCAGAATCATCACCTATGAATTTATTATCATTCTGGCCTTTTTACTAAAAAGGAAAAAAAAACAACTGAAACTCAGTTAAGCAAAAAAAGTGGAATTATGTGCTCATGTGATTGAAAAGGGCAGGGATGGAGTTGTAATCTAATGGACTTGAGTCTCCAGGACTCTCTCTTTGTCCGTATCTCCAATTTATTTGGCTTCTTGGCTTCACCCTATCCTACTTCAGGAAGGATTGTTTTTGCCGTATGCGGGCCTCTCACTGTCGTGGCCTCTCCCGTTGCAGAGCACAGGCTCCGGACGCGCAGGCTCAGCGGCCATGGCTCACGGGCCCAGCCGCTCCGCGGCATGTGGGATCTTCCCGGACTGGGGCACGAACCCGCGTCCCCTGCATCGGCAGGCGGACTCTCAACCACTGCGCCACCAGGGAAGCCCAGGAAGGACATTTTTTACATGACAGAGCTGCTGGCAGTTTTGGCGCACATTCTTATAATGAGCATATATAAGTCTTTTAAAATTAATGGTTTCATTTTAAAATGTTACTGGGTTCTCTCATTATCTCACCTGTCTTAATTAGATGAATGTCTTTATTTAGGCTAATTGTCCTGACGTTTGTACATTGGAGGCAATCCTTCTTGCTAGAGAAGCTGAAGCAAAGGTAGAAATTGAGTAAACTGATTATCATAAAGTTCTATGTATGGTCGGGACCATGGAGATCACCTGGTCCATGAGTTGTGCCCTCATCTAACCTTACAGCATCCTTCCCAGGATGCTGGCTTACCCTTCTCTTGTTCTTGTTCAGATCATGCCTTGAAAGTCTTTCCATTTTTATTAAGAATATTCACAAACTTACATTTATTCTGGACTTTAATCTTTGCAACCATCCTAGTGTCTTCATATGTTTCTCCAATTTTTTCTCCTTTGGAATTTTTCACATTTACGCAGACAGATATTTTTGTTCTTCTTTTTTTTTTTTTGGCTGTGTCAGGTCTTAGTTGCGGCACAGGGGATGTTTGTCGAGACATGCGGGACCTTTCTCGTTACAGGGCACGGTCTGCTCGGGTTTCTCTCTAGTTGTGGTGTGGGCTCCGGGGGCCTGGGCTCTGTAGTTTGCTGCACACAGACTCTCTCGTCGAGGCGCACGAGCTCAGTACTTGTGGTCCAGGGGCTTAGTTGCACTGTGGCATGTGGGATCTTGGTTCGCCGACCATGGATCGAACCTGTGTCCCCTGCATTGTAAGACAGATTCTTTACCACTGGACCACCAGGGAAGTCCAAGTCAGATACTATTTTAGAATGTTCTCTTTTTTTCCTATTACATATGGTATTTCTCTGAATTTTTGTAAACCTGCTTTTCTAAACCTATCCATTCTGTTAGGATGTAATTATTTCATAGTAATTGTTTTCCCATATAACCAGTCTTTTCTTTCTTATTGGTAGGGAAAAAATTAGAATATTGGGTTTCCCTTTGGCTTTCTCTACTTTCTTAGAATGTTTCAGTTAGAGGCCTTGGTTGCAAACAAAGAAAATAAATCTAGTTTGGTTAAGGAGAAAAATGATTTTTGGAGGGGCTGAAAGTTGCACAATAGGCAAGAAGTCTGGATAAACAGACTTGGGCAGGAACATAGGTGAACAAAGCACAGCCAAGATCCTGCCAAAAGAGCCATCTGTGCAGGATGCCCTACTGGCACTGGCCCTGCTTGAGAGTCACAGCTGTGCTACTGGCATCTGCTCCCTCTGCACATTTACTCTCACGCCTCCGAACTCACGGTGTCTCTATATATACAGTGACTGGACTGACATTACCAGAATCAACTATTAATTAACCAGAAAGACTATCATTCCCTTTCAGTTTCCATGCTGTCAATCAGAGCTCTTTGTTTCTTATTTCTCCCCTTGTGATTCTCCCAAACAAAGAAGGTGTCCATGTACTGGGTTACCAAAACAAGAACTGACCTTTACAAAAATATCCAAGAAATGTAAGGATTTGTCAGCGTCATTCCTTTAACATAATTAGTTTTCAGGATGTTGGTATATTTGAATTCTTACATTACGACTCTAACCTGTCCCTCTGCAGTTTTTGTAATTTATATGAGGAAAGCATCTTTTATATAATCTACCATCCTATGTCCTCATTATAATCTAACAGCAATAGCATTTGTGTTTGTCCCTGTTTTTATCCTAGTCTGAGGTCCTATGAGATGTTCAAACTGTGTTCTATGGGGGGAAACGTACCATATAACATTGAGAAGCACTACAAACTCTAACTCCCTTTTGAAAATTTTCAAAGCACAGTAGCATATTAAAGGTTTGGGGAAATCTTGAAGTAAAGAAATGTGTTTAATTTTAACTCAGCTTTGACCATTCTTACTAGACTATTGTTCTAGTTATCTGACTATTGGCCTCCAACTTCATATTGGCCTTCACCTCTTTTTTTGCATCTCAGGGGCCGGAAGCCTGAAAACTACATCTCCCAGACTCTCTCATCTGCTGGATCTGATTAGGTTCTGGCACGGGAGGTCCTGGCAAGAGGTTACAAAGCAGGAAGCGCAGAAGAGCCCTTACTTTCCTTCTTCTGCTCTGGCTGGGGCAGCAGCGGTGGCAGGCCACACAGATTGCTGTAATAGTGTCACAGTCATAGCAACAGCGCCAGAAGACAATTAGCAGCTCCAGCAACAGCAACATCTTTCAGCCAAAATGGGACTGTGGCTTCCAGAGTCCTGAACCATCACAGGGACCTCTGGCTTCCTGTGAAGCAGCAGCTGCTGTGGTTCCAACAGTGGCAGTGCAGCAGCGGTGCTCTCAAAGCCCCAGCAGCACAGCACTCGGGGGATCTGGGCGGCACCCTTTCCCTTTTTCTCCTCTCGCCTTACAGTTTGGCAGCTTCCTGGACTTACTGATATCTGAGTAGCATCCTTTCACCTTTTGGCCCCTTTAGCCCTTCTAACACTTTTGCAAACGATTCTCTATATCAAAGGCTAAAGGTTAGAAATACCCAAATTGTGGGACTTCTCTGGTGGCACAGTGGTTAAGAATCCGCCTGCCAATGCAGGGGACATGGGTTCGAGCCCTGGTCCGGGAAGATCCCACGTGCTGCGGAGCAACTAAGCCCTTGCGCCACAACTACTGAGCCCGTGTGCCACAACTACTAAAGCCTGTGCGCCTAGAGCTGGTGCTCCGCAGCAAGAGAAGTCACCGCAGTGAGAAACCTGAGCACCGCAACAAAGAGTAGCCCCTGCTCACTGAAACTAGAGAAAGCCCGCACGCAGCAACAAAGACCCAACACAGCCAAAAATAAATAAATAAATTAAAAAGAAAAATACCCAAGTTGTTTCTATCATTCTGACTAGACACTGAAAGATACAAACACAGTAATTTCCCCCCCACCCCAGCAAACATAACATCTTTTATGACTACAGCATTCTGCGTGACATAGTTTAGGAAAGGCAAACAGTCCAAATCCTCTCTACCTTTCTTCTGTTTTCTGGTTGTTGTTTTTCTATAAATAAGTACTTTGCCTATTTACAGTGAGTGAGGGGAAAAATGGGAAGAATTAAAAGTGGAGATAAAGTAAGATTTTATATTTTCTTGAGCGTGAATAATCATGTGTGCTTAAAGATCAGATTTATAAATAGGGACACAGAATTCCATGTTCTTGGTGAAGTTTACTAGAGAAACTAACACCTCACAGATGAACCAATACTCCTAAGTATAAGTTTTGGTTCTCAAATATCTGCTGAAGAAAAACCATACACATTTCAGAACTGTAATGAGTCAACAAGCTGAAACCAATTTTGCCCTTCAAAGTACTTCAAAGGAAAGGTGGACCTCAGCCACTCCTATATTCTTTTTTCTAGAAGGTAAACGAAGGTGACTAAAGCATTGGTGATCTGAAGCCTGTATTTTTCTTACATGGACCAAAGAGACCTCATAAGGATTTTGAGTTTCATTATTCATAATGAGTCCTTTCTATCCCTATAACAGGCCAAGCTTGTTCCCCGCCTGAGCCCTGGCTCTTTGCTCAGCTGGTTCTCTTTAATGATCAAAGTCTAAGCTCAAATTGCTGCCCCCCACGGATAGGTCTTCCCAGACAACTTTATCTGAGACTTCTCCACCCTCCTCACCATCTCTCTCCATCAGCCTGCATCCCATTACCCTGTCTTACTGTCTTCTTAAGTCCTATGTACGCTATCTGAAATTACCATTTTGATGTATTTACTTGTTGATTGTTCATCTCCTCCCTCCATTATGTGATCTCTTTAAAGATATCCCTGGGATGAACATTTTTTTTTTGTGGCTGCATTGGGTCTTTGTTGCTATGCGTGGGCTTTCTCTAGTTGCAGCAAGCTGGGGCTACTCTGTTGCGGTGCGCGGGCTTCTCATTGCAGTGGCTTCTATTGTTGCGGAGCTCGGGCTCTAGGCGCGTGGGCTTCAGTAGTTGTGGCACACGGGCTCAGTAGATGTGGCTCGCAGGCTCTAGAGAGCAGGCTCAGTAGTTGTGGCACACGGGCTTAGCTGCTCCACGGCATGTGGGATCTTCCCAGATCCCACAGGGATCAAACCCATGTCCCCTGCGTTGGCAGGAGGATTCTTAACCACTGCACCACCAGGGAAGCCCTGTGATCTCTTTAAGAATAAAGACCTGATTAAAAAAAAAAAAAAGAGTGAAGACCTGGTCTGGCTTATTCATTGCTATATCCCAGGGCAGTCCCTGCACACAGTGCGGGTGCAATAACCATTTGCATCATGAATGAATAAGCAACTGACCTCCCCTACTATGTTCAATTGTTCAAGACACTGTGCTGGACCCTGTACAATGTTAAGATGGTCCCTGCTCTTTTTGAAAAACTACCATGTCGAGTGTGAGCCAATGTTCCTAAAGTTTGGGTCCATAAATATCTACTGAAGAAAGACAGATCTTAGTTTCATGTGAAAGTAATAAAACAATATATAGTCAACAGAAAATTAAATAAATCCAATAATTAATGTATGCTTTGTTCACAAATGTTCAAAGTTCAAGTTTATATACTTATCTGAATTCTATAAATCCTCCGAATTTATTAAATGAGGTCTAAGATTATGTAAGAGATCAAGCTTTTATGATTCTGATTCCTGTACTTACAAGATTTAGGACGGAGTATTGGGAAGTGCCCTGGAGTACTGGAATCAGAGGGCCTGCCACAGGCAGGCTCTGGGTCAATTGACAATTAACTGTTGATCCTCAGTTTACCCTTGAAAATAGTGACATCTACCCCACAATAACCACAGAGATATGTGAGGTTCAAGAAATAAAAGAAAACCAATTATAAATAACTTTTTTTTTTTTTTTGCGGTACGCGGGCCTCTCACTGCTGTGGCCTCTCCCGTTGCAGAGCGCAGGCTCAGCGGCCATGGCTCACGGGTCCAGCCGCTCCGTGGCATGTGGGATCTTCCTGGACTGGGGCACGAACCTGTGTCCCCTGCATCGGCAGGTGGACTCTCAACCACTGCGCCACCACGGAAGCCCTATAAATAACATTTATTGGTCACTTCATAACAGACTAAATACTTGACATTTATTGTTCATATCAACCACATAATCCAATGAGGTAGGTCATTATACTTTTTATGTTATAGATTCGGGATCTGAGACACAGAGCGGTGATGTGACTTAATCAAGGTCACATGATTTGTAAGTGGTACGGCCAGGGTTCAAACCCAGAGCCTATGTACTAAATCATTATGTCTTATGCCTTCTAAATAGTAAAAAGTTGCTCAAAGGTGATGTGTCGATTCAATCAAGAAGTTCTTGCAACAATGATCAGGAGACTGCACAGTTCTTTCAGCAGTAATCAAGAGACTGCATAGTAAGATCCTATTTTTCATAAGCTCAACTTACATCGACTGAACCCAAAGCCAATGCTTCTGGTATTCTCAGTAGCTGCATCTAATTTCCAACAAAATCATGGGAGTAAAATACAATGCTGAGTCACCATATAAGTCCTGGATTCTGCATAGCATGCTTTATTGGCAAGTATTCCTTTGTTGTGATTTAGCCAAACCAGAAAAAAAAAAAAAAAAAAAAGGCTGACATTGAACTTGCACCTCAAATCTGAAAAAGCCTCTCTGAATTCCTATGTATAAACCATTGTTAGAAAGAATAAGTACAAATCAAGGGAATTAGGTTTAATCCCCCTAATAAATAAAGAGAGCCTTAGCCAGGGTTAGGGAGAAATCTCTTCCAGCAGCGCTCTTAGGAAGGATAGGGATTTACCGTACTGTTTTGCGTTATTTGCTGAAGCATTTAGAAAAAGCCGCTGTCTGAGAGAGCAGACTACATCAGGAAGGAGCTTAACTCTTCTAAAATTAAAGTGTATATTCAATCTCTTATTGGATTTTTTCTTTGAAAAGCACTTGTTTCTAATAAACAATTTCTTCACTGTCGGTTGAGAACAGTAATTTCAAGATCACAGATATGACCCTGGTGTCTAAGGATTTTCTTAAATGTTTAGCTCTGGCAGAAGAAAAGTATAATTTCAGGGGAATCTTCCAACTTTAGCCAATCCTGGGCCTGAGAAATAAATAAGATCAATGTAAACAGTCTGGATAACTGACAAGGAAATGCTTCATTGTCACGCTCAGCATGGTTATGTGACTTATGAGCGTCCTCCATAACGTCAGAATTCTTCTTGCCAAAACAAAACAACTCAGATAAAATACCAAGCTGTAACAGCCCTCAGCCAAAGAGGAAAGAGTAAGAAGAAAAAAATATAACCACTAATTGTTACATCTGCTGCACCACTATTTGATGTAAGCGTCTTCTCTCACCCAGACCCTTAAACAATCTTAGCAAAGTAAAGGTACCATGCTGTCTTATTTTATTTTGAGGTAGCAGTTCTCAAACTTTTTAGTCTCAAGACCCCTTTATACTCTTAAAAATTATCAAGAACTCCAAAGAATTTTGGGTTGGATGATATCTAATAAATGGGAAATTGTTCAAGTTCAGGCATACCTCCGAGATTTTGTGGCTTCTGTTCTATCACCGTAAAGCGAATCTTGCAATAAAGCAAGTCACGTGAATTTTTTGGTTTCCCACTTCATATAAAAGTTACGCTTACACTACACTGTAGTCGCATTTCGTCTAAAAAAAAGTACACACCTTAATTTAAAAATACGCTATCGCTAAAAAATGCTAACCATCATCTGAGCCTTCAGGGAGGCATAATCTTTTTGCTGGTGGAGATTCTTGCCTCAGTGTTGATGGCTGCTGACTGATCAGGACGGTGGTTGCTGAAGGTTAGGATGGCTGTGGCAGTTTCTTAAAATAAGACAATGAAGTTTCCTTTCACAAACATGTCTCTGTAGCACGCAGTGCTGTTTGACAGCATTTTACCCATAGAACTCTTTTCAAAATTGGAGTCAATCCTCTCAAACCCTGCTGCTGCTTTATATAATTGTCCTTTGTTATCATTTCAATAATTTTCACAACATCTTCAACAGGAGTAGATTTCATCTCAAGTAACTACTCTCTTGGATCATCCATAAGAAGCAACCCCTCATCCATTCCAGTTTTATCATGAAGTTGCAGCAATTCAGTCACCTCTTCAGGCTCCACTTCTAATTCTAGTTCTCTTGCTGTTTCTACCACATCTGCAGTTATTTCCTCCACTGAAGTCTTGAACTCCTTAACATTATCCATGAGGTTGGAATCAACTTCTTCCAAACTCTTGCGAATGTCGATATTTTGACCTCTTCCCATGAATCTCAAGTGTTCTTACTGGCATCTAGAATGGTGAGTTATTTCCAGATTTCAATTTACTTTGCCCAAATCCATCAGAGAAATCACTATCTATGGCAGCTATTGCCTTACGAAATTTATTTCTTAAAGAATAAGACTTGAAATTCAAAATTACTCCTTGATCCATGGGCTGCAGAATAGACGTCGTATTAGCATGCATGAAAACATTCATCTCTTTGTACACCTGCATCAGACGTCTTGGGTGACCAGGTGCACTGTCAATGAGAAGTAATAGTTTGAATCATTTTTTTCTGAGCAGTATGTCTCAACAGTGGGCTGAAATTCCTCAGTAAACCATGCTGTAAACAGATGTGCTGTGTGTCATCCAGGCTGTGTTGTTCTATTTATAAAGCACAGGCAGAGTTAGCAGATTTAGCATAATTTTGAAGGGCCTTAGGATTTTCCGGATGGTAAATAACTTAGCTTCCACTTAAACTCGCCAGCTGCATTCGCCCCTAACAACAGAGTCAGCCTGTCCTTTGAGGCATTGAAGCCAGGCATTGACTTCTCCTCTTTAGCTATGAAAGTCCCAGATGGCATCTGCTTCCAATAGAAGGCTGTTTCATCTACAAATTGTTTGACAATCTGTTGTTTAGTGTAGCCACCTTCATGAATTATCTGAGCTACGTCTTCTGGATAACTTGCTGCAGCTTCTACATCAGCACTTGCTGCTTCTCCTTGCACTTTTATGTTATGGAAAAGGCTTCTTTCCTTAAACTTCATGAACCAACCTCTGCTAGCTTCAAACTTTTCTTCTGCAGTTTCCTTACCTCTCTCAGCCTTCGCAGAATTAAAAAGAGTTAGGGCTTTGCTGTGGATGAGGCTTTGGCTTAAGGGAATGTTGTGGCTGGTTTGATCTTCTATCCAGACCGCTACAACTTTCACCATATCAGCAATAAGGCTGCTTCTCTCTCTTATGTGTTCACTGGAGTAGCACTTTTAATTTTCTTCAAGAACTCTTCCTTTGTGTTCAAAACTTGGCTAACTGTTTGGCTCAAGAGGCCTAGTTTTCAGCCTATCTTGTCTTTCAACATGCCTTCCTCACTATGCTTAACCATTTCTAGCTTTTGATTTAAAGCGAGAGACATGCAACTCTTCCTTTCATGTGAACACTCAGAAGCCATTGTAAGGTTACTAGTTGGCCTGATTTCAATACTATTATTGTGACTCAGGGAATAGGGAGGCCCAAGGAGAGGAGGAGAGACAGGGAATGGCTGGCTGCTCAGGGGAGCAGTCAGAACACACACAACTTTTATAGATTAACTTTGCCGTCTTGGGTGTGCACAGTTTGTGATGCCCCAAAACGATCAACAGTAGTAGCACCAAAGATCACTGATCATAGATCACCTTAATAAATATATTACTAACAAATTTTTTTTTGAAATATTGCGAGAGGTACCAAAATGTGACACAGAAAGGAAGTGAGCAAATCCTATTGGGAGAATGGTGCTGATAGACTTACTAGATGCAGGGTTGCCACAAACCTTCAATTTGTTAAAATAAAAACAGTGTCTGAAGTGCAATAAAGCAAAGCACAATAAAATGAGGTATACCTGTATTAATATATTCTACAGTAAAATAATGAGCCCAATATATGTAAATATAAATAATGTAGATTTTTATGGAATTTAATTATATTTTCCAAAACAAACTAGTGAGAACAGAAGGATTTTGCAAATAATGGATTATCATATCTGCTTCTGTGTTCAATCTTTTATGATATTGTTTTGATTGAAGTATGTGAAAAAAATCTGGATGTGCAATTTGAACAGGGAAGCGTATTTTAATAGTCTTTTCAGATCATTGTGGATATTCTTCTTTGATCCAGCCCTGAGAATCAAGTCAGTTTACTGAAAGTCAGTTGCAGTGTGGAATCCAAAATCATTATCAGTGAGCTTTCTTATTGCATTACAGTAAAATCCATTGCATTTAAATGGATATTTTACTGGTGAATTATTTTATAACATCAAGTAATGGCCATTTGGGGGAAAATGGTTTGCTGAGCTATTTAGATCTTCCCTATATCAACACACATTATTAAACAATACTTTAAAAATCACAATTGGTAACCTCATCACTGATTTCATCAGAAAGATCTCAGAAAAATCTGTAAGTATTGGGAAGCTGTTGAACTCACAAGGAGGATACAAGTTTTCCAAAATTCTAATTTTTGCTTGAAAACTCATATTTTATCGTTGGCAACAAATACTGTCAGTTGTGCTCCTTGAAGCGACAAGATTACTTGATTTATAATATTTCTGAGACAATTATCTCCCAAGTTACCTGAGTCCGAATAGTTTGTCTCTCAGTCATTAGTAAATGATGTTCCCTGAAAACAAGCAGCCAGTGTAGCTCACAAGTCAAAAAACTAAGTTCTTTCTCCTTCATACAACCGTTATACATGGATATGCAGCAGAAGTGCTATATGTATTCGTCATAGTTTGTCACACAGAATAATAAAAAGATGTACATTCAAGGGTCAAGATTTAATAAAATTAATTTTTACTGTTTCATCAGGGGCATTCTTAAATGAATAGGCTTTTTCCCCCATGTGAGTGCATGACAGTAAAGAATGACAGTTTATGATGAGTTCGTTTCCAGTGCCTTGACTCATGGCAAGGCTCCAGAAGTTTTACCCACCATGGCTTTTGTCCCATCAGTACAATGCCAACACAGCAGAAAAAGCAAGTAATATGTCAGCATTATTATGAAAATACTTTCGACTTCACAGACCTGGGTATCCACGAGCCATACTTTAAGAACTGTTTTCTATAGCGTAGCACATCAATACCTGGATTTAAATGTGGATATTCTAAAACCACTTTCTAGGGTTTTCTTCTTGAAAGACGGCCCTAGAAAAATATTCTAAATGTTTCTATTGAGAAGACCTGATATTTAATTGAGTATATGGGTTGCTTTGTTATCATAGAGGTTTATGATCCCCCAATTTTTTACTGCACACCCCAACCCAACAAATGTTGAGTTGACATCCCTGATATATGCGTATTTATTTCTTTACAAACTATACGTAGTGCTGTACTAATATATTTCAGTTATTATAAGTCATACTTCCAAAGACAGAAATTTTGAAAAGATGAGATGAAAATTTAAAACTATTCTTCAATATAGTATTTTATTTTATGTTTTATAAGACATTTCTTTGCCTTCGCCAAAGAAATTTTAGTGAGAGAAATGTAATTGAAGAGTTTTGTTTCTATAAAATTTGGCTTGGTACTATGGGATAAAGTGATACAAAGTTCTGGTTATAAGTTTAGTTTATTCCAATATTTGGTGTTAATGGCTCTCACAGCTGAAAAAGATCCTGCAGAGAATTATGGATTCAAATCAAAATATTAGCTGCATTTACTAAATCAGTTCATCCACCTGTTATATAAAGCTTTTTTTTAACATCTAAGTAGTAAATTTCCATCTTCCCAGATGTCAATAAATTGTTCTTCCAAACAGTGAAAGTTTTTGCATTTCCATATTTTAAACAAATTGGTTCAAAACTAACTTTTTGGAAAATTTTAAAACAGATCAGATAGTTTTGTTTCAGAGATACTTTAAGTGTTTAGATAGGAGAGCTTCATGGAGGATGAATATCATTTTTGGCCAAAAAAAATCCTGTAATAATGGGAGTATTTCCAAACATCTGTTGTCAAAACGTCTTTTACATTAGAAGAGTTTCTTTCAAACTGAAGATACATATTCTCACTCAGTGTTAAATATTCCCCTTCTCTTGAAATGACATATTAAATGTGTTTTTTCTGTGTGTGCTTTATTCTGTTTCTCATTCTTATTTCCATACAACCACTTTGAAAACAGTTTTACAGATTCTTAAAAAATGTTAAATATACACCTATCATATGATCCAATCATTCTATTCCTAGGTATCTACCCAAGAGAAATAAAAGCATATGTCCATATAAACACTTATACCTAAATGTTTATAAAGAACTTTATTTGCGTTGGACAAAAATTGGAAACAATCTAAATGGCCATCAACAGGTGTATTGATAAACTGTGGTACATCCATACAATGGAGTAAGACTCAGCAGTAAAAAGGAATGAACTATTCATACATACTGCAACATGGATGAACCTCAAAATCATTATGCTGAGCGAAAGAAACCACACAAAGTACATACTGTATGATTCCTTTTATATAAAATTCTAGAAAATACAAACTAATCTACAGTGACAAAAAGCAGGCTAGTGGTTGCCTGGGGTCAGAAAGCAGGAGCAGGGAGGGGATGGAGGAAGGAATTTCAAAGGGACATGAGGAAAACTTTGGGGAGTTACCCCTACACACCTCCTGGAGTGGCTAAAGTTAACAGACTGCTATAAGTGTTGGTGAAGGTGTGGAACAACTGGAACTCTCATCCACTGCCAATGAGAAAGTAAAATGGTAAACTTTGGAGAAGAGTTTGGCAGTTTCTTAAAAAGTTAAATATATAACTAATAAATACCCCAGATGTTCCAGGCCTAGATATTTATTAAAGAAAAATTAAAACAAGTTCACAAAAAGACTTGTATAGAATAGCTGTATTCATAATATCCCAAACCTGGAAACAGCCCAACTATCCATAAACAGGTGAAAGGATAAACATATTTGGCACATCCATTAAATGGAATACTCTTCAATAATAAAAAGGAATAAATTACTGATAAACTCAATAACATGTATAAATCTCAAAATCATTATCCTTAGTGAAAGAAGCCAGACAAAAAAAGAGTACACACTGTATGATTGCATTTATATAAAATTCTAGAAAATACAAACTAATCTATAGTGACAAAAAGCAGAATTTCCCTGAGGATGGGGGTGGACGGAGGGATAAATTAAGAAGGGGCAGGAGGAAACCTTAGGGGTTCTTGGAAACATTTGTTATCTTGGCCTTGATAATGGTTTCATGAGTGTATGTGTACATCAGACTTATCAAATGGTACACTACACCCCCCAACACACATGCAGTTTATTGTTATCAATTGTACCTGAAGAAATTTGTAAAAACAAAGGACTGGAATATGATGGTTATTGTTAGGTGCTACAATCAATGCACTGGGGTGGGGTGGGGTGGGGATGAGAGACTAGAGGTATTAATCACCAATTTAAGGCAAAGTGTGAAAGCCAGAAGGTGTCCTTGACAGCAGACACTCAGCTCTTATAGCCTGAAGGCAGAAAAAGCTGAAGATCACATTCAGTCTTTAATTATAAGAGAAGTGAGCCTCCAGAAATATTTGATTCTCAAACCAGGCAAGTCAGCTTCACCAACGTCAGGGCACTGATTGGGAAGGAGTGTGACACTCCGACTTAGAATGGGGCCTTCTTGGTGACAGCACTCAAACATCTTGAATCACCAGATTCATCTGGGACTGAACAAGGCTAGCTCCTCCCCATTAAAGGCTAGCTCTACTCACTTCCTTGAACATGATGCGGAATCCTCTGCTTTGCAAGACAAATGCCATACCCACACACCTCTGGCTGGGATATACTGCCACCTCATAGCCTGGCTACCAGATAAGAAACTAGGATCAGTCACAGTCTAACACAGCTGAGGAGGTTCTGGGTCTACTGAGAAGGAAAAGGTGCTGCAGGACCTAGCTAAGGCGTATGGGAGGAGCTGAGAAAATATATGCAAGACCAGGACATGACACCAGTGTACAGAACCAAGGGGACAAAAAAATAAAGTTGGACAAGGGAGACTCTACTGACCACTTTTCAGACCACTCTCTTGTCATATAACATTTAACATCTTGTGTTTAACAACTAGTTCATAAAATTCCTAAAAATGTCACTACTGGGTCTTGTAAGAACTGCTAAGAGCCATCCTGCCCTAGCACACCACTGGCTAAGGCCGATGGCAGAAGATGCTGGCATTAAATTGGGCTACCTGATAGTAGTAGAAATGAAAGGATCCCAAATAGGGGTCAGGTGGTAATGCTTATCAGATGCACAAGATGGGCTCGATCATAGTAATAAATAGCAAAGTCAGAGTGGCTAGCAATGGGGACCCTGACTTCAGAGAACTATGGAATGTGTTAAGAGAACACGAGTCCCCAAGGGCAGGAGAGATGGGCAGTACTGCTCAATCAATACAATCCAATGAAACCAAGGATGGATGATTAAACACCAGAGAGCCGCTGTCCCAATTAAAAGTCACAATCTCTTCCCTATTTCCAATCCTGAGACCCTTGTCAGATTTAGAACCCATTGTTCTCATGAGGATCCCCACAAGAAAGACTCTACAATACCATAGCAAGTGTTTATGATAATTCTCCCAGGCCTACTCCCAAGGGACCCATGGCCGTTTACCCAGGTAACTGTATACAAGGAAAAGAGAAATACCAAGGCATTTTGAGGAGTGTTAGCTAAAGGGTCTGATTTGACATTAACACATGAGAATCCAAAGCATTATCATGGCCCCTTTGTTGGGGAAGGTAATAATAAACAATAAATGGTGCCCTGGGCCAAGATCCCACGCATAATAGGTCCACTGGTTCCATGACTTACCCAGTGACCATTTCCCCAGCCCCTAAACTTCACAGTTAGCAACCACTCCACATGAGTTACTTAACCCCTGGCATAAGAGCTATGGAAGTGGACAAAGGCAAGTGGAAGCTCTGAAACTGTCCCTCCCACTCTGCCTTGGTCAAAGTAGTAAATTAAAAACAATATTGCATTGGCAATATTGGAAATAAAAGACAAATATTGCAAATATTTGTAAAGGCTGTAAAAATTCAAAACAAATTTATAAAATTTTATTATAAATACTGTAAAGAAAAAACAATATTGCCTGGAACTACGGCAGAGATTGAAGCCACCCTTAAAGACCCGAAAGATTCAGGCACCATTATCACCATCACAGCCCTACTTAATTCAATAGTCTAGGCCCTACAAAAACACACGTCCAGCATATGAACCTATCTATGAAACAGAAACAGAATCACAGACATAGAGAACAGACTTGTGGTTGCCAAGGGGGAGGGGGTTGGGGGAGGGCTGGAGTGGGAGGTTGGGGTTAGCAGATGTAAGCTTTTATATATAGAATGGACAAACAACAAGGTCCTACTGTCTAGCACAGAGAACTATATTCAATATCCTATGATAAACCATAATGGAAAAGAATATTTTGTAAAAAGGAATGTATATATGTATAACTGACTCACTTTGCTGTACCACAGTAATGAACACAACATTGTAAATAACTATCGTTCAATAAAAAACAAAACACATGTCTAGGAGGATGATGCTAGACTACTGCACACATATACTCATTTACCTTTCATAACAACCCCATGAGGAAATTAGTAATATTTCCGCTATTTTTCAGTTGTGTTGAGACATAGGTAACCTGCCCAAGGTCATACAGCTAATTAGCGGCAGTGCAAGCAGGGTGGCACATGCGCCTATACTATTAATCACTTCTCTCCACGTAGGGCAGGTTTCTGATGTGTGGCCTGTCCAACACACACCCACATGTGTGAAGGTGGACGTAAAAGATAATTTACCATCCAGAGAAAGTGCTCATTGAGCTTCCTCTGTGGCCCATGCCAGGACTTAACAACCTCTGTATGAAGAGCCATGAAGGTGTGTGCCTGTCCTTTTATTTTCAGCTGAGAGTGGACATTTGGTGTCAGAATCAAGTTACTGGCTCCAGGAGGACAC
Organism: Neophocaena asiaeorientalis asiaeorientalis; assembly: GCF_003031525.2. Classification (NCBI taxonomy): domain Eukaryota; kingdom Metazoa; phylum Chordata; class Mammalia; order Artiodactyla; family Phocoenidae; genus Neophocaena; species Neophocaena asiaeorientalis. Next base: position 21,331,092 of record NW_020176571.1, on the reverse strand, counting down.
TAGTTCAAATCAGAATCATAACACTAGTTTGAGTGGATTCCAGGGGAATCGTAACCTGGCACGACAGCTAGTCTCCACATACCCCTCTAGGTCACAGAACAGCCACTTCCTGAATGGAACCGAAGTTCAGGGTCAAACGGCCCTCTCGTGGTGAAAGATGGATACTTGTTTGGTCTCAGAAGCCCCAGCCTGCAGCATCAGTGCCTTCGCTCCATCTGAGGCCTTTCTCAGGCAACTGGAAGAAAAAAAAAATGCAACCCTCAATAGGCAGGGACAAGGATGCAGAGCAAGGACACGGCGGCAGGCAGTTCATCTTCCTAAATTCTACTCACTGTTGAACTTCTGAGGAGTTGGGGAGACAGTGGGAGTCAGTCCTGTGGAGGAAGATCGAAAGGCCTCTTCCACCAATATCTATAACTGGCTAACAGCAAACCAGTTCTGCCGAAATCAAACACAAGTGAAGCATTATGCTGCTTAAAAATGTGTTGCCTCACTATTTACAAGAGCCAAGACATGGAAGCAACCTAAATGTCCACTGACAGATAAACATAAAGCAGTTGTGGTATATATTTAAGATGTTATGGAAAAACCCAAACGGACTTTTTGGCCAACCCTATATATATATATATATAAATAAATAAATATATATAATGGAATGTTAGCCATAAAAAGAACGAAATAATGCCATTTGTGGATGGACCTAGAGATTATCATATTAAGTGAAGTCAGAGAGAGGCAAATATTGTGTGACATCACTTATATGTGGAATTAAAAAAAAAAAATGTCACCACAATGAGAAGCCCCCACTCGCCACAACTAGAGAAAGCCCGCGTGCAGCAACGAAGACCCGATGCAGCCAAAAATCAATAAATTTTAAAAAATGATACAAATGAATCTATATACAAAACAGAAATAGACCCACATACATACAAAACAAGCTTACAGTTACCGGGGGGGAAGGGGAGAGGGATAAATTGGGAGATTAGGATTGACATATACACACTACTATATATAAAATAGATAACTAATAAGAACCTACTATATAGCACAGGGAACTCCACTCAATACTCTGTAATGGCCTATATGGGAAAAGAATCTAAAAGAGTGGATATATGTAAATGTATAACTGATTCACTTTGCTGCACACCTGAAACTAACACAACATTGTAAATCAACTATACTCCAACAAAAATTTTTTTAAATGTGCTGCCTTAAACCTTATCATTGAAAACATGACCCTTAGACACAGTTTACATGAAATATTGAGTTTTATTAAATATATTCCTTCCTGTTCAAGAACATTATTACACTTACCTTAAAAGACCCTCTTCCCAATAGCATCCCCTTCTTTCCACCAGAGAGGTAATCAGTGCCCTGAATTTTGTCTGTAGAATCTCCTTATTTTTAAGTTATATAAACATACATGTATAGGCCTGCCCTGAACATATACAGCCCTGGCCAAGAATACTTGGAAGCCTAGGGACCATATATCCAAATTATAAAATGTATAAATCAAGCTAGCAAAGTGTTAATTAAAAAAATAAGTAAGTTTTGTCCTCCTGCCTGGAAAAGTGAACCTTCTTGAACACCTAGAAAGCCAGATTCAAATTTCTCAGATTACCAATGAGGCTGAGAATTTGTGCACCTTTATTGGCCATTCCTCTGCTGTGAAATGATTATTTTGTGATTTTCCTAATGGGTTGCTTTTTTCTTTTTTTTTTTGATTCATAGAAGGGTTTTACATATTTTAGATACTAACCCTTTGTCCAGTTCCAAGTACTGTAAATACCTGCTGCAAGGCTGAGCTTGCATTTTTATTCTTTTTGGAGTACTTTCATGAACAGAAGATCTAAATTTTAATGCATTTAAATTTATTAACCTTTTCTAAATTAGTTAATATATGTAAGTTTGAAGCAGTGTCTGACACATATTGTTTATCGTAATTTTTGAATTCTTTTCCTTTATGATGTGAAATTTTTATATCTATTTTAAAAAAGCCTTTCCTATCCTGAAGCTATGCATATTTTCCTAAGAATGTCTTCTAAAAATTTTAGATATTTGCCCTTCACCTGGCATGAAATTTTTTTTTCTTTTTCCTTTTTTATAACGGCTTTATTGGGAAATAATTATCATACCATAAGTCACCCTTTTAAAGTATGTATTTCAGTGTTTTTCAGTAAACTCAGTTGTGCAACAACGTCCACTAATTCCAGAACATTTTCATCACCCCAAAAAGAAACTCCATAGGCACTGAATTTAATATACAGCATATATATAACCAATATCCAGCACAATTTCTATTATTTCCCCAGTGATTCACATCATCTCCGTCACAAATCAAGTTTTCCGATCTGCGTGGATTTGTGTTAGATCTCTCTATTCTCTTCCATTGGCCTATTTATCTATCCCTGCACTAATACATGCTGTCTTATTAAAGCAAGCTGTCATTCTATATTTTCTAATGAGAATACTGATTTCTATTGACACTTTGTACTTCCATATAAATTTTAGAAATAACTTGTCAATTTCCACAGAAATCCCAGTTGGAAACTTAGTTAAAATTCTGGGGGCTTCCCGGGGCTTCCCTGGTGGCGCAGTGGTTGAGCGTCCGCCTGCTGATGCAGGGGACATGGGTTTGTGCCCCGGTCCGGGAGGATCCCGCATGCCGCGGAGCGGCTGGGCCCGTGAGCCATGGCCGCTGAGCCTGCGCGTCTGGAGCCTGTGCTCTGCAACGGGAGAGGCCACAACAGTGAGAGGCCCGCGTACCGCAAAATAAATAAATAAATAAATAAAAGAGGCAGAAGGATATCAACCTAAATTCAAAAGTCCACTATCTCTGCATTTACCACCTCTCCTCTGGCTTGAGGGATGTTTTGATTTGTAAAGACTGTAGAAATATGACAAAAATAAAGACAAATTACATCACAATAGAATTTTATAGTACATCTGTTTAATTATATTATGACCATTAATGCAATATCTGCCTCAATAATTTAACCCAGATAACAATAAAAAAAATGGCATAATGACAGTTTAAAGCTGGTTCAATCACGATTTTACAAGCTTATTATTAAGAGTGAAAACAGAAGACTATTTAAAATAGCTAAGAAGATAACATGTGTCATAGTGCTTAATGTTTCTGTAACTGCTGGTAAGGCTTCCATCTAAATCTGATGCAGAATTCTCAATGGCATTGAAACAGTTCTTTTCTCAGTGGCACGCATGGTATATATACACTGTGCTATGAGTCTGGAAGAGACTGGCTATGGGTGCCACTTCTTGTCTTCAGCTGGGACTGTGCAATATCAGCAAGTGCGCTCTGTATCTTTTCCAGAAGCATGTCCCCTCGATAAACAACATCCTCCAGACACGTAGCAGCTTCGTGATTTTCTTCTTCCAGCTTATACAAGCTTGCAGCCTTTATAAGACACAAATTTAAGAATGTTCTGAGAAATGAAAAACTTGGAGATTAATGAAAGTTGAGGCGGAAAGAACCTGCAGTAAAAGTATTTACTTTTAAATCTGATGACTACCCAACCATTGTGATAGAGTTTTCAGTTGCAGAAATCCTAAGATCAGATAAAACTTTCAGTGGCAGAAATCCTAAGATCAGAGTCTTCTCTGAATAAATTAAATTAAAAGATGACTTTTCGATTGGAGATCTCTGGATGGCTACATGAGACTCCCTTCCACACTGCTTTCGGACACTACTATTCTACTCCACACCCAGAATGTGCCCCTCCTCTCACTCTTTGCAAGGAAAAGAAGCAAACTGAGGAAAATGGCAAGTTTTCTTTAAGCTCAAAATTGGACAATTATACACATTCAGCTCAGTCTTTAACAGACTACAGTAGTTCACAGTAAAATTCCCACTTTAAAATTTAGATTAACTTTGAAAATTTTAACAAAAGGCACTAAATCTATCTCTTTGATTCAAAATTCTCTACTCACAAAATTCTCAAAGGAAAAGATATTTTTACCTGTAAAGCAGCTGTAGATTCTTCACTGGGTAAGGAATCTATCAAAACATCAATGTCTTTTGCTGTTCGTGCAATCAACGCTGCAAAAAGCTGGGCATATTCTAGAGAAAGATGGTACTCATTTAGGATATTAGAGAATCTCAAGTTTTCAGAAAGAGAAATTAAACTTTATGAAAACAGAAAACTTCATAACTTTTTCTGTAGCAGGCTTCTAATGATTAAAGTGTAACTTTAACACATCAATTCTATTACGTTTGAGAATCAGCTTTAATATTAACTCAAATTGGAATGTAAGCATAATGTATATCATTTCATTTATTAGGACAATACAGTGGTCACTTGAATAAAGGAATCTATAAATGGGATGCCTTTCTTATTAAGGTCCCTCAAGTAAAATTCAGCTAAATTCATACAATTCTCCTCTAAACAAGTAAAACGTCTGTTGTTTGACAAGAAAAGAATTATGAGGTGTTACATAAATTGACTATAACAAATTCATTTCTTTTGTGACAAACTTGTAGTAATATTCTCAAACAATAACATTTTTAGAAAGCCATAAATAAGTTGAATTTTTCAATAAATCTAATTTTAAGGGATTACAGGTAATGTGAGAGTCAAACTGAGAGAAGCCAAGAAAATCTATTTACCTTCTGTAGGATTAGCTGGCTGATCTTTGTTAATGGCTGTCTGAATATTACTAAAAGAGGCAGGAGGACCACACTGCTGCAACACTCCAATGGCATTACAAAACTGATCTGCAAGCTTGAGGCCAAAGGAAAGGTGGCAAAGTTAGAAAGGATTTATCTGTTTTACCGACTTTATTGGTAACGGCAGCAACAATGTTCCTATTATAATGGTCTCTGAGCAAGAAAATAAAACAGAAAGGAGTAATTCTGGATAACATAAACCAGTTACTAACAATGATTAAATGTTTTAATCATGCAAAGAAACTACGTCTGGTTTCAATCAAAGAAATACAAAATAATCTTTCTTTTCTTCCCAAGGTAACAGAATGACTAGAGAAATATATGCCAATACTTACTGCAAGCACAAGTAAAGACTTTTGGGGAAGTAGTGGTGGAAAAGAGCAAATGTGATAGGCAAATATCTAAGAATGGCCCCAGGGTAAATTTTAAAATGTGACCCCTTTTCTCAAACTAGAGTAGTTACAAGAATAAAAGTGGGGAAAAGACTGCACCTTAAGTATTCTGAAATGTTTGTCTCCAGGACTCAAGCTGTGAACTCCCAGGGCTCTAAAAGTATTCCTTAATCCGTTTTGAAGATTGAGAATACCAAGTCCTTACTGAAACTGTGTCCCATGGGGTTAATGGAAGCTGTCACACAAACAAAAATACTGGAGTACGTCTTACAGAACAGCAGATAAGGGAACAGCTTGTTAGAAACCCCTCTGCTTGTAACCTGCCTTTAATGATTAAGACTGCTTTAGTTGTTTTTTCTTTCCCTAATTGCACACCCTCCAAGCTTCACGTAGCCCATGTCATACCGCACCAGACTTCTTACCACCCCTACAGACAACGCTGCTGATGCGTGCATCACTGTAGTAACAGGGGCTTAAGTCGTTTTCCAGAAATTTGGAAGATTTGGAGTGGGCCCCTGCCCAGTTCAGACCAGCTAAGAATAGTTGGGACCACCAACCCTAAAGCTGGTCCCGCGCACACCAATTACCTCGCCTTTTCCCTACCTCCACCCACCCTTCCCCAGGCCTGAGAACACCCTGCTTCTTTATCCCATAAAATCTCAAGCCTCTTGCCTTCTGGGAAGCAATCTGAGATTTGTTCTCCTGTCTCCTCACTCCGCTGCCTCCTGAATAAATAAACCCCTTCTCTGCTGCAAAACTCAGTGTCTCAGTGTTTGGCCTGCTCCACAAGTCCAGCAAACAAACCTGGCGCCATAACATTACCATCTCCAAACCTAAGATCCCTAGTCTCCCCACCAAATTCTCTCCATAGTCCCGACCTCTCAAACCTCAATTCCTTACCTCCAATCAGTGAATCAGCATTTCCACTAAGATTCACTGCCATTATTTGAATGACAGAACTCAAAGTCAACTGTTTCCTTTCTTTAATATCTAATTTCTATTGAGAATCTCCTAGTGAACCAGTCTAACTTCAGACTCAACTTTCATCTTCAAATCCTGCTAATACTACTACAAATCTTTCCCTTTTCCTTCTACCATCACTGCTGCTGTTAGTTCAACTTCACACAAGAATTGTTTACAACAGACTCCTTATTAATTTCTAGTTCTTATTTAAAATTATTTATTTATTTATTTTTGGCTGCGTTGGGTCTTCGTTGCTGCAAGCCGGCTTTCTCCAGTTGTGGCGAGCGGGGGCTACTCTTCGTTGTGGTGCACGGGCTTCTCACTGCGGTGGCTTCTCTTGTTGCGGAGCACAGGCTCTAGGTGCAGGGGCTTCAGTAGTTGTGGCTCGCTGTCTCTAGAGCACAGGCTCAGGGGTTGTGACGCACAGGCTTAGCTGCTCCGCAGCATGTGGGATCTTCCCAGACCAGGGATCGAACCCGTGTCCCCTGCATTGGCAGGCAAATTCTTAACCACTGTGCCACCAGGGAAGTTCCTAGTTCTTATTATTTTCTATGTTATTTTACTCTGCTTAAAAATTCTGAGTTTGCCCCAGCATGGTCTTCAAGATAAATCTCCAAGTCTTCAGGCCATTTCAAAGCTTTCAATAATCTAAGTCAACCCTACTTGTTCATTATCTACTCCTCCTTCACATATGCCTGACTGGTGATAAATTCATTCCTGACTACACTGCTTTTGCCCACATTTTGCAAAGGTAATAGAGTGGCAGTTACTGCTCTGAAGCTGTACAAACGTGGATTCTAATTCTGGTTCTGGTAACTCGAGTTTCTTTTAATTTTTAAATTGGGAACATTCTCACATTATAGCAGTGTTATGAAGAAGACAGAAAACACACACAAATATTCAACACACTGGCTATTTGCTCTGTCCTTATGAAGCTCTCAAAATCCATTTATTCAACAAATACTTATCAAAAATCAACTCTATGACAAGCATTGTATATAACTGTATAAACACACTGATACAGTGAACAAGACAGTTGCTGCTCTCATGGAGTTCTCAGTGGGTAAAATAAATTTTATTTTAATAACTTCACAAATAATTACAATTCAGATAAATGCTAATAAGATTCCCTCTATTTTAATTAATATCACTCAACAGTTCACTTTACTTCAGCACTTACAGCTGAAAGCACTCAATTCATTACAACTCCTAACCACATACTGCCTTTGCATTATTTAAATGTCTCTTGAGTATATGACATCTTTCTAATCAGACTGTAAACTCCTCAAGGAGTATTTCTCTGTAACCATGGTGGTGCACCCATCATGGATACCAGGCACCCATACCAGTTAACCTAGAGGTTTTTCTCCAAAATCCAATGATCAGCCTGCCTACCATGGAGTTAAGGGCCATATTCACTTTTCCTTACGATCCTTCTGGCTGAGACATGTATGAATACACAACATTTCCCCTAAAATAACATTTGTATCCAGCTGCATCATTACAATTTGATTTTGTAAAGCCTCAAAGGAGTATCTCCCTGAGGGAGACTGGTTGGCAGCCCAGGCAAGTCACCAAAGGTAGAATTTACCTTGGTGAATTCATCAACATTTAGGGGCTGGCCCTCACACACAAAGTAGCTCAGTTTCTTGTGAGCAGATTCACACTCTTCAAGTGCACAAAGACTAATAACAGGAATACCAACTTATTAGCTTCCGCTGAGAAAAAACTGGCAAGAGACCAGGTACTTGGATTTTCCAGTCAACATCTCACCTGGGACATCAAATTTTAAATAGAATAACAGAAATGTAAACAAGTTAACTCTTAATGGTAATAAGTATATGAATTCTTTGGCTTGCATATACTTTCTACGTACACATAACAGGAAAAATAATCAGAAGGATCAAAGTAAGGGGATCTACTCACAACACCTGACTTTTCATAGGGAGTAGACCCACTGGCAGGCATTTTAAAAACCTTAAATAAAGATATACGAAGGTCAGAAGATTGACTATCATAAAGACGTCGGTTTTCCCTAAACTGACATGCTGGGGGCGCGGCCAAGAGATGGAACCCTTGGTCTATAGGAACCAACTAAGATGAAACAAAACTTTTCACTTTACTATCACTCCCGCCCCAACCTGAAAATTTTGGCGAAGGAATATTCTCGGCTAACATCTAATGGCGAAAATCCAATCATTAAGAACAAGAATTGCCCTCCGTGGGTTAAAATTGATAAGGGGAAAAAAGCTTCCGCTTCCTCTCCCCTCCCTGCCAAAGAGGAGCACTCCCATAAGCACCACTGACAACCAAATAAAACCTTTCCGAGAGAACATGATAAGGCCGTGAAGCGTGACAGTCCACGCAGTCCTGTCACGGAGTGGAGTGAGATCCTCCACTTCGCAGGCTAAGAGGCCGCTGGCTCCCGAACCGCCCCGCCGCCGGCCTAAGACCTTCCAGACCGCAGCGCCGCCTCCCTCCAACCCCAGCGCTTGATGCTGAAGCCCGGCCTCAGTCCATTCCCCACTTCCGAGTTTTGCCCTCTGCCTTGCTTGCTGCCTTTTTCTGCCTTGCTTTCCCTCGGGAAAGAAGACGACGGAGATTAATCGCGTGCAATTACTCACCGAGTTCACGGCGTCCTGCAACTGCGTGAGCCGATCCGCCATGTTCCTCCCGCAAACAAAGAGACGCGAGAGTAGCTGCTCGTACGCAATTGGGCAGCTCTAGGATGCGTCATGGCCAATCACGGGGCTGCGTTCTTGGAGGGGGTGGAGTCAAGCCTTACTCCACGCCCGGCGCGGAGTGGGCGGGACTTTCCGGAGGCCTACTTTATATGGACTACCTCCACCTGGGGCGACTCAGCTGTAAGCACGTTCAGTAACGCGGGGGCTGTACAGGGCCCACATTGTTTGGGGGGGCAACGTACTTTCTCGTGGCTTTTAGGTGTTACACACTTTACAGAGATTGTTGGATTATGCGGTTTTTAAAAGTAATTTTCCCTATCCTCCCTTGTATCCATTTATAAACATCGCCTTGAATACTTGCATGGACCACAAAACATACACAGCAAACAACTAAAGAATACTTGGGAGTCACGGTACCGACTTGAGTGTCAAGAAATCCAAATTAAATTTCAGCAAGTAATCAAGGCGGGCTGTGTTCGGGTGCCCCTCCGTTGCTTTTGGGTGCGGAACACCTGGATACGTATTTAAATGTGGGTGTGCTGGGGCAGCTGACACACGTGAGATGGAAAGTGTCCAAAACTAGTACTAAACTGAGCTGTAATTGCCGTGTTGGAAGATTATGGAAAACAGAGGTCTTGTGGGCAAAAGTGAGAGGAGGAAGACGGTAAGGTAAAAGGTAAGGTGTAATCAGCATCTCTTGTTTGTGTGACTGCGAGAAACTCGGTAAGGAACAGAGCAGGGTTGGTGGAGAAGAGAGTGGAAGTTTCACAGTGGGAAAGAGGAGAAGGTAGTGGGAAAAGAGGAGGTTCCTGGAAAATAAGCCAGGTGCGTAGGTGCGGTATGTTCAGTTTTTAAAAAGATAAGCTGTGTAATTTAGGCTTAGACTTTGGACCTATTGAGGGTTTCGGTGTGAAGAGTGATGGTCAAAGCTTGGTATTTAAGGAAACTTAGAGCCTGGGGATAGTCTGGAAAGAAATGAGGCTGGAATCAGCTAATGACTGCTTTGTGGACTTCAGACAAACTCACGGCTGATTATCCCTGATTACCCTCCTGGGGTTGGGGGAGGGTGGAGAAAACTCTCCGTTGGGAACTTGGCTTGTGGGATCTACTCCAGCGCTAGCTGGGAAGCTCCACTTCTGTTTCACCACCACACAACCCCACCTCCAAACAATCAACAAAACTGCTGGGACCTAATTGGGAACCTCTACAGGTGAGGCACCTCCCCCCTTAATGGGATTATTGAGAGAATTCTAATTTGGTTTAACTGTAATATGGGGTAAGCTTGTGACCCTCTCTTCTCACCCCCAGCTGAGAGTGTTCCTTACTGAATGTCTGCCACGTGCCAGAAAGTTATGTGGGTGCTGGGTTTGCAAAGATGAATAAGCCAGGGGCTCACAAGGAGGAGGGGTCTGCAGTTATTCAAGAATGAGGTGAGTTGGGCCTAGACTAGGGTGTTGAGCCTGAGAAGAGAAGACAAGGCTAGTTTTGAAGGAAAAATTCACACGGATTGGTGCCTGGCTGGATACAGAGGGATGAATGACAGTACCCATGAAGGGAGAATACTAACTTTTGTAGCCTGATTGAAGAGAATTTGGGCACGGGGTAGAACCACTCTGAAGCAACTCCTATTACAACCCAACTTCCATCCTGTTGTCCTGTCGTTACGTTCCTTACAGCTTTCAGTAGCTCCACAGAGACTTCAGGTTGATGTTCAGCCATTTCTGCTTGGGTTTCAAGGTTGACCATAATCTGGCTCTAGGAAACAGATTCCCGCCTCCTCGTGCAATAGTTTTCTGAGTGAAATAATCACATCAGATTATTCAGCCACAGCCCCTGAAAATTTTTGTTTTTCCTGCGCTTCTTAAGCCTCTTCTGGCCATGGACCCCTAAAGAATCAGATGAAAACTGGACCTTTTCCCAGACCAGGCTCTCAGAATTTTGCATACATTTTCAGGGGTTTATGAACCTCTTGAAGCTGTGGACTTCAGGTAATAATCCGCCTGCAAAATGCAGTCTTATATGTGTAGCTCAGGATGCCTCAACAATGGCTCTATTGACGTTTGAGGCTGATTTCTCTGTTCTGAGGTGCTGTCCTGTGCATTGTAGGATGTTTGCCAGCATCCCTGTCCTCTACTCACGAGATGAGAGTAGCAACGCCCCCCCACCCAGTCGTGACAACACAAAATATCTCCAGATATTCCCAGATGACTCCTAGCAAGTGTGGGGCAAAATTGCCTCCAACTGAGAACCACTCAATTCTTTACCTTTATCAAAACAATTTCTTTGCTGTTATTTAATTCACACTAGATCTTTTAAAGTTTTACTTTTAATGTAAATTTTATGAATTACTAGATTCCACATGGACCCCTTCTCTCTCATGATTTTGACTTTTTTTTTTTTTTTTTTTTTGCCGTACGCGGGCCTCTCACTGTTGTGGCCTCTCCCGTTGCGGAGCACAGGCTCCGGACGCGCAGGCTCAGCGGCCATGGCTCAGGGGCCCAGCCGCTCCGCGGCATGTGGGATCTTCCCGGACCGGGGCACGAACCCGTGTCCCCTGCATCAGCAGGCGGACCTTCAACCACTGCGCCACCAGGGAAGAAGCCCTGACATTTTTTTCATATGCTTTTTAATTTGCTTTTCTTGAATCCCCTACTGGATTATATGGTTTTAAGAGGAGGAACTCAGTATTATGTATCTCTTATCTTTGAAACACAATTTTGGTAAGTATGTCCTTTTAAGCTTTATATTATTAAAAGTTTCAAACATACACAAAAGTAGAGAGAATAGTATGGTGAACACACACGTACCCACCACCCAGCTTCGATTTTTTATCAACTCATAGCCAATCTTGTAGTAAGTACTTTGATTTTTTTAATCTGTAGTGACTCCCTATTTTTTCAGGAAAAAAAGTCTTTAACAGCTCTTTAACTTGACATTCTAGACCCTTAACTACCTTTATTACCTACTCAGTCACAATTTATTAAACATCTAAACTGTTCCAAGCACTGTGCTGAAATACTGTAAATAAGCATTTGCTACATTAGATTCTTTGCAATTCCCTATAGATGCTCTGCTGTTTCGTACTCCTATGCACATCATATAAGATGCATTAATTCTCTCTTCCTTGTATGAAAAGCTCACACTTCCATCCCTACCTCGATTTTGTTCCCCTGTTGATCATCCACTCAGCTTTAAACCTCATTTGAAATGTTTCTTTCTTGATAGAAACCTTTCCTGAAACCCTGGAGTAAGTTAGTTGCTCCCAATCTTCAGAATTGTTCCTTGTACTTGTTATTCCACTTAACACATTGAGGTTTAATTATCCATACATGACTCTAATTTACTCACCACCATGAGCTACTTGTGGGCAGGAAACATATTTTAATTGTTTCCATATTTCCAATGCCTAGCACCTAGCATTTAGCCTGACACTTAGAAGACTCTGAATGCATATTAATGGACTAAATGAATGAATTTCCTAGCATAATGATTTCCATATGTTACTAAATAAACATTTATTGAATTTAATTTAACGAACACAGTCCAAAGAATGTAACCCGCAGGAAGAACAAGTGTTAAAAAATACAGAGCAATAAAATGGATAACTAATAAGAACCTGCTGTATAAAAAAAATAAATAAAATTCTAAAATTCAAAAAAACAAAACAGAGCAAAGGTGAGGTTAGAATGAGATAGAATACATGGGCAAGCTTCACAGAGCACCTTTCCTGCCTTTCCCCTGGAGCTCTATTCCCATCTCCATCCACGGTGTCTTGGGCGTTGTCAAAAATCTAGGATAGGTTGCCTGCCTTCTTTTTCTAGACTCAATTGAAGCAGTCCTTAAGGCTCTAGTTATCTATATCTTGGATTTGGGAATCTTGTCAGTTTTTGTGTTTCCTTTCAATTCTTAGGAATAAAAACTCATCTGCAAAGCTGCTGGGCCCATTTGCTTCACAGGTTGCCAGTGGAACTCTGACATGAGCAAGGAATCCCAGCCAATATTCTTCCCAAGCTGTTACAGTATTTTGGAGCCAAGGTAATGAGGCCCTCTGCTGCTTACTGACACATCTGTCATCAGCTGTCCACTGCAGGCACAGGGAACCGCAATGCTAAAGTGTGAAGAGAGGGAATGGGGTTAGTTCAGGGAGGTGAAATTAATTCAGCATGGCCAGCATAGAGGAGCTGAGTTGCAGCAAGAACCTGGAGAGCTGGACAGGCGCTACATCATGGAAAACATTATGTGTCATACTCAGGAAGATGGACTGTTAAATCCTGAATGCTTTTACCAGAAAACCTTTAGCAGTATACTTTAAAAAAAAATTTATTTTCTTATTCAAAAGCCATACACATTCAATATAGAAATTTTACAAAGAGCAGAAATGTGCAGAGAAAATCATTCTTAATCCAATCACCTGGAGATAAACTCTTTTAAACATTTTGATAATGTTCTTTCAACCTTTCTATGCATATAAACATGAATGCATATTAAAAAGAAAACAAAATAAAGCTTATACTATATACATACATGTATATATATATTGCTTTTTAACTTGCCTTTTCATAAACACTTCCTGATCATTCAGTTGCCTTTTAAAAAATGATTTTTGAAGGGCTACAAGGTATTCTATTATATGGCTCCGTTACAGGTTATTTAATTAACTTATTGTTGGGCATTTGGGTTGTTTTAGTTTTTTTGCTATTGTAAATAACATCTTGAACAGTTTTGTGCACTAATATATATATATAATTTTTATACATATTTACATACTTAAATCCAAAAGTGCAATTATCACACCAAAGCTGAGTATTTTTAAGATTTCTGATGCAGCTCATGCCATAAAAAGTTGTATGAGGGGCTTCCCTGGTGGCGCAGTAGTTGGGAGTCTGCCTGCCGATGCAGGGGACGCGGGTTCGTGCCCCGGTCCAGGAAGATCCCACATGCCGCAGAGCGGCTGAGCCTGTGAGCCATGGCCGCTGGGCCTGTGTGTCCAGAGCCTGTGCTCTGCAGGAGGAGAGGCCACAGCAGTGAGAGGCCTGCATACCGCAAAAAAAAAAAAAAAAAAAAGTTGTATGAAATTACACTCTCACTAGTTAGATCTTAGAATGTCTTCTCAGCTCTTTCACCCACACTCGAAGTTCTTGTTCTTTTAAAATATTTACAGCTTAGTTTCTTAATTTGATTTTGTGTGTTACTAGTGAATTTGAACATTTTTTCATGTGTTTACTGGCCATTTGTGTTTCTTTTCTTCTATTTTTTTGTTTTTTAAATTCCCTATTCATGTCGTTTGCTAACTTTTACTTTTGGTCATCAACTTGACTTTTCATATGGTTTATTGTTTATGGTGTTTATTGACTTTAATAAAATTAAAATATTTAAGTAGCCAAATCTACCAATCTTTTCCTTTATGGTTTCCTCCTTCGCTTTTTTGCTTAGAAAGTTCCTCCACTGAATAATTCTGATCACTTCTGGTTTGGCACTGCCAGATTCCAATAGATTTTTGCTCAAATAAACTCTTAAAAGAAAAAAAAAAAGACAGTTCCATCATTCTGTGATCAACTTGTTTTTTTAAACGTGTATTTCTTCTAGCTCTTTTAAGATTTTAATTTTATTACTTTGGGATTTCATTGTGACAATGTGAGATAGAGTTGTAATCCTCCCTCCCCAGTACAGTGCAGCTAATCAGTTATCAGACACAATTTACTGAATAATCCATCCACGGGTCCAAATGCTACCCTTATAATCGCTGCTATCATCGTCCCGGGGTTTCATCTATTGAGAGTTAGTGGAAAGAGGGTATGTAGGACAGTGAATAAACACCATAGGAATAAACAGTACTACCGCAGGTGTGAACATTTGGGCCAGGCAGAGGAAGGACAGTAAAAGAGTTGTGCCTATTAATATTATGGTGACTGCTATAGGTTTTTAGTTTAGTAGTGGATTAACCACATATGGAATTTTCAACATAGTTGCTTATTAAAATAGATAACTGAAAAAGTTAAAGAGCAGGAAAAATAAAGCAGGGCAATCTTCCCCAAATAAATAAACCTATATTTATAGGTTTACCTATAAACCTAATTCCACAATCGTCTCACGAGCCATCTGTCACATGGACTACGGTCCTTTAAACAGACCTCACGTATAAAATTTGAGAGAGGAAGTTCAGATGAAGGTCTTGAGTCTTCGAGGATAATTTCACTTAGACAAAACGAAACATTTTTAATTGTGGCGCTCATCACCAGCGCAATAACCACCACAGAAACAGCACTGCCCCCGTATTTTCATACCAACATCTCCCTGAGGAGCTAAGGCAATTGCGACAGGGAGAAACGATCAACTCTAGCGTTTTGAGCACCAGATTCCTGTTTTTTTTCCGTTTGCAAAGGAAACGCGGGAAACTGGAGCCTGGAGACGTTAGGCCGCAACAGAAAGGGTTATTTTTCACTCGAACGGTAGTTTTCGTAAGTGCGAAAGATACCAAAGTGGGAAGTACAGGTTACAACCCAGAACTTCCTGGGGGCGCCGCAGCCCCCGGCGCAAGGGTGCCCGCAGCGCCGCCGGCCTGGAGGAGGCGAGCGCCGCCCGGGCACGCCTCTCCGCTCCCGTCCCCGCCCTCGCCCCGGGGGGCGCAGTCGCCGTGACGTGAGGGGCTGGAGGAGGCGTGGGGCCGCGCAGCGGGGCTGATTGCCGGAACTGGAGCCCTC